>NC_092141.1:13445027-13754402 GCF_043159975.1 Macaca nemestrina
GGGATTTTTATAGTTTTTACTTTTGGAGGAAACAATAGACTTCCCAGGCTCAGGGTGAAGGCAAAGTAGATGGCACTGCCACTCATGGTTCCCTTCAAATAATTACCTTCTTCCCCGTTCCTTTCTTCCAGGCTTCACTCACCTTTTGTGCCTGTCATCTCCAATCTAGGATCACTTATAAAAGGGAGCTGGGGACCAGGCATGGTGGCTCATGCCTGTAATCCCAGCATTTTGGGAGGCCAAGGCAGGTGAATCACCTGAGATCGCGAGTTCGAGACCAGCCTGACCAATATAGAGAAGCCCTGTCTCTACTAAAAATACAAAATTAGCCGGACGCGAAGGCGCATGCCTGTAATCCCAGCTACTTGGGAGGCTGAGGCAGGAGAATCGCTTGAACCCGGGAGGTGGAGTTTGAGGTGAGCTGAGATCATGCCATTGCACTCCAGCCTGGGCAACAAGAGCAAAACTCTGTCTCAAAAAAAAAAAAAAAAAAAAGAAAAGAAAAAAGAAGAAAAAAGGGAGCGAAATGATGGGAACACACGAACACAAAGAGGGGAACAACAGGCACTGGGCCTACTTGAGGGTAGAGGGCGGGAGGAGGGAGGTGATCAGAAAAAATAACTATTTTGGTACTAGGCTTCGTACCTGGATGATGAAATAATCTGTACAACAAACCTCCATGACATGTATTTACCTATATAATAAATCCCTGAATGTAAAAATTAAAAAAAAATAAAAAAGAAAAGTAACCAAAGAAAAAACTAGGCTGCTAAAAAGTGAAAAATAAAAATCATGGGTCCTCATGGATCTACCTGGAGGTGTCTCCTGCCAGGATGCCCAGTTCTCTCCTCTATTTCACTCCGTATACACTCCCATCTGCCTCTGACATCCAAAATATTCTGGAATTGCTTGTCCGCTGGCATCAGCCATTCCCCTTCCTATGTGGCCATGGGTTTATTTCCTTGCATAATGACACCGACATTTTCCTGAAGGTTGGAAGAGAAGGGGAAGAGGAGGCATGTGATGGACCCGCCATCTTGAATGGAAGGCCTCAAATTACTTCTCCAATAAAAAGACTTCAAAAATCAATAATAAACTGGTGAATTACTAAATATAACACACATTGATTTAAGTTGCTTTTGTCTTCCAATTTATAAACAGATGGGAAGGTTATCCAGGATTGCATTTTATATTTATATGTCTCCTCATATTTTATAGGACTGAAGGGGCCCTTGGAGACCATTCCGCCTGTATCCATGAGGAGACCAGAGCCCTGAGCAGTGAGCTCTTAACTGACTGTGGAGAAGCCCTTCGGTTCTGGAGTAAGATCCGTCCCATTTGAATTGTAGCTTTTATGCTGACTGCGAGATTTTGAGCAAGTACTGATTTCTCTAAGAGCCATTATCTAATCTATAAAATGACATATTAATGGAACATGCATAATAGAATTATTATGAGAATAGAATAAGATTACGCATGTAAAGTGTTCAGTACCATGTTGCACCTAATACATACTGCTGTTATCATTAATTATTATTACCAAGCAGGTTTAAACTGCTAGTGTACCCAATTTGTTTTTATGGTAAATGATCATCTAATTTGTTATCTGTTCACTTTGTGACATTATAAGTGATACAAGTTGTATAAGGGAAACGAGAAAAGAAATTTAATTTTGTTAGGAAGAAAGATTAAGAGAAAAGATTACTGCTACAATGAGGCAAATAGAACAAAAAAGGAAGAAGCTGGGAGCAGAGTCCATGTGAGCAGTCCTCACAATCTCTATGTGTTTGTTTGTTTCGCCTAAGCATTTTGTTGCCTTTGTAAATGCCAATTATTAAGAACAACTTTCAAATGTTTGACAATAGCAGAACTCGGAATTAAGATTAGAAGAAACTAGATGGATGCAGACACAGTGTTTTAGAGCAATTGGATGGAAGAAAGAGAAATATTAGGAAGCATTTCACTTTTCAACATGGGACTCGGTCATAGTGTAATTATACAAACAGCCTTCTGAGCACAGAAAGCAAAACAAACCAAACTTCTGAGTGGGAAACAAAAAGAAGCCTTAGGACAACCATAAATGAGATAATGCAATGGAAAGAGAGAAGAAGCCGTTGGAGCCAAGATGGAGAGCGGGGTCTTGGGACTTGACACATTTAACCTCAATGTCCAAACGCAAAGATCAGTTCTATACTTATGATTCAGGGGCTCTCATATCATATAGTTATAATTCAGATTCCCTCTTCTCAGTGTTGTATTCATTTTACAGGGTCTCCCTGCTGACTCTCTGTTTTTCCCATTTGTTTGACCAACACAGGCAGGGTATGAGTAAGCTCCTCCTGGCGTACATTGTCCCATTTACTGGGTCAGTGTTTATATTCACAACACACTGCCCTATATGAGGTGCTCTTTCGGTTAACCCCACACAGCTGCTAATTAGCAGGTCACTTGCGGGTTAGAGGTGCGCTTGTGTTGTGCTTCTTGGCTGGCTGTTGTGTTATTATAACAACTGTAAATGCCATATGCAGCTGCCATACGGGCTGTGCTCAGAAGGCTGTTTGTATAATTACAGGCATTAGCCAGAGATGGAGCCTGCCAGCTGACATTCAGGAGGCAATAATAACTTAATTTCCCTCACAGCAAATTGGCTGTCTAATAGGGAATTTAGTTATTCTCCAGACTTAGGGATGGCTTGAGAATTCCAGCGAGCACATTTTAGTCCAGTTATTATGATCAGGGGCAGGGTAAGCACACTCAGAACCAAGTCAGTTTCCTGCCCTAAGATCCACTAAGAGGTGCAGTCACTTCATATGATATCATAACTCTTCATTTCCAAAGGAAAATCATATATGTATGTAAATAAATAAATATATATATATATATAACATACTTCAAAGAATACGTAAGCATTCCAAAGATGACGTATCTAAATATACAGATGTGTGTTTGTGTGTGTGTGTGTGTGTGTGTATACAGTTGTCCCTTGGTATCCAGGGGGAATTGATTCCAGGACCTCCCCTGGATACCAGAAATCAGTGGATGCTCCTCAAGTCTCTTACACACAATGTTGTAGTATTTGCATGTAACCTTTGCATGTGCTCCCTAACACTTTAAATCACCTCTAGATTACTTATAATAGCTAATACAATGTAAATGCTATGTAAATAGCTGCTGTGCTGTATTGTTTAGGGAATCATGACAAGAAAAGGAAGACTGTACTATTTTTTGGCTACAGAAATAATTTTTTTTGGAATATTTTCAATCCGTCATTGATCGAATTCCTGGATGTAGAATGCGTGGATATGAAGGGCCAACTGTGTGTGTGTGTGTGTGTGTGTGTGTGTGTGTGTGGTATTCAGGGAAATACACTTCATTTGGCTTCAGTGAGGGATTTGTCACCATAAGAACAACTTTAAAGGCGCCATGAAAGATTGTTGCCCACCGAATGTCTTAGTAGTGGGCACAGTTCAGAAAATTCTATCAGTGTTTGGAACTGAATCAATTTGAAATTCATCTGGGAGCATACTGCGACTGGAGCTGCACTGTGTCTTCGCTCATGTTTTCTCTCAGACAAAATATTTTCCCTTCCATTCTCCATCCAACAAACACTAGTGAAAATTCCATTTCCTCTGTGACAGCTTTCTTTCTCCTCCTCTTTCTACCTCCAGAGAGATAAAAAGATCACATGATCTCTTTCTGTTTGGTATTTTTTAGTACAATCATTAAAACATTTTACGTCCCTTATATTATAATTATTTGTGCCCAGATCTGTCCCCGCGTGTTGACCGGGAGACTTTTCTAACAGCATCTGTTTCTTATCCATCTTTATAACACCTATGGTGCTTTTCCCCAGCAGGTGCTAAAAGCAATCGTTAAAATGATTTAAATATGTATACATATGTATATATATAATATATAATGATAATCATTCTGCATTTTAAAATTTGCATAGAATTTCAATTACATGGCAAGGACAGAAATTGTTTTAAAAAGTATAATTTGGATTTATTTAAAAATAAAACCTACTTTTTGTGCAATATGTATAAATATATTTTATTAAATATGTATATGTTATATAATATTAATATTTCATGTAATGTTTGTATGTATATATTTATACATATATTTATACCTATGCACATTCCTAATCGTATTTATTCATATCCGTATCTACGATTTGGCTATTCTGTGCAATTTAAATAAGATTATAAAACTTTTAATGATCTAAAAAGATGTGATATCCTCTGAAATGACAAAAGAAAGTTACAAAGCATTACACGCACTATGAATACAGCTTTGTATTAAAATAATCTAGTAATTAATGTTTGTGCACCAAAAGTCTAGAAAGATAAGCATAAATGATAATATTGAGTGTTTCTATGTGGTAGGATTTAAATTGCTTTTTATTTTGCTAACTGTATTTTGTAAAGTGTTTACAATGTGTATATAATGCTTTTGTATTCAGAAAGAAATTACTATTGATATATAATTTGATTAATATAGTCCCAAAATTCCATATGAAGAAAAATTTTAGCATGTCTAAATTCTCTTTAAAATTATGCCCAGATCATAAGTGTTAGTTTTCTATGGTTAATGAACAGGCTTAATTTATTTTCTATATATTAATATCTCAGGGTTGAGACAGGTGGTGTGTTTCAGAGCTCACAGGTGCAACAGGGGGTGGGGGCAGGAAGTCAATATATTTTGAAGAGAAAATGCCGGCACTGGAGTTAGAGTAATATTAAATGAAGCACAGGCTTTGTGTGTTTAGCTATTCATTTATTTCTTGTTTATTTTGTAAGAGGGTCAAACTTAGATTACATAGTGTCAAAGGAACAATCAGCTAAAGCTTGGTGAGCTTATACCACATTTCAGACAGTGCTGTTCATACTGAAACCAGGTCTCTTTTAATCTTTATAGCTACTCTTTAAAGTAGGCTTTTACAAAATAATTGTGTCCATTTTACAGAAGAGAAAATTTAGGCCAAAATTAGACAGTTTTCTCATGTCATAATTGTGGACCTAGAACTCAAAACCAGTCTGTCTGACTCTATAGCCCAGGCTATGTTTGCCTTCCAAATGGCAAATATTGGTGAGCAAAGAGGGCTTCAGTGTGTTTTGATGTTGTGGTTCTTTATGTTTTGCTCTCAGGTTGATTTTATATATTATGTCATGAGCAAAGGCTGTACTGAGTGCAGTGGATGTGGCTGGTGCCCTTACCCACATCCTCTTCTCAGGGCCAGTGGTACTCAGGGGAATCACCTGGTCAGGAGATTGCACCCTCCCTCCTCATCCCGGTGGCAGAGAAGGAAGGCAACCAGAGGCAAATGATTGACATGGGAGCATGAGGTGGGCACTTACTAAGTTCTTATATTGTTTTAATGGTGTTTTGAGCTGATTCTCTAGTATGTTTCAAGAGTACAATCATATCATATACTACGAGTGACAAGTTTACCTCCTCTTTCCCAATGCTTTCACCTCTAATTTCTTACAGTTGGTTAATAATATTGGCTGGTGCCTCCAGAATGGGGAAGAAAACAAATGTCCATGATCACTATTGATGAACATTCTTCAATTGTCCCTGATTTCCATAGAAATCCTTCAAGTATTTTTTAATGAGGTAGGAGGCTGGCTTCTGGATTGAGTATTTTTGCATTTATGCACCTCTTTGTTTTATTAATTTATTAAAACAACAGAATTGTTAAATTGCAAAGATAGAGGAATCAACTCATTGTAAAAGTTGGTTAAAAAAAAAGGAAGAGAATCAACCATTTATTCTGTGTTTCCCTATTTGATCTGTGCCATGGGTTGCTAATTAGCAGGTGAGAGAAAACATCTCTTTTCAGAGTATTTCAACTGATTCATGAGAAAAAGAAATGAGAGAATTAGATTATTGGTATTTTGCAATCTCCAATGAATTAATGGATCTAAGCATTGGGCATCAATGACTGAACATTGTAAGGAAACAAACAACTAAATATTACATGTCTTCTAATGAGAGACCACAGTGCCACCTTTATCTTGTGGAAGTGTAAAACCCAAGTCTGATCAAGCCTTTAGATCTAGATGCTAACATGCAGGAAATACAGAGGACAGAGGGCTATATTAAATTGCACCATGAGTGTGCAATCTGTAAAATTCAGGCTGTGGGAATATTCACGCATCAAAGGCTTATGTTTCTCAACAGATAAATTGTAAGAAAAATAAAAGAATAAAAGGGGAACTTATCGATTAAAAGAAACTTAACAGGGATATCACGTTTTTTTAAGTTCACAAGTATGGTAAAATATATAGATATACACTTGATAATAAAGCAATACAGAAGTGCAAGGAGGAATTACTCTAAAGGTTAGGACGGTGATACTTTTATAGGGAGGGATAGGCTTATAATTGAGATAGAACACATGGATTTGTGAATTTGTAGAGGACTTGGTCTGGTGAATATTCAAAGCAGCCAGCTTTACAAAGCTAAGATTACCAGGAAGACAGTTATTTAGGAAGCAAAGTAGATGCATCATTGGCACAGCAGGTTGCTGGCAAACCAGTCTTCTGATAAAGCAAGACCTGATTTGTAGCATTTTGCTCATTTTTATGGTGTAAACACTCCAACCATGGCCATTTTCAAGCTACCAAGGAGATGTCACTAAACATGGAGATAGAAGGTGTGTTTATATATTCATCCATCTGACATTTCACTGGCTTGTGAAAGCCACTTCCAGGAGACTGCTGAGAAAATGGTCACCGAAGACAAAGCCCATGATCTTCCACATTTGCCCTTGTGGGGTTTATCGAAATGTGTTTTTATGAACATAAACTTTGCTCTGTTTTGATCAAAGCTCAACCTAAGATAAACGACCTTTGTAAGAATCAAGTCAGGAGATCAGCGGACGCTTGATCCTTTGCTTCCTTTCTCCTTTGCATTAAGAGATGTCAACCCTTCTACTGGAAGAGGGGCAAGAGTATTTCTGAACCCTGATCTTACGTTGTAATGAAAAACTTCTTAGAAGAAAATGTAGAGGGTGAAGCTGAGCGGGTAAATAATTTAGAATGCCTGAGTTATGGAAGGGAATGGAGAGAGAAGGCTAGGAAGTGAGATGCTGGTGACTTGAGGGATTAAATATATCTGCCTCTGGGTGGAAAATAGAAGGAATGCAGCAAAACTCCAAATGTCTGTATGTGCTACCCTGTGGATTAAGTCAACGTATACCTTTCAGGGAAATCAAATTTAATGGCTTAATGACTTTTGAAAACTGATTTAGAAGACATGAAATATTAATATAGCCTACCCTGCAGGTCTCCAGGCTTTCAGGGCAGTGAGAAAGCTCATGAAGCAAAGTTTCTCTAGAATTGCTGTATTGCTGTTTCCAAGGTCACCAGAAGCTGGGAATCTGGCTCTGCCTCTGAATTATTTAAAATCCAGCTTCCTGGGCCCCACTCCAGAACTACCGGATCAAAGGATTTTCGGAGCGGGACCTGAAAATACCTATTTTCCAAAAAACCTCTCCCATGGGTTCTTAGATGAGCAGTTCAAAAACTGGCATTTTGGAAAGCAAAGAAAGTGGTAAAACCCTTAGAACATTAAATTTAACAGAGTTTAACTGAGTGAAAAATCATTCACAAATCGGGCAGTCTCTGAAGCGGAATAGATTCAGAGAGGCTTCAATCCTGCTGTGTGGTTGGAAATTTACGGACAGAAACAGCCAGATTGGTTGCAGCTCAGCGTTTGCCTTATTTGTTACAGGGTTTGAACAGTTGGCTGCCTGTGATTGGCCAAAACTCAGTGATTGGCACAAGAGTAAGTTACAGTCGGTTTACACGTCCAGTTAGGTTAGTGTTCAGTATGTACAGGTAAACTTTTAGGCTGGGCATAAAATATAGAAAGAGGCAGCTTTGGACTAACTTAGTAGAAGTACTAACAGCTCATAGAAACATATTTTGGGGCAGAAAACATGGCAGGAAGGAGGAAGGACTGGAGTGAAAAAAAGAAGACAAAAGGAACAACTATTTGCCATAAAGCTCAAAATGTGGTCCAGGGACTCAGCCGCCTCTGGCACCCGTTCCCACGCGGACGACATCTCTTTGTCTCTGGTCTGCTCCATTCTAACTTCACGTTGAGTTTCTCTAACCACATATATGCAAATCTAAGATAAATATTTCTAGCATGACCCTGCTACCACTCCTGGTCCCTGGCACTTTCACAGGGGATAAGCGATTTAAAGCAGCCATTAATCTTGAATTATGGACCGTCAGACACAGCATGCACAGGGGCAGCGGGGGTCGCGGACTTGACTCAGGGACTCTCTGAGATGGTAAAATCACACCTCATAAATGCCTTTCTGTGAACAAAATGTGCCTTTCCTAACACTAAGGAAAATCAGGTAAGGAGTGAGAACAACACAGTGAAGAAACTATTTCTCTCAGTTTCCATTAGACCGAAGTTTCACCTTGTTCATTTCACTGAAGGAAATGCAGTGTGTTAAGTCTCCAGTCCCGTTCCTTGCAGACAGTAAACCCTTGGTACAGGAGAATCGCCTTCCCATTCTCTGTGAATCCAGTGGACCCTCAGAAAACATGAACAGTCTGCAGCTGCTTCAAGAACAAGATCCGGGAATATAATTATGCAATATACTTCAGTACTTGAATTTTGCTTCTGAGTCAAGGGGGGGACTGTGGAGTTGAGTCCCTAAGTTCAATAACTGTGGATGATTTCAACTGAAGTACTGGAATAAGCGCAGGGTTTTCACACTGGCCTCTGTTTTCACATCATTGGAAAACACTGTGAAGAGTTGTGGTTAAGAGCACAGGGGCCGGGCGCGGTGGCTCAAGCCTGTAATCCCAGCACTTTAGGAGGCCGAGGCGGGTGGATCACGAGGTCAGGAGATCGAGACTATCCTGGCTAACATGGTGAAACCCCGTCTCTACTAAAAATACAAAAAACTAGCCGGGCGTGGTGGCGGGCGCCTGTAGTCTCAGCTACTTGGGAGGCTGAGGCGGGAGAATGGCGTGAACCCGGGAGGCGGAGCTTGCAGTGAGCCGAGATCACACCACTGCACTCCAGCCTGGGAGACACAGCGAGACTCCGTCTCAAAAAAAAAAAAAAAAAAAGAGCACAGGTTTTGGAATTAGAAGGTGCTGAATTTGAATCTTGACCCTTTATGATCTTAGTTACCTTTTTTAGCCTTTCTGAGACTTTCTTGCTTGTAAGATGGGTATGTGTAAATATGTGCACTCTTGTGTATACATTGGTAATCATATATAACAATATATTCATACATATGTATACATTTGCTTCATGGAGCTGTCATAAGCAATTACATCATGGACATAAAGAACAGAATTCTTTGTACTTTTCCTCAGTAACAGTAATTGCTGTTTACATGTTATTACCTTCTAAATGTGCTCTCAGTACTCCACCATATATAAACTAGAAGGCAGAAAAATCTATCCTTATCATCTTGTTTTGAAATCCAGGTGATTAGAGGCTGTTAGTCGCAAATTGATGGTATCATTCTTTGCAGTATCATATACTACTATACTATTCTCTCTTCAAAATTATGTTCTTGTATTATTTACACATTTGGCCAATTACTGTGTCTTTGTGAGCGTGTGTGTGTGTGTGTGTATATGTGTGTGTGTGTGTTACATGAATAACTGAGAGGTTTGAATTTCTGTGTCCCGTATCTGTAAGGGGAAAACATCGCAGACAGCCTGTCATTTTAACAAATCTCCCTGGTGATTTTTTTAATACACTGAAGTTCCAGAGTCTTTCTGAATTCTCTTCTCTTATGTATTCATTCATCTGACAACTATAAACTGAGTGCCAACTTTGTCCCAAGAGTCAAAAGGGTTTAAATATTGCCGAGAGAGTCTAAGTTCACTTAGGCTATTCTCTAACCCTCAGAAACCTTGACTTTATCGCTCAGGAGATGAGAACACTTCCTTCACCCTGGGACCACAGTAGCATTCTCTTTGGCAGGCACATATGAAACCATGACAGCATGAAAGGACTGATGTCTGCCTGAAACAATGACTGTTTCAGTGTGGATAGACATTAAGGTGTGCTGGACCAGGCCTCAGGGAGGAACAGGGTCCTGAGAAATGAGCCTGGAAAAGGTGGGTAGAGGGCAGATTGTAAATAACCGTTCTGATTTAGACAGTGCCACCGCGTGTCTGGCACTTTGCTTTACAAATGTTATTTTATTTAATCAGCATAACATATAGGTGTTATTATAACCTGACATTAGCACATCAAGCATCTACTTTTAACTCCAGCCAGGGCAAAGACACTTGGAAAACAGAAGCATTCCAATCAGGCAGCCACGCTGGGCAGCAGAAAACTGTGCAAAGCAAAACGGAGATCCAAAGTCTGAAGTGTCAATTATATTTCTAACAATTGCATATGGACTTCATTAGCCGGCTAAATGGTACCTATTTTAGCATCCCGCCAGCTGGAGGGATTTCCAGTAGGAAACGTGAGAAGGGAATAAGTCTAGGAATCTCAGGTTCCCCAGGGCCTTTTGGAATTCATACAGATGAAGCAAGATAAGGTCAGCTCTAACCTCCCTTCCCTTCTTCCTGCACCCTCTTCGTAGTTAGCTCATGAATGAATAAGAGCAGAGCACCTGTATCTGTCTCTAGGAAGCCGGGGCTGCTTTGCTCACATCCCTTTGGGCCTCTGAGGCTGAGTTCCCCTCAGGGATGGTAGGCAGAAGCAGAAAGAATCCATTCAGCGCCAGCTCTCTGTGGGAAACTTGTATCTCTTTGACATGAGGATTCTTTATTATATGCTTCCTATTACATCTTTAGCGGAGCTTTGTGTTGGCTTTTCCCATAGGTTAAATATAATGATGGGTAACCTAATCCTGAAGGTAACAGAATAATCTTAGAGGACACAAGGCTCTATTTAATTCTTGCCAAATGACAGAATATACCCAGGCTTTGAACAGGCCCCTGCAGAACTCCAGTAAGTTTTTGTGTCTTGCCGAGCTTGGAGCCAGCGTCTTCCCTTTCTATTCTTTTTCCCACTCCCAGGCAGGATCTGATTTCACACCAATTGGTCTGTAAGAGGATAATGGTATCACAATTCAAGACAGGCAACCATGGAGAATTGTTTTATATGCTTCTGATACTCAAGAAGTTTCGGTGGCCCGGGTTTGTTCTCAGTTTTCAAGGAGAGTCAATTCCAGGGCAGAGGACAGTGTGGCAAAGTAGAAAAAACACGGGTTTTGGAATCAGGTTGACATGGGTTGGAAACACAGCTCAGTCTCTTGTTAACTATGATCTTAATCAGTGTCTGGGCCACAGTTTTTTAATTAGTAAAATAATGATAGAGACATACCCCGCTAGTAGAAATTATGCAGGAAAAAGATGAAGGAAATGTGTAGAACGCCATTTAGCGGCGGGGGTGGAACATCTTTTCACACGTGGGTTCATTTTTAAGATCATTTGAAAATAGAGTGTTGCCCAGTCAATTCTTCCCAACTTGGGATTGCAGCTTTTTTTTCTGCACAGCCAACAGTCATTGTGTCTGACATTGGCAGAGTAGGAGGTAATAATTTTGATATGTTTGGAGACAGATTTTCTACCTGAACACTCTCTCTCTCTCTCTCTCTATTTATATACACACACACACATATATATACACATATATACACACACACACATATATATACACACACATAAGTATACACAAATATATGTACACACACATATATGTGTATATATATACACATACATATATACACACACATATACACATACATATATACTATACCGAGGACTTTTTATATAGTGAAATAGACATTGTTTTAGGTACTGACGGTTTATGTAAATAAGAAATGCACAGTCCCTGTCCTCAAGGAACTTACAAACTGATAGGGGAGCTGAGTGCTACAGAGATGGTGATAGATAGCACGTGCTTGGGCTGCAGTGGTTGACGGAGAAGACTGAAGTCAATTCTGTCAGCGATGGGAGAGTCAGGAGAGGCGTCAAAGAGAAGGTAACTCTTGAGCTAAGACTTAAGGATGATTTGCTGTTCTAAAGGAAGACGATCAATGACAGCAAGTTCTAGACAGAGAGAGCTGCTTGGGTAAATCAATGGAACTGTCTGGGCAGACCAGGAAATGGTTAAAAGTTCACAGTGGCAGGAGCGTGGAGCAGGAGGGAGTCCACAGATGATGCTGAGAGTTGTGCTGGGACCAGGTTCTGAAGGGTTTCCTGAACAAGTTAAAAGTTAGACTATGATCCCCAGTGCTATTATGGAATAAACAGAATTTTCTCTGTAAGGAAGTGGGATAATTATATTTCCGCGTTAGTAAATTACTTTGGCTGTAATAATGAAGAGCATCTCTTAGAAGTTAAGTTGTCTGATTCACATTTTCTGCTTGGGGTTCGTAGTATTTCTTGTGTCTTTGGCTTGAAGTTTTTCATCCAGTTTAGAACATTCTTAGCCATTACCTTTGTGATTATGACCTCTGCTTCATTCTCCCTCTGTTCTTTTTCTGTAAATTTTATCATGTGCCATACGTCTCTTAGAATCTTTTCCAAATTTTTCTTCCTTTTTTCTTTCTGTGATTATGTAATCATTGATGTAATCTGTTTTTGTAAATGAAGCTTTATTGGAACCCAGCTATGGCCACTCATTTGTTTATTGTGAATGGCAGCTTTTGCAGTCCAATCAGAGGTGAATAGTTTCAACAGAGACTGTCTGGCTACAAAGCCTAAAACATGTACTATCGGACCAGAAAAAGTTTCCTGATCTCTGGGCTGATCTATCATTAAACAATCTGTTGTGTTCTTTGCTTCAATTATCCTGTTTTTAAGCTATGCAATTTCTAGTTGATTCTTTTTGTTTCCAGTTCTTTGCTTAAATTCTCCTTCTTTGAATTTTTAAACATATCTATCAATTAAGACTATTTTAAAATTGATGTCTAAATAACATCAATCTCTTTTTGGCATCTCTTCTTGGCTTGTACATAGATGTTTTTCTTCTCTTGTGTTTTCGCCATTTTGTGTCTGATCCCCCGGTGTAATGTTCATTAAATGGTGACTGGTTTATGATATATTCCAGGGTAATTTTGAACCTTTTGTCTAGATAAGATTTTTTTTAGTTTAGATAGGATCCACTAGAGTTTCTTTCTTTCTTTTTTTCTTTTTTTGAGACAGAGTCTCGCTTTGTCGCCCAGGCTGGAGTGCAGTGGCGTAATCTCAGCTCACTGCAACTTCCACCTCCCAGGTTCAAGCGATTCTCCTGCCTCAGCCTCCCGAGTGGCTGGGATTATAGGTGCCCAACACCACGCCTGGCTAATTTTTGTATTTTTAGTAGAGATGGGGTTTTTGCGATGTTGGTCAAGATGGTCTCGAACTCCTGACGTCAAGTGATCTGCCTGTCCCAGCCTCCCAAAGTGCTGGGATTACAGGCGTGAGCCACCACACTCGGCCAGGATTCATTACAGTTTCTAATAGGTAACTAGTTTGGGAGTAGATATGAGTAATCCCACCAGGGGTTGAGCTGATGGGAGGTTGTTCTTCAATCTTGTGAAGGCTGGTGTATTTCAACTTACCCGTATTTTTGGAGACAATCTCTTTGAGAGTCACAATAAAATCCAGAGATGTTCACCAGGGTTCCTCTTCCCTGGTGGGCTCTGAATTCCATCTCCCATCCCCACTCACAGATGATTACGTTCTGCTCAACTTCTGAACCACTGCTGTCTGTTTACCTTGTTAGCTTGCTACCTCTCAGCTGCTGCCTTCGAATCAGCAAATACGTTGAACAGAAAAGCACTGCTTAATATTAGGCCCACATCTTTGCCTTTCCTTTCTTTCCAAGATCATGGTCCTTCACGACCTCTTGGCTGAGTAACTCTGTAAGGACTTCAAACAGATTTATTTGTATTTTCTTGAGCTTTTATGATTGTTATTAGAAGGGGAACTGGTGTACATCTAGCTACTCTGCCATTACTAGAAGTAAAACAGTGGATTCTACGTAACTTGCAATGCACAGAAATGCAAGACCAGTTCAGAAGAAATTGCATCCATTTGAGAAATAATGATGACTTGAACCAAAGGCTGTAGTAGTGAGTGATGAGTAGGATACACAGATGGAAAATAGATCCATGAATGACGTTTAACATCATTAGCCATCACGGAAATGCATACTAAAATAATAATGAGATACTACTACCCACCTATCAGAATGGCTAAGATAAAAAATGACAACACCAAATACTGGTGAGGATGGGGAGAAACTGGATCACCTACATTGCTGGTGTGAATATAAAATGGTACAGTCACTCTGGAAAATAGTTTGGCAGTTTCCTATAAAACTAAACAGGGTATTACCATCCAGCAATTACATTCTTTGGCATTTACCCCAGAGAAATAAAAACTTATGTCTATATTAAAAAGAGAACATGAATATTCATAGCAGCTTTATTTGTATTATCTCCAAATTGGAAACAACTCAGATGTCCTTCAACAGGTGAATAGTTCAACAAACTTTGACACATTTGTACCATGAAACACTACCCAGCAATAAAAAAGAACAGACTGTTGATCTGCACAAAAACTTGGATGAAGATTGAGAAAATTTTGCTTAGTGAAAAAAGCCGACACCAAAAATTTACATGTGGTATGATTCCTTGTGTATAACATTTTTGAAATGACAGAATATTAAAAATAGTGAATTGTGGTTGTCATCGGTTAGAGACCAGTGGTGGAGATTGAGGGTGCAGGAGGGAGGTGGATATGATTTTAAAAGGCAACTTTACTTGTGGTGATGAAACTCTTCAGTGTCGTGACTACAGTGTGTACACACAAACACAGATCAGATGTGATAAAATTATATAGCACAAATTGTATAGCACAAATACCCATGGACACACACACACACACACACACACACGTACTAATAGAACTGGAGAAATCTGAATAATGGTGGTATATTATGTCAATGTCAATATCCTGGTTGTGATATTGTACCAGAGTTTTGCAAAATGCTATCATTAGGGGAAACTGGATAAAGAGTACATGGGATTGCAGTCTGTTATTTCTTACTACTGTTTGTGAATATACAGTTATCTTAATAAATAATTTGAATAAAATCCAACAAACCAACAACAAAAGAATGTCACTCAGAATTTCACAAAGTTTTTAAAAAATTTATTTTTGCATATTTTGTTACGCACACACATTTTTAATGGAGGGTACATTATTATGCAAATATTTTACATTCTGATCTTGTGAGCACATTGTTCAACCAAATATATGATTCAGGGTCTTTATTTGTATGCAAAATAATCCTTTATGTTTCGTTGAAGCAGAAGTATCTGTTAAAGGATATTAAGTAGTTTATGTAATCTCCAGGAGAGCCCTGGTCCTTCTCTAGAGAACGTGTGTGACTCTAGACTGAATCCCAGAAGCTCTGGGACTGCTGCCCTGAAGGTCCAGACACCTCTGTCCTCATGCTTGCCAGAGGTCAGCTGTGTGAGCGTGACTTTTGACTTTTCTTGTTATTTACTTCTTAATCCAAATGCCCTCTGGTGTATCTAATACGTAAAACCTAGACCCTATGTCTGTATCTTTGAATGTGGAGATTAAGTTTTCTGGATTCTACCTTAGTTGTTCAATCAAATGTTAATCTAGTTATTTCTATAAAGATACTTTATAGATATGATTAAAGTATGATCTTTTAATGTGGAAAATGAACAAAACCTAGGGTGTGTATTTTTTACCAATTGTTTTTCAAATATTGAAGATTTTAAGTTTTGTTTTGAGGCTGAGGCACTGGTCTTACTCTAGTAATTAGACATGTGTGTTGTCAGACTTGTGCGATTCAGAATGCGAGACAGCAAAATCTGTGTTGATGTTTTAACAAAATCCTCCCACTGCCTACAAATAATTTCACCCTCCATAACATGACATTCAAGACCTGTGTTCTCTTCCCTCCAGCTTTTCACAGACCTTGTGCTGCAAACAAATCAGCTTTTCTTCCCTGAACATTCTATTCACTTACCTGTGTACATGTTTTCATTAATGCACTTTCCTCAGCCCGGTCTACTGTTATCCCCTTTCTCTTCTTATTAACATTTTAAAAATCTGTAAGGCCTCAGAAAAAAAATGTCCATTATTAAATGTGCTAACGTCTATGAAAATATCAACATAGTTTCATGCACATAATCAATAAGAATTAGTTACTTCATTTCCTCCATTTCTGACACAGTTCATGAAGCTTTTCTTTATTCTCCAGTTATAATTATTATGCTTACTTCTGTTATATTTTTAGCCACAACTATTGTGAATTTGCCTGTGTCCAGTTCACTGTGTTGGGTAGGTATGCATACACAAATGATATGTAATTTAAAAATATTTTTACCATTGTAAATTTTATTCCATGTTAATTTAAAATTTTATTCAAATATGTTTTTGTAATATGATTTGATATATAGCTTTCAATGATATATGTGCAAAATATATTTATTAATCTCTCCTTTTGAGGATATTGCTTTCTTTATCTTCCTTTCGTCCTTTTTCTTTCCTCCCTCCCCACATTCCTTCCTTTTTCTTCCTTTCTCATTCCTTCTTCTGTTTCTCTCCTTCACTCTTTCTACCTCCTTTTCTCCTCTTTTCCTTCCTTCCTTCCTTCCTTCCTTTCCTCCCTGCTTCCTTCTTCCTTCCTTCCCTTCTTTCTTCCTTCCTTTTTCTCTCTTACATTCATTCAACTAGACTAAAATTAATACCATATATGTTGTACGTGTCAGGATTAAATTAGAGAAACGAAAGCAGTAAAAGATTATATATATACACATATATATGTGTGTGTGCGTGTGTGTGTGTGTGTGTGTGTGTGTGTGTGTGTGTGTGTATATATATATATGGAGAGAGAGAGAGAAAGAGAGACAATGAGAGAGTAAGGAATTGTTTTACAGGCTGTGACAATGTCCAAGGCAGCCACCAGGAAGAGTGTACTGGATATCTAAGGTACAGATAAAATTTTTTCTTCAGGGAATCCTTTAAGGGTTTTCAATGATTGAATCAGGCCTGCTCAGATTATCTAGGATAATCTTTTTTTCTCTTAAGATTGCTTGATTGTGGACTTTAATCATATCTATAAACTATATAGAAATAACTAGATTAACGTTTGATTGAACAACTAAGGACTGCTCAATCTGGCCCAGCCAGATTGACAAACAAAAATAAGTATCATATATGCCTTTGGGGTGCATAAATGTGAGAGATTCTCTAAGTTAGACATTCAAAGGTGAAATCACCAGGACACTAGCACAATCATTTTCAACTTTATGAGATAGTCCCTAAAGTGGCTGAACAGATTTCCACTCCACTATCAATTATGAAAGTTGTTGGCCAGGAGTGGTGGCTCATGCCTGTAATCTCAGCACTTTGGGAGGCCGAGGCAGATAGATCACCTGAAGTCAGGAGTTCGAGACCAGCCTGGCCAACATGGTAAAACCCCTTCTCTACTAAAAATACAAAAATTAGCTGGGCGTGGTGGCACGCACCTGCAGTTCCACCTACTCAGGAGGCTGAGGCAGGAGAATTGCTTGAACCTGGGAGATGGAGGTTGCAGTGAGCCGAGATTGCACCACTGCACTCCAGCCTGGGCTACAAGAGTGAAACTCCATGTCAAAAGAAAGAAAGAAAGTTGTTATTGCTTCTTATTCTGTTCTGGACCCACTTTCTCTGGTTACACTGGGGTAAGGAGTCCAATAGGCCTCTCATGTATTATGTGTGGCATTTTCAGTATCCACTCTAGGAACACACTTCTGCAGTAGGAGGAGTTCCTATCAACATAGGATGAGTAAAAGTCACCCACAGAGAGGTGGAGGAATCTAGGGGAAGGGGACAAGTCATCCCCAAAATAATTTATCTACTGGTTTCCAGCCATCTCTGAAACTTCTAAAGATGATGAAAAGAAAGAAAGCTGGAGTACCCCAGGAAGCAGCAGAGTCCTCCTTCACAAGCTCACCAATCTCAGCCCCATCAAAGTTGTCTAGACTAGTTCACAAATTGGGAAGAAGACCATTCACAGCTAGGTCCCACTTGCAGATAAGAGACCCAGCAGGATCGGCTTTTTTTCAGAAGCAATTTCAGAGCCATTCCTACTACAAAAACAGTGGTCCCGCCATCACAGAGTACTGAACATTGCACCTAAGACTGTGTAAGGAAGTGGCATACAATCGTCATGGAAAATAGCAGGGAGTGATCAAGACCTAGGAGTGACTGCTACCATATTTGAGCCCAAGGAGACAGTTCTCCTTAAAGCCTGTCACACAGGAACAGAGCAGAAAGCTGCATTGATGGTCATGGCTCAGGGAGATATTTTTAGAGAGTCAAATTCTTTAATGCAGTATGAAGAAAACCATACACTCTCAGAATGAAATACTATCTTCTGCTTAAATTCTTCTGCCACCTGACCTAGTAGTGACCTCACTGTGTATTCTGTGATGTCAATTATGCTGCAGCCTGAGACTCAGTCAAATGGAGCCCCATCTCACACATGCTCAACCTGAGTGTCCCTACTTGTCCAAACACCCTATAGATTTGATTCTCCATGATTATGGCTAAAAGTCATAGATTGAGAGCTGGAAAGCACCACCATCACCATTTTCCTCTCCTCTTTCCCCAAAGAGCCCTGAACACACACAGTGAACATTTAGTCCAGCCCAGGGAAAGAAAGGACAGAATAAATATGTATCCTATTTGATATTTAAGGGAGGAAGAAGAGGTGTGACTGTTTATCCTGGCCATTAGCATAGGAAAGTCTGTATCATATCTATTTCTTAACGTATAGTTTATTCTTCCCAACTTATTTGGGTTCGCCATCTTAGGAATTTCTGGGCCGGGTGCGATGGCTCACGCCTGTAATCCCAGCAGTTTGGAGGCCGAGGTGGGTGAATTGCCTCAGTTCAGGAGTTCGAGACCAGCCTGGACAATGCAGTGAAACCCCGTCCCTACTAAAATACAAAAAATTAGCCGGGTATGGCGGCATGTGTCTGTAGTTCCAGTTACTTGGGAGGCTGAGGTAGGAGAATTGCTTGAATCTGGGAGGTGGAGGTTGCAGTGAACCGAGATCACACTGCTTCACTCTAGCCTGGTCGACAGAGTGAGACTCCCTCTAAAAAAAAAATAAATAAATAAAATAAAATAATTTCTAAGTGTGTGTGTGTGTGTGTGTGTGTATGTGTGTGTGTGTGTGTTCTATACAGGGAAGGTTAAGGTCGGGGTAGGGGGAGTACAGAGTACAGCTACTCACTACTATCTGGGGCTGCCTAAACATCCAGCTTGAGCAGATGAAGCTTTCCAAATAACCATGTTAGCAAATAATTGTTCAGGTAGTGACTATAAAATTACACCAAGTTTTCCTGTGTTTAAGAAAAAGATACAGCTCTTAAGAAACATAAAACTCAGGAGCCAAATAAAGATTGAGCTGGAGGTGTAGAAATGGATTTCCACTGGGGATGATAAAATTACAAAATGTCATGAGGACTTTCTCCCCCAAAATGCGAAGTAAGGGAGCAGTAAAGAAATAGCAACTTAAATTTATTTTCTTAAGAGACTGAATCAAAGTTTCCGTAAACTTTGTTTGTTAAGACAGAAGTTATGGATGCTTCATCACTTGTTTGGCAGCTCCCAACAAATATTAAGTTTTAGACTTCAGATTCAACAAATGTTTATTGATGCCCAGACTTTCTCAGGCATGGAGCACATAATTTCATTTAAACCTCACCGTATTTCTTTGAAATAAATAGTCTTACTAGTGAGGCAGCTGAATACCACTGAGTTTAAGTCATTTGTTAAAGCTTGCATAGCTACTAAGCCACGAAGCCAAAGTTCAAACCAGGTATGGGTCCATGTAAGTTAATGAATCTTTTGATAGAAAGGGAAAAGTAATGAGTTATTTCTGGAAAGTAGTCTAAGAAAATTTGTTCAAATACTATTATTACTTGAGGTGAGACACCCAGAGAAATGGAAAAATGACTATGAGCAAAAGCTGGGCTGGCCATTCCTTTCTGAAGTTTATCTTCTGTCATTCAAAAAAAAAAAAAAAAAAAAAAAAAGAAGAAAGAAAAAGCTCCGTGATCCCCAGACAAAGAATAATTTTGCAAAAGTTCAGTGGGCTTACTTGTCTCCCATCTGGATTTAAGCTTGACTTTGACTCTCTAACACATAAAAAGTTAAGGAGGTTCTAATGATCTGTGCTGGAAAAAATTACAAATGATAAATAAGGATAATTGGTTTATCCTATTGTAAGATCATTGGAAATGCCCTTTACCTATGGATACCCAATTTTTCAGCTAGTAAAGCAAGACTTACGTTTGGTGGTTCTGACATCAACAGTGTAATGATGGAACACTAAAGGTTTGAGGCTATCAGGCAATGAAGGTCGTACCAGTATTGGCAATGTAACTACAAGAATTTTGGGGGGCCAAATCCTCAGAACACCTGAGTTCTGGGTTTCAGATCAAGTCTCATTTTGGCGGGTGGGGGTGGAATATGTAACCTTGAGGTCTTTTGCAATGATTTTTATTTTTTTCATTATATATCACAATTTTGTTTGTTTGTTTGTTTTTGTTTTTGTTTTTGAGACGGAGTCTGGCTCTGTCACCCAGACTGGAGTGCAGTGGCCGGATCTCAGCTCACTGCAAGCTCCGCCTCCCGGGTTTACACCATTCTCCTGCCACAGCCTCCCGCATAGCCACCGCATAGCACATAGGTGCCCGCCACCTCACCCGGCTAGTTTTTTGTGTTTTTTAGTAGAGACGGGGTTTCACTGTGTTAGCCAGGATGGTCTCGATCTCCTGACCTAGTGATCCGCCCGTCTCGGCCTCCCAAAGTGCTGGGATTACAGGCTTGAGCCACTGCGCCCGGCCAGTATCACAATTATTTTTAAACACAGGTGCTAAAATTTGTCCTACATGGTTTTTCAAAAGAATAAATATTTCTTTTAAAATACCAAATACAAAGTCTATAAAAATAAGTAAACAGTATTATTTTAAAAATATAAAGATGTTTATTATTATTATTATTATTATTATTATTATTATTATTATTTGAGATGGAGTCTTGCTCTGTCACCCAGGCTGGAGTGCAGTGGCCAGATCTCAGCTCACTGCAAGCTCCTCCTCTCGGGTTCACGCCATTCTCCTGCCTCAGCCTCCCCAGTAGCTGGGACTACAGGCACCCGCCACTTCGCCCGGCTAGTTTTTTGTATTTTTTAGTAGAGACGGGGTTTCACCGTGTTAGCCAGGATGGTCTCGATCTCCTGACCTCATGATCCGCCGGTCTCGGCCTCCCAAAGTGCTGGGATTACAGGCTTGAGCCACCGCGACCAGCCAAAGATGTTTATTATTAATAATTTACAATATTTTTAACTATGCAGGTCTTTTTGATATGAAAATATTTTTAAATTATTTGAACGTCAGAAAAATACGTATATAATGATCTACGTTTTGATTTTCCTCCTATGTCATAGATGCTTATTTGGTGCAAAATATGGTTTGTTTCAACTAATGGTCTTGATATACTTTAACACCACTGTGTGTAAAAAGTTTATACTGTGTGGAAAAAGTTACACTTAATAGTACAAATTATGTTGTGTATCACCTAGGAAATGAAGCTAGAAATTATATAAAGCAATCTTTAGAGCAAAAGCATAAATTAATTCAATTTTTATTTCCCATGTAAAGCTTCATATATTTTAAAATAGAGTTTTAAGACATTTTATGTACTAGATGTTCTTACAATTAAAGATGTAATGTATCCTTATTAATTAAAGGATGTCTAGATTTTTAAAAAAATAATAAAACTGGCAGTTGATTTTCTTTTTGCTCTTCCATCTCCAGGTAATCAGTGTATAAAACTTAGTATGTGTTTTTCTACAACTTTATCCTTGTTCATACAGTTATGTGCAAACAATTGTAATACCTACTACTGTTTTTTTTTTCTTTTTTTTTTTGAAATGGAGTCTCGCTCTGTTGCCAGGCTGGAGTGCAATGGTGCAGTCTCGGCTCACTGCAACCTCCACCTCCCGGATTCAAGTGATTCCCCTGCCTCAGCCTCCCTGGTAGCTGGGATTACAGGGGTGCACCACCACGCCGGACTAATTTTTGTATTTTTAGAAGAAACGGGGTTTTGCCATGTTGGCCAGGATGATCTTGATCTCTTGACCTCGTGATCTGCCCGCCTCGGCCTCCCAAAGTGCTGGGATTACAGGCGTGAACCACCGTGCCTGGCCCTTACTAAGTTTTTTTAATGAACCCTCCCATACATATTACTTTGTTTATTTTGTAAACTGCTTTGTATCTTTATGTTAAAAAGTATATCTACATACAATTTCAACTAGCTATAAAAGTCCCACCTGTACGTCGCAGCATTTGGAAAATAAGGAAATAACAAGTAAAAATATAAATTACCAGTAATTTAATTACTCAGAGAGTGCTACTTTTTTGCTCTTGTTGTTGTTGAGATGGAGTCACTCTGTCACCCAGGCTGGAGTGCAGTGGCGCAATCTCGGTTCACTGCAACCTACCCCACCCCAGGTTCAAGCAGTTCTACCTCAGCCTCCCGAGTAGCTGGGATTACAGGCACCTGCCACGGCACCCGGCTAATATTTGTAGTTTTAGTGGAGATGGGGTTTCACCATGTTGGCCAGGCTGGTCTTGAACTCCTGGCCTCGTTATCCACCTGCCTCGGCCTCCCAAAGTGCTGGGATTATATGCGTGAACCACTGCGCCTGGTGGAGAGCTGCTGTTTCATGTCTTTTTATTATAATTGTTTTATATTGGAACAGTTTAAAAAAACCCGAAGCTGTAAAAATGGTACAGAGAGATTCCATGAGCCCTTTGTTCAACTTTACATGACCATAGTACATTCTCAAAGTGAGGGCATTGCCATTGGTATAATACTGTTAACTACCAAACTATAGACTTCATTTGAATTTTACCAGTTTGTACATGCACTTTTTTAGTGTATATTTCTCTGAAATTTTATTACACTTATAGGTTCACGTAGCTATTACTACAACCAGGATACAGAACTCTTCCATCAACACAAAAAAACTTCCTCCTCTTACCCATTAGTAGTCACACTCTCCCCACAACTGTAACCCTGGCAACCTCTGATTTGTTTTCCATCATTACAACTGTATTACTTTAAGAATATTATATAAGCAGAATCGTAGAAAATTTAAGCTTTCGAGATTCCCTTTTTTGGTTCAGTATAATGCCTTCGGGATTCATCCAAGTTGTTGTGTGCAATAATTTGCACTCTTTAATTGCTGAGTAATATTGTGTTGTATGGTTGTACCACAGTTTTTTTTTTAGCCACTCATCCATAGAAGGTCATTTCAGTTGTTCCTAGTTTTTGGTTATTACAAACAAAGCTGTTATGAACATCCGTGTACAGGTTTCAGTAAGAACATACATTTTCATTTCTCTAAGATAAACACCCAGTAGTGGGATTGCTGGATTATATCATAGGTATATACTTACCTTTATAAAAAAACTACTACACTCCTTTCTAGAGTGCCTGTATCATTTCGCATCCGCACAAGCAATATAGGATTCACACCTTTTAAATCTGTATCCTGTATATAAAATTAGGTGCTTGTTATGTAATTTGATATCACATCTTAAAAATTCCTTGAGTATTCTTTGAAATCACTATTTTATTGTCTGCAAACTATTTTATCTTGTGGGTATACACAATATATTTTATCAAACCACTCATTACTGGATATTTAATTTTCAAATTTTTGTTAGGAGAATTATCGTTACGATCAATGTCTGTATTAGTCAGAGATTGGCCGGGAAATGAGAAATCACTCTAGGTATTTTAGAAGGAATTTAATCTAGGGAATTTACGCTGCAGGAGGAGCTGAAAAACCAGTTGCTGAGCAACCCAGCATCTAGAGAGAGCAGGAGGTTGCTATCAACCCTGGAGGAGGAGTGATAATATGGGGAACTGGAAGGCAGAACTACAGAGTGGGAACTGGAAATATGACAAGGACTGCTTGCAAAGTAGTGGAAACACAGATTTCTGTCTGCTAGCAGCTGAAGCATAGATAAGACAGAGCTGCTTCCATTTAGGTCACAAAAGCAGGGACAGAGTTGAGAAGTATCTTGGATTCTCCCCTCCTCTGATCTTCTTTTCTGCTAGTGCCTCCTACAGCAAAAACGCTCCAGAAACCTGAGGACAAGAGAGCTTGGGAACAGTTTCCCAGCCTTGGGAACAGCCTGAGCAGTTTCCTCAGAATGGCAAAGGTGGGTGTGAATTGATAGTAAACAAGCCTGAGGTTGAAGAGCACATCATCCTGGCACACAAGTGTTTTTGATTATTTCCTTAGGATGCATGCTTAGAGATGGAGCTGTAGAATGACCAGATCAAAAGAAAAACCATTTTGAGGGCTTTGATATGTATTTGTTACATACCACTAAGTTGTCCTGTGGAGAAACTGCACCATTTACCCATGCCTCACAGTCCCTGGCACTGAAACTGCCATTTGAAAACAATACCCCCATGTGATAGAAAAATAAATTATTGGCCAGGTACAGTGGCTCATGCCTGTAATCCTAGCACTCTGGGAGGCTGAGGCGGGCAGATCACCTGAGCTCAGGAGTTCACGACTAGCCTGGCCAACATGGCGAAACCCCGTCTCTACTAAAATACAAAAATTAGCCAGGCATGATGGCGGGTGCCTGTAATCCCAGCTACTCGAGAGGCAGACACAAGAGAATCGCTTGAACCTGGGAGACGGTGTTTGTGGTGAGCTGAGATCGCACCACTGCACTCCAACCTGGGTGACTGAGCCAGACTCTGTCTCAAAAAAAAAAAAAAAAAAAAAAAAAAAAAAAAAAAAAAGAATATTCAAATGTTTTTAATGTGTTTTACCAAAACTTTATCCTTTTCATGAGAATTGATGGCTGACATTCCTTCTTATTTCCTTTTAGATGTTTACTCATTTTAAAAGCAGGTTTATGGAGGTATAATTGAGATACAACAAACTGCACATATTTAAAGTGAAAAATTTGATAAATTTTCCTTTATACATACACTGATAGAATCATCACCATCAAGAAAATGAACATATCCATCAGCTCCTACACTTTTCTCTTGCCCCTTTGTAATCCTCCCTTCTACCTCTGTGCACCTGCCCAAACTATCCTCAGGCAACCACTTATCCACTGTGTGTCACTCTAGATAGCCTTGCATTTTCTGGGAACTTATATCAAATTGAATCATATAGGCTATTCCCTCTACCTCTCTCTCTCTCACTCTCATTTCTTGTTCTAGCTTA
The DNA here is from genome assembly GCF_043159975.1 of Macaca nemestrina. NCBI lineage: Eukaryota > Metazoa > Chordata > Mammalia > Primates > Cercopithecidae > Macaca > Macaca nemestrina. The sequence goes on from NC_092141.1 coordinate 13,470,339, forward strand.
TTTCACTTAGCATGATTATTTTGAGATTTATCTGTGTCATGTTTTTTGTTCATTTATTTTTATTCCTAAGTAGTATTCTATTATATAGATGGACCACATCATCCATCTACCTTTTGATGGACACTTGGGCTGGTTCCAGTTTTTGGCACAAATAAAATTGCAATGAACATTTGTGTGCAAGCGCGTGCATGGACAAATGCTTTTTATTTCTCTTGGATAAATAATTAGAGTGGAATGAAAAGTATATGTTTAACTTTTAAGAAACTGCCAACTGGCTGTTTCAAAGTGGTTGTGGCATTTCACATTCCCTGTGGCATCTGGGAATTCCAGTCTCTCCCCATCTCTGCCAATGCTTGGCATAGTCAGTCTTTTATATGTTTAAACATTTTTCCTCATGTATGTTGCAAATGTCTTATTGTTTTGAAAGAGCTGCTTTTCTTAGCTCCCGTTTGATTATTCCATTCTCAGTGTGGACTATGTATTTTAATCAGGTTTTCTAAGTTGGTGCCTGGCCTGACTTCACCTTGGTCCCACCCAGCAAATTCCTCATTTCCCTCAGGGATTTCATAAAACTCTGTGTTCTTCTACAAAAGAGATCATTCCCATTATCTTCATGGTTCCTCAAAATAACCATGAATTTTTGTAAGCTAGAAAGCGAGCTAGTGTAATATCACAATGTGATAATCTCAGTTTCTTCTAAGCCTTTTTATACTGCCCCCTGTTTTTGGTCAGAGACAAGGTCTACAACTTCAAACATGGCCCTCAGAGGCAGTTGCACGGTCAAACTTCATTTTTCATGACAGCGATACCCAAATGCAGAATTTAAAGCATCTGGTAAACAACACCAAACTCTGGATGTATTCCCCATGTCACAATGGCACATTTGCAAATTGAGTTGCAGAGTTAGCCGTAGGGAGCTTCTCATTGGTCTCCAATGTAAATGTAAAAATGTAGCTCTCTGAACAACCGTAACTGTTGATTTGTGGTATGTGTTTGGAAAGCAAAGCATTTAGGCACTGGCCCAAATGTAAAGTGCAAATAAGGCCTACAAGGCAGATGTTTACTATCCTCAAACAAATGGACCAGAGGGCTCCATGGATACTCCAGCTGTTGATTTGCTCCAGTTTCAGAGAAAAGTATAAAATCACATAAAATCACAGTTGCTTTTGCAAAAACAGTTACGAGTGAAAAAGACATTGCCTTTTAGAAATATAATCTGATGATGATTTGTTTGGAAATACATTGAGTCCAAGCTCCTTCTCCACTCTCACAGGGAACAGGATTGCATTTTCTAAATAAGTGAATGGTTATTGGAATGTATGATATATATTTATTAAAAAGTTCATTTAGCAAAAAATTATTCATAATGTATATCATACACTTTCAAACAACCTTTGGACTCATACAGCTTAGATTATAGAAGTAGAAGATGGATGTTATCTAAAGAACATACAAACAGATATGTGATTAAAATGGAGATGAATGTCTCCACGGGAAAGTACAGAATGCTATGTGAAGGTGTGTATCTGGGACTTGCCCTCATCTGGGGTTTTCTCTGAGAAATGATACTTGATTTGAAACCTGAATGATGATTAACTGAATGAAGAGATGAGAGAAGTGAATTCTAGTCAGAGGAAACAACATATCCAAAGGCCCTGTATCAGGAGGGAACAGAGCCCTCTTAGTCCCTGAAGAAGGCCAGTGTAGATGGCATGAAAAGGAGGGTGATAGAAAAGGCAGGCAGAGGGCTGACACTGAGGGTTTTATTGACCATGTTAAGTTGCTTTGGTTTTGTCCTAAAAGAATGAGAAAAGTCACTAAAGGGTTTGATGTCGTGGTGATCCATCTGATTTATGTTGCTGAAAGATTGTTCTGGCTGCTTTGTGGAGAGCTGTTTAGAGTGGTATCTGATTGAAAGCTAAGAGACCTGAAAGCAGGCTGGGGCAGGAAAACCCCGGGTGCCGGAAGAGCAGGTTTGAGAGTTCAGTTCAGTTTCAGTCATGATGAGTTGCAGGTGACTTTGAGGCACTCTGAGGGAAGACAGATGGGCAGAGATATGTGTGGCTCTGGAGCTCAGAAGAAAGACCTGAGTTCGAATGATGAATTTGGCTGTCACTGTCGCACAGATGGTGGCGGAAGCTGTTGGTAGGTATGCCTTGGATTTCACAGACTTTACAGAATTGATAGTAGGTTTAAAACCAAATCATGAGGGATCTCAGTATTTAATGTCTGGATATTTAGGGCTTAGGAGGTCAGGAGAATGAGAAGTGTTCTGGAGGGTGGGGAAGTACCAAGGGAATGTGGCATGAAAATCAAGGGAGAAAAGTGTTTTCAGAAGGGGGTGGTTAATACCACCACCAATTACTGAGAGGTCAAGGACTATGAGGCCTAAAAAATAATGTACTAAGTTTAAAATATTTTATCGATTATTATTGAAACAGGTGGGTTTGTTTTACCCCTGTAAGTATGTTTTATGCTATATTCTTGTTATCTCCTTTAAGTTACGTTTTGATCTATATGGATTTTTTTTTGTTGTTGCTGTGAGCTTTCTCTGTGTTTTGGAAAGAATATATATTGCATATAGTGGTGTATGTATATATTTTAAATACTGGTTTAATTTCCACTTTTCCTAATTGTTAGAGTCATTCCATAATTATTCCTAAGTTCCCTTACAAAAGATGAGAAATTAAGCAATTTATATGGTCTCTTCCTGCTTTCCGTATCTACTGTGTTAAAAAAATTACATCATCTGGGATTATTTAGTACATTTCACATATTCTTTTTTAAGAATTTTTTTTACATTTACATTTTTTTGCATTTACAACGAATAGGCATCCTCTCTGTGTATGTTTATTTTTCTTTCATTTTCTCTTTTCTTTTCTTTTCTCCGTTTCCCTTTTCTTTCTTTCTTTCTTTCTTTCTTTCTTTCTTTCTTTCTTTCTTTCTTTCTTTCTTTCTTTCTCTCTTTCTTTCTTTCTCTCTCTCTTTCTTTCTCTTTCTTTCTTTCTTTCTTTCTTTTTTTCTCTCTCTCACTCTCTCTCTTTCCCTCCCTCCCTCCCTCCCTCCCTCCCTCCCTCCCTCCCTCCCTCCCTCCCTCCCTCCCTCCCTCCCTTCCTTCCTTCCTTCCTTCCTTCCTTCCTTCCTTCCTTCCTTCCTTCCTTCCTTCCTTCCTTCCTTCCTTCCTTTTCTGTCACCCAGGCTGGAGTGCAGTGGTGCAATCATTGCTTACCGCAACCTTGTACTTCTGGGCTCAAGCCATGCCATACCATATCTGCCTTATATCTTTTAGACTATATCTGCCCCATTCTTGGCCTCTGCATTTTTTCATTTCTTGATTAGATTGCATCTTTAGTTATATTTAAATAAAAATATTTTAAATGTGTGGATTATAACGTAATTGTCAAAACAAAATCCAAATAATGTAGAAGTTTAGGCAATGAAAAATGAAAGATCTTCACACTTCCACCCTCAGTGCAGAACCACAATTAAAAACAAAATTTCTTAGTTTCTTTTTTCTTTGAAAACACATGAGATGGGGATGTCTAGATTTTAGCCTACTTGGCAATTTGTGACCATATTTAATGTGAAATTTGTACCTCTCTAAACTTGTAACTGTTCACTCCTGGAAAATTCTACTTCGATGATTTCTTTTCCATCTTTTCTTCTTTCTGGAACCCTTTCAGCTGGTTGTGGAATCATCTTCAGTCCTCAACTTACATCAGGTAACACATTACACCCTTCCCTCACTTCCACCTAGTTGTTGCAAGTTGCGACCCTGGAATGGATTCAGGCAGTGAGACTGAATAGACACGGTGATCTGTAATATGGCTGCCTAAAAAGTAATCCCCCCATGAGAAAGGGTGTTCTGACTGGTGTAGCCCTAGATTTCTGAGCTGTTTGCAGGAAATTGGAAATGAAGAATCTTCTTCATTTGTAGGAGGTTTGTAGGAGGTCTCTATTTCAGGTGAAAAAGTCAAGATATGTGTTTCTCAGTTGAGTTCTATGAGTCTCATGGTCAGGAGTGACTCCTTCAGGTTTCAGGCATTTATATTGCCTATCATTTTTAGTAAAGTTGCAAATTTTTATATTTCTGAATTTTGGATTATTTTAATGGACTGCCTTAGGTTTAGTATTTTAAATGGGAAATCTCAAAACATGTTTACTGAATACAGATTATAGAAGTGACACATGATTAACCTCTTTTATTTAAAATGTAAATGTGAAGAATGGTAAGAGAAAGGTACAAAGCTCCCGATTTTATATCAGAATAATATTTTTGCCATTCTGGTAACTTTTCCCCTTGTCTTAGAGTTTACTATAGACAAAAAAAAAAAAAAAAAAAAAAATCCCTCTAAAATATCTATTGCTTTGACATTTTTAAGTAGCAGTGAACCGGCCTACAAATTTATTCTACCAGCATCCACAGCATTTTGCTCTCACAACTGTCCTGCTGGAATCAATAAACTGTTGATTAAAAACCTTGTTACTCAATACACTTAGTAAGCTTAAACTGTTTTTTAGAAACCTAATCACTTTCATGTCACTAGCTGCTGGGATAGAGACAAAAGCTGGGGCTAATTATTAACAACTTCACAAAGCTGATATTGAATTTCTAATGTATCCCAAATGCCCGTTTTCTCTGATTAGTTCCTGTGTCCCACTAGCTAGCACATTGTTAGCTTGGAGAATTGCTTCATGTTTAAGATCCTAAGGTTTCAGAAAAACTTGAAACAGTAACAGACTCTCTGGTCGTTTTGAAACAGTCTTGTACTGATGCAACATCTGGATACCAAGGGGAATAATCGCTGGCTGGTAGACCGCCAACAGCATCCTCATACACCACCTGCTTCAAGATGGCTGACTCCCAGCAGCTGAGTAAAGAGGAGGAAGAGGATCAGAATTGCCTTGTAAAACAGGCCAACCTGGTTTAGACATATTCTAACTCTGAGATATCTGTCTCCTCCCTTGAATTCTTTCCTGAGCCCCAGAACTGTATTTCCAATGGCCAAATACACAAATATTCTCCAAGTTGCAGAGGACCACAGCTATCTGCCTGAAACACTATATTGAAAATTGGAAACTAGAGACTGAGATTTTGAAGTGAAAACCAGTCATCAAGCTGTCCCTGCGGTTATGTCCTGGGAGTAAAGGTGACATAATTAAGGCATCCAATTAAGTTGGCATTTATTGGTGAATACTCTGACTTCTGAGTAGCTCACCTGCGTATGTCATATAATCTTATACTCAGAGCATGCTGGAGTCATTATGCTTCAGACATGAGTCTCATTGGTAGAACAAGGTCTAAGGGCAAGACAGAAAGATCATTTTCCCCTGAAATCTGCCTATCTCATTAGCCTTTTCATGGGTGATAAAACTTCGCCTTCTCTCCAAATATGCAGGGGTCCCGTGGCTATCAATACTAAGCATGCCGTTTCCATTACTGTTATAAATTATGTGCCAAGCCCCTGGAGACCTTTGTCCCAAGGTACAGATACTTACTGAAGATGAACTATTATATGACAGCAGAAGCAAAAAGGAACTTTAGGAAATAAAACTAACAGACTTTTTAATAAACCATTAATCCATTTAACATGTGTAAAATGGTCAGTTCCAGAAAGTGGAGTACCTAGTTCACAACGATTATTCCTGAAATTACCACACACACAGACACACCCCCCCCCTTTTCAAGTAAATAAGACCAACAGTTTAATATTCTAATTTTTATTAATGGTTTTGTTTGATTTTTTTCTACCTTTTCTAATTTTTCTGATTGAATAATCTCTGTTATATTCTGCCCATCCTCCCAGATTTATTTTTGGTTTTCTATTTTTCAGGATCTGAAATGCAGCAGAGCTAAAAGTTGATCCTGCTAGTTGTATAACAAAGATACTGTGGAATTACATTGTCATATTATTTGTAAGCCCAGATGTATAATGGCATTGGAGGTTCTTGGTTAAAATTTGATTAAGTTGCCACAAAGTGAGACTGGGTTTCCCATCAAGGTGCTGTGCATTACATGCTTTGGTCAAATGACCAAATCACCTCCACAATTTTATACAACATGTTCATTTCAAAATACTTATTTAAATAACTCATCTTATATCTTTACTTTCTATCGCCAATCACTGTCTTGAAGATTTTTACATAAATATAAATAGTTACGAGTGGAACCAATACACAGATAAGGCCAATTTCCTTCCTAAGCTAAATATTAGTTTTCTTTCATCCCATGAAACTTTAAGAAGAAAAGTACTATTCCTCAACAAACAGTGAAAGAATCTGTTGCTGGCTGATCTGCCTTACAAGCAATACCAAAAAAAATCTTTCAGCTGAGAAGGAAACAGTACCAGATAGTAACTCAGATCTGTATGAAGAAAAGAAGAACACTATAAATGGTAAGGGAGTAGTGAACATATAAGATTGCATAAAGGTGGGCAGATCACCTGAGGTCAGGAGTTCGAGACCCGCCTGGCCAACATGGGGAAACCCCATCTCTACTAAAAATACAAAAATTAGCCAGGTGTGGTGGCGGGTGCCTGTCATCCCAGCTACTCATGAGGCTGAGGCAGGAGAATCGCTTGGACCCAGCAGGCAGAGGTTGCAGTGAGCCAAGACCATGCCACTGCACTCTAGCCAGGGTGACAGAGACAGACTCCGTCTCAAAAAAAAAAAAAAAAAAAAAAAAAAAGTTGCATAGATATGTATGGTACTACCTTTTCTCTTTTCTTTAAAGATTTATAATTATGCATCGTATTGTTGAACTTCTAACAGAAAGGTGCAATATGTATGACAGCATTAGCACAAAAAAAGAAAAGGGAGCTATACTGGGGCAAAGTTTCTGTATTTTAGCTGAATTAAGTTAGTATTCATTTGAAGTACATTGTGATAAACTAAGATGCAAATTACTATTCCTGAAGAAACTACTAAAAATTATAAAAATATGTATCACTAAAAAAGACAAAAGAAAATAATACACTAAAAATAGTCATTTAATTTAAAAGGCAGCAAAAAAAAAAGGGATAAATATATGAGACATATAGCAAACAAAAGAGTATAATAACAGATATAAATCTACCCATTTGGATGATTCTATTAAAAGGTGAATTAAGTAAACAATTCAATCAAATGGCAGATTGTCAGGCTTGATTTAAAAAAACAAACAAACAGAAGCCAAATATATGCCTTCTGTAACAGATACATTTTTGATTTTAAGAAGTTGAAAGCAACATCCAACAGTAAGAGATATAAAATACTTATATAAATAACAGACAAAATAGACTTGAAGACTCCAAATATGACTAGAGACAATAGGCTACAGCATATGAATAGAAGGATAAATTCATCAGAAAGATGTAATAATTATAAGTGCATACACAACTAAAACATAGCCCCAAAATGCATTAAGCAAAAGTTGTCAGAACTGAAAGGAGCAATAGATAATGCGATAATAATAAACTTTAATATTCCACTCTCAGTAGTTAATCAAACAGCTAGACAGAAAATCAGCAAGAATATAGGGGATTTGAACACCACCATCAACTACTTTGACCTAACAGACATTTATAGAACAGTCCATACAACGACAGGAGAATACACATTGTCTCAAGTGCCAATGAAATGTTCCCTAGGATAGATCATATACTGGACCATAAAACCGTTAACAAATTTAAGAAGATTTAAATAATAAAAAAAAGTTCTTTGACTACAATGGAATTAAAGAGCAATGAAAAACAACAATGGATGCTTGAGGGGATGGATATGCCATTCTCCATGATGTGCTTATTTCGCATTGCATGCCTGTATTAAAACAACTGTTGTACCCCATAAATATTAATATATATGTACACCAACCATGTCCCCACAAAAATTAAAAAATAAATAAAATTTGAAAAAAGAAAAACAACAATGGAAAGAAAACTGGGAAATCTCCAAAGACTTAAGTAAACCAAGGGTAAAGAAAAAAATTACAATGGAAACTAGGAAATATTTTAAACTGAATGAAAATAAAATCACAATATATCAGAATTTGTGAGATGCAGCTAAGTTTAGAGAAAAATTTAGTGCTTTAAATGCCTATATTAGGAAAGAAAAAAAGATCTCAAATCAGTAACTTGAGCTTCTACTTCAAGCAACTAGAAAAAGAAACAGCAAACTAAGCCAAAAGCAAACAGAAACAAGGAAATACTCAAGACTAGAGGATACATCAATGAAATTACTAACAACACAACAGAAGTTAAAAGGATGACAAAGAAATACTACCCAAATTTAGTCCAATAAAGAAGATGACTTAGACAAAACTGAAACATTCTTAAAAAGATTCAAATTACCAACATGAATAAAAGAAGAAATAGAAAATCCAAGTGGACCTATTACAAATAAAAAACTGACTTGGTAACTAAACTCTCACAAAGAAAAGTTAGACTCAGTAGGTTTTGCAGATGAATTTTATTAAATATTTAAATAATAAATAATATCAGTGTTTTTTTTTCAAACACTTTCATGAGTCAAAAGAGGAGGAAGAACTTCTTATTTATCCTGGGGTAATATTAACTTGATATGAAAGTCAAAAAAGACATCACAAGAGTGGAAAGCTACAGGCCAATAGTCTTCATGAATATACACACAAAATTTTTTAAAGAAATATTAGCAACATAAATCCAGCAATATATAGATAAGATTATACACTATGGCTAAAGGGGGGTTTGTCCCAGAAAGCAAAATTGCTTTAAGATTTAAAAATCAATTAATGTCGTATACCAATTATTAATAGAATAATAGACAAAAAGATGTAATTATCCAAACAGACTCAAAAAAGTATTTGACAAAACTTGACACCTATTATGATAAAAGCCCTTAACAAACTAGGAATAGAAAGAGAAAAAATATCTATGAAAAATCTGCAGCTAATATTATACTTAAAGGTGAAAGACTGAATACATTCCCCCTAAGACTGGGGACAAAGTAAGTATGATTCTTTCACCATCTTCTGCCAATAAGGCAGGAACAAGAAATTTAAGGCATGTGGATTAGAAATGAAGGAATAAAATAATATTGTTCATGGGCCATTTGACATGAATGTAGAAAATTCAAGAAATTCATTAAAAATCTAGTAGAAATAATAAATGTGTTCAGCAAAGTTATAGGATACAAGATCAAAATATAAATATCAATTGTATTTCTATATGCTAGTAATAAATAATTTGAAAATGAAATTTAAAAATAATTTAGTTCCAATCACATTAAAACTAAGAAGAATAATGTTAGCACATGAATTATAAAAGTTTTACACTAAAAGTATAAATCTTTGCTAAGAGAAATTAAAGAAGATTTAAATAAATGGAAAGGCACACTGTGTTCATGAATTGGAAGACTCAACATTGTAAAGATAATGACCCACTGAAATTGACTTGTAGATTTAATACAATTCTCATGAACATCTTATATATATAACACAGTATAATCCCTTATCAAAATACCAGTAGAGTTTGTGTAAATCTTTGAAGAAGATCCTAAAATATATATGGGAATGCAAAGGACCAAGAATAGCCAAAACAATTTTGAAAAAGAACAGAATTAGAGGATTTTATTACCCTATTTAAAACATATTGTAAACCTCCAATGTTTGAGACAGTGTGCTCCTGGCATAAGAAGAGGCATTATAGATCAATCATACATAATTGATAGTCCACCTAAGACAAGGTGACAAGGTGCCAAGGCAATTCAATGAGCAGGAATAGTCTTTGTAACCAATATTGGACAATTGGACATCCAATGGACAATTGGATAGTCACAGAAAAAACTGTGAATTTAAACTCTTACCTTACACCATAAATACACATTTACTCAAAATGAATCATATACCTAAGTGTAAAGAGCTGAACTATAAAAATTCTAGAAAAAAATCTTATGAACTTGGCTTAGGCAACTCATTCTTAACTATAATACTGGAAGCATAAAGATGAAGAAAAAAATTAAGCTTCATTAAAGTTTAAGAACATAAAAATACAATGCTGAAACCATACAAATAGTTACAATCATATATCTAATAAGAGATTTGTATCCAGCATATAAAAAACATTTACAACTTAATATGAAGACACACAACCCAATTTTTTAAATGGATAAAAGATTTGAATAGAGATTTCACCAAGAAGATATATGACTGGCCTAATAAGTACACGAAAAGATGCTCAGCGTCAGTAATCATTAGGAAAATATAAATTAAAATCATACGATACCACTTTATACCCACTAGGATGGCTGTAAGAAAAAAGTCAGAAAGACAATAACAGGTGTTGGAGAGGATGTGGAGACACAGGAACATTGCTGTTGGGAATATGAGATGGCACAGCCATTTTGAAAAAGAGTCTGACAGTTTTCCAAAACAGTTAAACTGTGGATTAGAAAGAAAGAAAGAAAATTGTCTTATTCATAGACTATTTGACCTGAATGTAGAAAATTCAAGAAATTCATGAAAAATCTACTGGAAGTAATACATATGTTCAGCAAAGTTAAAGGCTACAAGAAACCACATACAATCTGCAAGTAGGTATCTACTCAAGAGAAATGAAAATATATGCTTCCAAGAAAGATACGTCTATAAATATTCATAATCTTGTGATACATCATAGCTAAAAACTAAAACTTCCATATGTCAGCCAATTGGCAAATAAATAAAATGTAGAATATCCATACAATGAAATATTAGCAATAAAACCCCCAAAATTATTGATACATATTAAATATGGATAAATACGGATAAACCATAGTCAGGCACAGCCAGGTTGAATCAAAAACCCCAAGTTGCTGAAAGGGCTCAAGAATAGGAATTGGAAAATGAGTGTTTGAGTTGTGGCTCTGCCACCTACTGTCTGACGAAGCTTCAGTGAGTCAGGCAACTAACGGGAAGAGCTTCAGCATCTTCACTCAAAACATGAATGGCTTGAACTGAATTGCATCTAACCTTCCAACTATAATATCATAATATAATATTGAAAACATTCGTATTTAACTTAACAATGTATCTGTAGGCAATGTCATTCTACCCTCCAATATCATTTTTACTCTTCTCCCGTTTTGCAGTAGCCACACATGTGGGGTGGATTGAGCCTATCTTCTGGCCACTGCAATTGATTCCGTGATGTGAATTAGGATCCAAGCCTAAGCCAGTTGTTTGTTGCTTGTCATTTTGCTGGACAGAGAACTGGTTCTAAAGCTCAGGATGTCTCTCTCTGTCTCCTGGAATTTCAGCTATAAGGCTTGTCTTGAACTGCTGCTGGCAGCTGTCTCTGCCCCACAACTGGAAACCAACCTGAGGGCACAGCTGGAGGGTACAGAAAAGCAGAGGAGAGAGGCATGCAGAGCAGTAGTGCTAAGGGCCTTGATCAAGCCATGCCTGAAGCCAAACATATCTTCAGATCTTTTATTCCCACGATTAAGTATATGCCTCTTATTATTTAAGACCATTCTCTATTACTTGCAATCACATGTATTATGTCTGATAAAATGGCTGTGCCTTAAATATCTAAGTCCCAGGTCATTAGAATCTTAAACTAGAAACGTTGAGGATGAGAACTTGTTCTCCCAAACATTATGTAGTACTGGTTTGGCTCTCTGATATGTGACTGCAAAATGATGGGGTGAGTGAATTTAGTCAAGACTGAAACCAAATACTTTGGGTATATGTTTAGAGTACAGACTCCAGGAGAGGATGGGGATTTTGTATATATTACTAACTTAAAGATGAAGAATAGTTTTTAGACCCTATTTGGCAGTTGGCTGGTTGGCACCTGGCTGCCTGGAACATCACAGCCACTCAATAAATATTTGTTGAATAAATGAATAAATGGATGAAAGGAGATGAGGCAAGAAAGCAGGGGGATGGTGGAGAGTATGTATTAGCATCACAGTTGTACTAATGTGGGCAATTTTATAACGCAAAAGTGGATCAAACTAATTTGAAAGTTTCCCAGTAGTCCATGGCCACATCCATGATTTGTCGATCTGAGACTTGTATCTCTCAAAACAAGCTATAAACCTTATGACAAAGAAGATTTAACTGATGAAACAACTTGATGACAAAAATCAGAAAAGAAAAAAGTTGGCTCAGTTAGAGTCTTTCATGATGTATGTAAGTCAGGACATTCTTTAGTGAGCCCTTCATCCTGGCTCACATTGCAATCCCACATAATTGTATCATGAGACTGTGCTCCTTAATTCTGTCTCCCACCTTAGTTTCCATTGCAACCCTTAGCACGATTCATTCAAGAGGAGGATATTTGCTTATTGACTCTGGTCTTCTCTTCTTATAAACGAAAGGTCCATTTGCTTCAGAAATTTCCCATTTGGTTCTCTAGGAATATGTACAAAGTAAGCTCACAAACTCTTGAAACAAAAGAACTTTAAAAACATATATTTGAAAGAAGACCACACAGGTGTCATTGGACATGAAGACGAAGTTTCACTTTTATAGGATATGACAACAATCTGCCAAAGGACTGGGCCCTAAATTTGAAATCTCAGGAGGAGAAAAGCCATATAAATAAATTAAACATGTTAACTGAACCTTGGTATTTGTGACATAAAGCGGAACAAAATTTTATAGCATTCGATTCCACTTTTTCTTCACGAAAACTATGTCCTGAGATATTTTGGACTCAATTTTCTTTTAGTCATTCAGAAAAAGAAACATAATACCCCTGTATCCATTTCTGCCAAGCACTCAAGATGGAGTGTTTTCTGAAATGTTAAAAAAATGAGTCCAACATAAACTTGATAGTAATACAAATAATTTTTTTCCTTAGACTAATCATTTCACCTACATGATCTCATTCTTCTTTACAGCATTTCATGTGATAGGATGTCGTGTAATAAGGCTATAAAGCTCAGAAGAACCATATTTCAGATAAAAATGGAAGTTGGTAATAAACAAAGCTGGCTTGTTTCACTGAGGATGGAGTGGTATACTAAAATGTAAACACCCTGAAAACTAAGCCTGGGTAGAAGGGTTGGAAATCCTCTCTAACACAGGCAAACACAGCGACTCTCTTATCCTTCCACTAGAAAGAAAGAGTGAAGCCTCTGATTTGGTGTTGATACATAAAACACCCAGAACTATCTCCACTACCCCTGTGATTGCCACTCACCTTAGAATGACAAGACTTGGCCAACTGGCTTCTGTATAATGAGCCGAACACCATTTTAGAGTTTTATTTTGCTGTTGCTATAAACCCAGGGGAAGACACCAATCCCAACTGAAATCTAAGAAGGAAGAAAAGAAATGAGATCTCAGCTATGAACAATCCATCAGCCTTTCCAGAGGGGAGATGTTGGCAGAGGTCACTCCGGTCAAAGCTGAGAGTGAATCCCTCTTCTTCTTATAAGAAATCTGCGGGCTGGCGTTGCGTTAGCTTGCCACAAATGCAAAACCTTAAGTCTTCCATCAGTAGCACCTGGTCTGCTCCTGATGGACGAACAGAAATAATTAAAGGTGTCAGAACTTTCTGGAAGAAATCCAGGTGACAAAATTCTCTGGGGTGAGTACAAAGTGAACAGAGCTTAGGAACACATTTCCTCGCTTTCACTTTATGTCTCTTCTCATGTCTCCCCAGGAATATGCAATCATTCGCAAATCACTCGTCATGGCAGGAACTGTGTCTGGGCTGAAAGCCTAGGGAACAGAGCAGCGTGGATATGGCCTCCTTCCCACAACCCATGCACTTTCCACACCTCAATGGCACGTTTCTTCTCAAATAACACACAGTGCATGCAAGCTGTGAGAAGGGGTGGGTGCAGGTAGGGAGTTATATTGAAACCAAACCTGGCTTATGCCTGAAATAGGAGGCAGCAAGTATTGGTTCGCATAGCAAAGACCTGGGTTGACAATTTCTAAACTCTACGAATATAAGGAGATGACTGTGCTTTATTAACAGGACTTTTGCCCTCCTGCAGAAAGTCTGCAAGGTGTCAGTCCAGACTGAATCTAGTGAACAACAGAAGAGACACATTGCTCAGCAGGTAGGTCCTGCCACCTCTTCTCCCATACAAGGCTCACACTCTTCTCTAAACAAATGTTGGACAAATAGTTAAATAGTACTGACTTGAAGTGACGGAAAATGCATGGCTTGACTAAGATCGTCTACATTTCTCTCTCACCCTCAATCCAGGAAGACAGATGTGTGCTTTTCAACACAGAAGGAAACAGCATGAAAACCAACAAGCAAGCAAGGAAACCAATGAATATAATAACAAAACTGATTATGTTGGGAACCTGATGAATACTTGAGGAGGAGGAGGACTTGAGAACTTTCTGGCACTGGAAGATCTTCACATGAAGGAACCAGGAGGCAGGGAAAGAACTACTCCAGGAACACTTAACAATCTAGACTCGTCCACTGTTACAGTACGAAGGAACTAGAAATTCTGGTGTTTGGAAACATTTTCTTAGTAGACTTCTTCTTGCTTTGTTTTGTTCTTCAACATGGTATAGAAAGCCTGATACTGAAACAGAAAACTGGGTACTTTTCCTGTCGGAGTGAGGGAGGAAGCAGGGGCTTGTGTCTGGAGGGTCCTCTTGGATGACTGTCAGTAGTGTAATTCCACAGGACCAAAGGTTTGAAAGAATGCAAACTGGGCTCATTTTCAAATGAGAGAAAAAGGCCTCAAGGTTCTTATTAGAAAGAGTTGTTGATCTATTAAATAAAAATAAAACCAAATAAATCCAATTCAATGAATTAAGATTTTCAAGAGATGTCAGATGTGGCCCCTGTACTCATGGACTTTTTCATCTGGCAAGGAGGAAAGATGTGTGTGAAAACATACTATGGGCCAGGTACGGTGGCTCATGCCTGTAATCCCAATACTTTGGGAGGCCAAGGTGGGTGGATCACCTGAGGTCGGGAGTTTGAGACCAGACTGGCCAACATGGTGAAACCCCGTCTCTACTAAAAATACGAAAATTAGCTGAGCGTGGTGGCACATGCCTGTAATCCCAGTTACTTGGGAGCCTGAGGTAGGAGAATTGCTTGAAACCAGAAGGCGGAGGTTGCAGTGAGCTGAGACTGCGCCACTGCAATCCAGCCTGGGAAAAAGAGTGAGACTCCGTCTCAAAAAAAAAAAAAAAAAAAAAGAAAGAAAGAAAGAAGGAAAACATGCTGTGAGCTATGCAGTGAAGAGAAGCAGATCATAGGCTCTGGGAGTTTACACTGGAGAAAGTTTTCATTCAACCGTGGAGATACTCAAGGCGATCTTTAAACAAGGTCTGATATCATGGGTAATGTTGGGGTCTATGCAGAGGTGGACATCAGGTAGGAAAGGATCAAGCAGAAGAACTGAGAAACGAAACGTAAAGTGTGTACAGACCGCAGTCGGCAATTGGGATTTATATTCTGCATGAATAAATTCTTGGAAAGTGACATTTAAGATTTTAAATGTGAGCTCAAAGAATGTAACTTTTACTCTGTGGGTGAAGTACTGTTTTGAGATGGGAAGTGACAGAAAATCAGAGCTGAGATTTAGGAAGATTAGTCTGGCAGAGGTTTTCAGAATGGCTGATGGTAGGGACAGACTTCAAAAAATTAAATAGTGACAGAATGGAAAGAAAAAGACATGTGTGAGATGAATGACCACTGAGTTATTGTTCCAACACGGTCAATATAATGCAAGCACGACCCAATGAGATGGCACCTGTGAAAAAACTCCATTAACTTTTAGTGCTAATTAAATGGCAGAGAAAGAAGTCATTAAGGGAAAGGGTGCTATGGCTCAAAAATTCGGAATTCTAATCTCAACTTTGAGGCCCTGACTAGTGACTATGTGTAACAATTTCCTCATAAAATTAAGAGGTAAAACAGTGTCTTGGGAAGAATCAAGTTAATAACACAGGTTTAACCTGAGTTTCCCAGAGGTTACAAAGCTGGGTGCAAAGGCGGTCCAAGTAGCATTAACACCAAACAAGCAAAGAAACAAAACCCAAAACCTCAAGTCTGAATCTCTCTCACTGCAGGGCTCTAGGACCTCAACTCCTTCTGAAATCTATGCCTCTTACTTATGGTACTTTCCAGAGAGGGCTACCAGATTTAGCACACATGTACAAAAGTTGCAAAATGCTCAAGTAAATTTTAATTTCAGATAAGCATGCATTTTTTTTTTTTAATACAAATATGTTCCAAATGGGTATCCACCTTGGTCACCTCTCTACTCCATTGGTGAGGGAGGAGTCTCACCTTATGGTTATGGGGATGGTCAAACATATGACACCTGACATTAGAGAGATGAGATTGGCAGCAACTTATTAGTCCCTTACAACCTGGCATGGGAGAACTCTGCACACCACGCAGCGCCACCTGGAGGTTAAACCTGGGAACCGAGTAAACATAACAGGAGCCCTGGGAGGCAGGCTTGGTAGTATCAAGAGGGTGAGGTGAGCCCTGTCTCTGGCAGGAGAATGAAATTGACTTGTTTGAACAATTCCATGGGCTGGCAAGGAACTGAAGCCCATTATCTAGGGAAAGGCAGGCACTGTCCCTGGTTTTCGTGATAAGGATGGCTGATTGGCTGGCAAAATTTATCTGTGGAATACAGTGAAGAGGGGAGCTTGCAGTTAAGCCACTTAAGACCCTCTTAGTTTTAAACGTGAAGGCAACGCGTAATACTGATTTTAAGTCTCATACCACAATATCGTTCATTGTTCATCTGAAATGAAAATGTAACTGGTGGTTCTATATTTTATTTGACCAACTTGTTTCTGTGGATTGCTGCACGTGAATAACCGTCAGCCTCATTTTCCTTGGGGAGAGTTGGCCACTTGAAACGCTCTGTGACTAGTGCCATTCATAAGAACCTTCTCTGAGGCCTGCCCTGCCCATCATTAACCACAGCGTCTCTGCAGGTGTGAGCCTACGCTCCTGGCTTTCAGGGCCAGATGCTTTGAAACCTGTGGCAGGATGTGTTAGGACCCTTCCATATCAATATCTCATTCTTTGAATGGGCCTGAAGAATCACGGAGCCTATAACCGAGACTCAAACATCATCCAGAAACACAATTACCCTCGCTTTTGTCCTTAACCTCTTTATCCTCAGAGTTTAAATCTAATTCCTCAGGCTAACCTAAGACATAGATGCGTCTCCAATATACCTTTGTTCTTCCCCAAGTTTTTCTTGCTCAAACACAACTCCTCTTTCAGCCACCAATATAAACATGCAAATATATGTTGATATGTGTTATGTATATTATCTATATATTATAAACATGCAAATGCCTATAAGACATTCCTGGGGGAACATATCTGTGTCTTCTCTACACATCGAAGATTCCCTGTAACCTGGGTGAGAACCCTTAAAGAGCTACTTACAGGTGTTACAGGTGGCAAAAGATTTGCTGCTTCTTCTTTTTTATTCTTTTTTTTTTTTTTTTTGAGACAGGATCTTGCTCTGTCTCCCAGGCTGAAGAGGGCGGTGGTGCGATCATAGCTCACTGCAGCCTGGAACTCCCAGGCTCAAACAATCCTCCTGCCTCAGCCTCCCGAGTAGCTCCCAAGAACCACAGGCATATGCCACCACGCCTAGCTAATTTTTTAATTTTTTGTAAAGATAGGGTCTCACTATGTTGCCCAGGCTGACCTGTAAGGTGTCCATTGGTATTTTCTTTCTGGGTCTGTGGGAGGCTAAGGCAATCAAGCTTTATGTTCTGCATTGTTGGTGCTTTGTCTCAGCGGATTGTTAATGGTTTTGGTGTAACAGGACAAAATGCCTCAAATCTCAGAAGCAGAGATTTTGGTGGGGAGTGTGCTCTGATAAGCCTACAGGGGTTAAAGGGTTTAGATGATTTGTTTGTTTCTTTGTAACTGGCAGAAACTCCTACCTCTGAGAGGAAAGAAGACCTTTTGTGGGATGAGTCAGGGATGCAGGGATGCAGTTGTGACTTTGGAAGCGTCAGGGAAGGACCCACTTGCTTCTCATGGCAACAGCTGAGCTACCTGACTTTATGCAACTGTGTGTGCTTGGAAAGTAGCCCACTGGGGAGGACCTCAATTGTTATTCATTATTTACACAACAAATACATATTGAGGATCTTCTATGTGTCACCTCTCGGGTGAGTGCAAAAGACATATTTTACTTTCTAGAGTCTACGGTTTAGTAAATCACAATCAATTCAAGCAATGAACAGTGTTGGCCTTCTGTAATTGGTCAAAGAATTCGGTGCTTCTATCAATAATTTATATGAAAACATAGAAGGTAAGGGAGGTTTTAAATATGACCATGTCATATGCTTGCTTAAAATCCTTCACTGGCTCAGCATTACGTCCAGATAATTTTTTTTTTTTTTTTTAAATGAAGTTTTGCTCTGTTGCCCAGGCTGGAGTGCAATGGCGCAATCTCGGCTCATTGCAACCTCTGCCTCCAAGGTTCAAGCTATTCTCCTGTCAGCCTCCTGAGTTGCTGGGATTACAGGTGCCTGCCACCTTACTTGGCAAATTTTTGCAGTTTTAGTAGAGACGAGGTTTCACCATGTTGGCCAGGCTGGTCTCGAACTCCTGACCTCAGGTGATCCACCTGCCTCGGCCTCCGAAAGTGCTAGGATTACAGGTGTGAGCTACCATGCCCAGCCTGAGATAAAGATAAAATTAATGAGTACATCCTTGAAGGCCTGCTTAATCAGGCCCACCTGCGTCCTCATTCTCATCTTGTTCCACACTGGCTTTTGTTTTCTCTCCCACAGGTCTTGTTCTTCCTGCCAGAAAGTCAGGACACACACGGTCCCCTCTGCCGGAGGGCCCCCCTCTACTTCTCACCTCATTAACTTCAGTTGCACTGCCCCATGTTGAAGCCACAAGCCACATGTGGCTATCGAACATTTGAAATGTGGTTTGTCTAAATTGTAAAATAGACTCTAGATTTCAAAGACTTAATGCAAAAAAAGACGTAAAATACCTCAATAACTTTTTACTGATTATATGCTGAAATGATATTTTGGATGTAATGGATTAGGTGTAATATATTACTAAAATTAATTTCCCTTTTTTCTTTTTTAGCAAAACAGCTCTAACAACTCTAGAAAAAGCTTTAATAAAGAAGTCATAAAATCTCACCACTCAAAATTCTTGCCCTAGATTTTGTTCCTTTCTTCCATTCTTTATTTTGAATGTATTTTTTATTCTTTTTTTTGTTTTTTTAATTGATAAAAATTGCTTACATATATGGTACACAACATTATGTTGTAAAATACATTGTAAAATGGTAATTAACATAAGAATCACCTCACATACTTACCATTTTTTGTAATGACAACGCTTAAGATCTAGCCTCTTAGCAATTTTCTTTTTTTCTTTTACAGACAGGGTCTTCCTGTGCTGCTCAGGCTGGAGTGCGGTGGCATCCCAGTTCGGCTTACCGCGGTCTTGACATTCTGGGCTCAAGCAATCCTCTTGCGTCAGCCCCCTGAGTAACTGGGACAATAGACATAAACCACAATGCCCAGCTAATTTTTAAAACTTTTGTAGAGATGGGGTCTTGCTGTGCTGTCCAGGCTGGTCTTGAACACCTGGGCTTATGTGATCATCCAACTTCAGCCTCTGAGTGCTGGGATTACAGGCATGAGTTACCACATCTGGTGGCAATTTTCAAGTATACAGCTATTGTACCATGCTGTACAATAGATTTCTTGAACATATTCCTCCTGTCTGGCTGAAATTTTGTGCTCTGTGACCAGTATCTTCCCAATCCCTCACACATCCCTCAGTCTAATTTCACTTTTAAAAAATACGTTTTAATGTAACTACTAGATGATCTAAAATGGTATATGTGGCTCCTATTATAGACCTCTTGGACAGCTCTGCTCAGCTCTCTACCCTGTCTTCATTATTTCAGAAAAGTCTTCCCTGCCCTCCCAGACTGGATAATTTGTAAAGAGGTATCAAGTCTTCTTTTCAGGCTGGCTAAATTCCTTTGGAATCACTCTTGTCCCTTAGAGTGATATAAGATACACCAGATTTCCTCTGATGAATACACAGTTCAATAGGAAGATTCCTGCCTCCACATGGACAATAGGATTTACATTATCACTTGTAAGAACAGCCTCACAGCAATGGCTATCATTGAGTTTGTAGTTAATTAAAAGCCTAGGGCTGACATAAACTCACATGTGTCTTGTCCCCATCCTTCACTGATACAATTGATTTTGTAAATCTATGCACTGGACTATGCTTTTATTTGCTGAACAAAATAAGAATGTTTTTCCTGAGGAATTGGGAGAATATGACATTCAGTTTTCAAATATTAGAAGTTATTCTACTGAAGAGAGACACAAGCTTTTTTTGCTTTGTTCTGGATGGTAGAACTAGGATCTGTGAGTGGCAATAATGTAGTACCAATTTTCAGCTTCATAGAAAGAACTCTTTTTTTATTTTTTGAGATGTAATTTCACTCTTATTGCCCAGGCTGGAGTGCAATGGCATGATCTCGGCTCACTGCAACCTCCACCTGCCAGGTTCAAGCGATTCTCCTGCCTCAGCCTCACGAGTAACTGAGACTACAGGCACCTGCCACCACTCTTGGCTAATTCTTTGTATTTTTAGTAGAGATGGGGTTTTACCATGTTGGCCAGGCTGGTCTCGAACTCCTGACCTCAGGTGATCCACCTGCCTCGGCCTCCCAAAGTGCTGGGATTACAGGCGTGAGCCGCTGTACCTGGCCTATAAAGAACTTTTGAATAAAAATTCCCCAGGGATTCAGCATTTTACAACACAAAGTCATCAGTTTCTTGTTATCCATAGGTATCTAAGCAGAGACTCAGCATAGAAGAGTTTCTTTAGATCTGGCTAAATAATGTTATGGGGCACCTACCAGAGGCAGGGAAGTCTATCTCCCATAGCCCCAATTCACTGTGTTTGGGTGATCCTCAAGGGGTTGTCAACTCTGTCCTGGACAGAAGGTGGGTGAGAGGCTGCCACGGAGCCACCTGGGTTGGGAGTTACTGCCCAAATTCCCTTTCCCAGAAATGACAGGGCATGTGTGTGCCTGGTTCACCCCAGGGGACAGAGGGTGATGGTAAAAGGCAGAGTTTTTCTCCCTTCAGCTGACATGGTCCAGTTGCCATCTGGGCAGCAGCAACCAGCGATGTGTGGAAGGTCAGGGATGGGGAGGCACGGCAGGGCCTGGGACCAGGAGACAGAGATCATGCAACCAGAAACCCATCCTGGGGAGAGTGGGAGGCAGTGGGAAGGGAGACTAAATGTGAGTCGAAGCTCTAAGTTGCCAGAGGATGTTCCCTGGTTCCATCAGACACAGTTTGCAAAATAACAATTCATCGGTACAATTATCAAGAATGTAAGACAGCTACTGCAGAGCATTAAACCTCAGGCCAGCCCTTCTGAGCGTGGGTCCCTGTGTGCATGAGTTTCAGCCTACTGGTTTTGGTCATGAAGTCTTTTCAGGAGAATACTGGATGGCTTTTTTTTTTTTTTTGAGACGGAGTCTCACTCTGTCGCCCAGGCTGGAGTGCAGTGGCGCGATCTCGGCTCACTGCAATCTCTGCCTCCCAGGTTCACACCATTCTCCTGCCGCAGTCTCCCGAGTAGCTGAGACTACAGGTGCCCGCCGCCACGCCTGGGTAATTGTTTGAATTTTCTGTTAGTAGAGATGGGGTTTCACCGTATTAGCCAGGATGGTCTCGATCTTCTGACCTCGTGATCTACCTGCCTCTGCCTCCCAACGTGCTGAGATTACAGCCGTGAGCCACTGTGCCTGGCCCTGGATGGCTTATTCTTTGGTCAATGGCCAGTCTGGTTTGGATCTGAATGCAGAGTTCAGGGGATAAAGATGACATTGAGAAGACCATGTCAGCCGCATCAGAGGAAAGATTTTCCGCTAGAACAGGTGATCAGATATTACAAGAAAAGGGGTGGAAGCCCTGCTGTGTGAATGATGAGAGTAGCTCAGCCAAGTCCTACGGAGGCCTTGAAGAAGGGAATCGCAGTTGCTTTGAGCTGAGAGAGTCAGCGCAGGAGACGCTACCTGACCCTTCGACTTCATCTCTGGTTTCAGTGACATGGGCCCCTGTCCACATTTGAGAGATTTGTTTCATCCCTAATAACACATGAGCACATAAAACATTTTTCTTTCATGCCCAAATCAAGGCCACAGGGCTCAGTATCTGTTCTTCTAACTTCTCTGTGGTCTCTCAGGTATTTGCCCAGTGATTATTGAAGAATTACTTTATGCTCATTCTCCTGGGAATACGAAAAAGAAAATCACACTCAAGTTTTCATTGTCTGAATTTAAATGATAATAATTTAAAACATCCATGTCTTAAAAAGCAACCAACACCGTCTCTGTTTGGTCATTGTAATGGGGAGGAAATAGCTCTCTCCAGATTTCTGTCATTATACACACTTATTTGTTTCTATTTATTATTAAAATATTTTCCTGCTATCTCATATGGAACAGCTTTTGAAGATTCCTGTGAGCCACAGCTGGAAAATTCCTTCTTTGAAGTGCCCCATTTATTCATCTTTTGTCAGTGGCAGCCTCTTTATGCTCAGACATTTTGCACTTTTCACAGTTATTTCAAAATCTATTTCATTTGACGTTGAGTCAATTTATCATTCTGTACACATTCCCGTTTCTCTTTTCCCTCATTTCTCTCACTTTGGCATTCTTCGAAGTTCATCGGAGTGCCTTTTTTTTTTTTTTTTCCTTTCAAGCTGTATTTTGGAGCCTTGAAAGACCCTGAAAGCTGCTGCTTCAAAATATCCATAACTGCAATTTTTCTGTGGGTCCTGATTAGGCCCAGAGCATATCAACGATGACTAAGAAAAGCTGAAGACTGAAACTTACGAATTCGCCTAATAATAAGACCAACTGGCCGGGCGCGGTGGCTCACGCCTGTAATCCCAGCACTTTGGGAGGCCGAGGCGGGCGGATCACAAGGTCAGGAGATCGAGACCACGGTGAAACCCCGTCTCTACTAAAAATACAAAAAATTAGCCGGGCGCGGTTG
This sequence comes from Macaca nemestrina, assembly GCF_043159975.1. Classification (NCBI taxonomy): domain Eukaryota; kingdom Metazoa; phylum Chordata; class Mammalia; order Primates; family Cercopithecidae; genus Macaca; species Macaca nemestrina. The sequence continues at coordinate 13,493,335 of NC_092141.1, forward strand.
TGGGCGCCTGTAGTCCCAGCTACTCAGGAGGCTGAGGCAGGAGAATGGCGTAAACCCGGGAGGCGGAGCTTGCAGTGAGCCGAGATCACGCCACTGCACTCCAGCCTGGGCGACAGAGCGAGACTCCGTCTCAAAAAACAAAAACAAAAAAAAAAAGACCAACTGCTCTCTGACATAAATCGGAAAGTGAGTGGTTCATTGAAAAATATCAGCTTGACTCTATTTAGATTTAGTGTGTGGCTGTGATTGGTTAGCCTGGGAGCTGAATATTGCTTCCCCAGGCTTTCTCAATGGACCAGTTCTGCACATGGGCAAAATTTGCATCAAGTTGTCGCGGTGCGAAGTGAACCAAGGTGATAATCCCATGGTTCTGAGACGATTCCAATTTTAGCACACAGTATCTTCTAGCAATAGCTGTACAAAAGGACTTTTTTTTTTTCTACATTCATTTTAACTGAGTATGACTATTTTCAGTTGACTTAATCAGGAGAAAAGGCAATTTAGTATAATGGAAATCCAGATAGTTGATACCTTGGGATCATTCTCTTATTTGGTATGATAGCAGACACAGCATAAACTCAGCAAAAAATGCATACCTACTAGCTAACTTCTAGCTACTAACAATACAAATAACATTTAAGTTTACGTAAATCTTAGGAGGTGATCATTTCATTGTACATTATACACATCAGAACTCTGAGGAATTTCTTTTCAGTTTGGAAAAATTCTCGTAAGAGCTTCTTGTAACAATCTTTCATTAATGTCATCATATATGGTCAACTTTCATCAATGTTCTATAGATGTTTGAAATGTAATAAATCTTTATATATAAATTCAAAATATAAAAAAAGTTAAATTCTTCATATTTTTTACTGTGCTCATTTACTTTTGCCTAATTGATCTATCAAAGTCCAAAAAGACATTTAAAAGTTTCATTCAAATTATATTTTTATTAATTTCTCTGTGTTTGTTTTATAGTTATAGTGGTATCTGTAATTTGGCATCTAAATATTGATGACCACATCTTCAATGTGGGTTATATTTTGATTGATTTTCTAAAATAAGCCTCTTTCCAGCACTTAGTATTATTAACATTTGCCTTCATTTTCTACTTTGGCCGCATCAGTAAGCAGCTCCCATGCATGGGGGGTTGAAGACTAGTTAAGTTGACTCCTGGTTGGAGCAGACGTTGGGACAATGAGTGGCAGGAGAATGTCACCCTCGAGCCACTCTTTCATGTCCTCTCTGATTTATTAGAAAGGCTCTCTCCTGGTGGCCTTTGAAGTGGATCCGCGTAGCTTTTTCAATCCAGCTCCACTGATCTTAAACTTAGCAGAAGTTTCTCTAGAGTCGTGTCACTACCTTGCTGGTTGGACATAGTTTTCAGTGTTGTCATGATTTTTCTTGGTTTACTATAACAGAAAATATGTGTATTCAAATAATACCAAGTTTATGACGGTGGGATCCAGGAATGAGAATAATCATATCAGGTAGCAGGAGGCTATGGAAACAGCAATTAGAACTAAATGCAGGGATTAAAACCCTTTTAGAACTCAGTGGAAAGTATCTTTTTCTCTTAAGAACCAGGCAAGTAATACATTTACTCTGTAGATGGAACACATTGGATTTTTTTTTTTTTTTTTTTTTTTTTTTAGACAGAGTCTCGCTCTGTTGCCCAGGCTGGAGTGCAATAGCATGATCTTGGCTCACTGCAACCTCTGCCTCCTGGGTTCAAGTGATTCTCCTGCCTCAGCCTCCTGAGTAGCTGGGATTACAGGCACGCACCACCACGCCCGGCTAATTTTTGTATTTTTAGTAGACACAGGGTTTCACCTGGTTGGTCAGGCTGGTCTTGAACTCTTGACCTCAGGTGATACACCCACCTCGTACTCCCAAAGTGCTGAGATTACAGGCGTGAGCCATAGCGCCTGGGCCACATTGGAATTTAAAAACTAAGTATGCGGGTTAAGCTTCCCCTATCAGTACCCTATAATTATGAAATTCCAAATTTCTAATTAGTATGACAGTGAAACCCTAGGATTCCCTACCATAGCTAAAAGTGATTTTGCTCTTAAGATCTAGGTCACAGTATTTGAGAGGAAAATGAAGAAGTCAGGTTGCTTTTCCAGAGTTAGCATCAGATTGGTAGAGGATGGTGAAATGACATGAGGGACTGCATTTTAATCATCTACCACAGCACATAAAAAATTCTGACCTCCATGATTTGCTTTTCCTTAGACAAGAAGACCTTAAAAAATTCCTTCACTCCTCTCAATATTGCAAGCCTATGTTTAGGCCTGTTACTGCCCAGAAATACTCTAATTTCTTTTTTCTAACTCAGAACTTTGCAAAAGTAAAGTATCTAACCAAATGACATCCGAGAGTAGAAAGTCAGCCCCTCTATCAAAGGGGAATCAACCAAAATTGGGAAGAAATGAAGCCTGAGTCAGTCTTATTTTAGATACAATCAGAATCAGATCTAGATACAATCTGAAAGTTGGAATTTAAAATATTTGGGCAATTCCTCATCCTTATCTTCATCATGTGCACGCTTGGACTGGAGGTCTGGCTGATGCATACAGCACTTACCATCCACACCAAAGGAAATCCCAGATCTTTACAGTACTTGGAGAAGAAAGTCATCATCCTGACACACTATTTGTTATCGTGAAAAGTCTTTGTATAGCCATCTGTTTCTTATAAACGTGTTTATTTGCTCACCCTCGAGGAGCAGGGTCTTGGCTAAGGAGTCCCCAGTGGCATAAGGAACGTCATGATTATCATCAGCATCTTCAAGGGCTGTTGATGAAAGCCATGCTGTTCAGTTTCTTCATCGTGTAAATCAAGACACACAGGTCTTACTAAATGTTTGTTCAATGACTCATGTCGATGTAGCCAATGTCTTCAAAACTTGTTTTCAATCTCACAAAGATCCAAAGGTAAAAACATGAATATTTTGTAGTGTAGTGTGCTTCTATGCATTATCAAAATAACTGGTTTAAAAGTGAAAATTTATAAACATATAGCAAAGGCCAGGACACGAGGGAATGGTATTCTTAAACGCTATGTTGGGGACAGTGACCTGGTTTGGCATTTGTGGAAAGGAATCTAGCAATGTCTATCTACAAAAGATAGACATGTTCTCTGACCCAGCAATCTACCTACATAAATTTGGTGCACGGAAGTGAGACCTAGGATTAAATACGTGTGTATGGAGCACCTGTTCTGTGCCATATCTGAGTTGGTGGCTTCACATTTATCTCATTTAATATATCTAGTGTAGTCAGAAATGCGTCAGTTGATTTCATGGCTCTTTGTAAGCAAAGTTTTAAGTAGTTGCAAAGAAGAAAATTTGGAACATATGATGCCTTGAAATTTTAAAATTTGCTTCTGTGAATTTCACGGAACAGTGCTCAACAAACAAACAAAAAACAAGGACAGGAAGAAGGAAAAAGGAACCCAGAGATAATTGTGAGCTGAGAAACCAGAATCAGGTCTCCTTAGAGACTCATTTTTAACAATTCACATAGTTTTAATAAAATCTACTCTGAAAAGAGCTGTTTGTGACATATTGCCAGGTGTCAGTTATTTCACTTGAAGAATTTCCATGTTCTTTACTTCCTTTTTATTCCTTTGACCCGTGCACACCCGTCTCAAAGCAAGGTACTTTTCCTTAAAATACACACACACACACACACACATACACACACACTCACCACCTTTGCTGGTCTACCGTGATATGCTGGTCTATAATAATCATACAACTTGTTTTTACATGTGGACATTGATACATAATCTGCTTTAGATCATAAACATCCTGATTCGTGCCTTGCACTATCTCCATAACATGAAGTCTGGTTGAATTTTCAAGTCCATTTGTATTTCCAGAGCTCCAGTTTTAACTCCCCCAGCAGTAAGGGAACATCATCACCAGATCATGGGGTTCTAGAAACGAATGAGAAGAATCCAAACCTGAGAGTCAAATACTCAGTGTCTCATCTTGTCTTGGCCAGGGACTTTCTGCAGTGCCAATCCCTTTTGTTAGATTTTCTTTTTCTCCACAATGATAATCACAAAGTCCACTCTCCAGGCCCCCCCGCCCCCGGCCAATAGTCTGGGAACCCAAATATTTGTTGTCTGGATATTCTCAGTCTTTGGTTTTCTCTTGACTTCCTTCTCATTAACATTTAAATAGAAATGGCTTGGGATATGACAGTATTTTCCCCCAAATCTCTAGAATTAGGCAGATGGGTGGACGTTCCATTTTCACTTTCACTTTGTGAGTTTCTGGCCCTCTGAATTCCCAGTGGTCCTCCTTCCATCACAGCACCCAAAGCTGAGATCTCACTTCTGCTCTGCTCTGTCCCACTCATGGGAACCTCTCTTCCTGTATCCCACAGAGCCCCTGATGATGAGAGTTTTAATGATGTTTAGCAGGTAGGCAGTGAGAACTGATTATATCACAGAGAAGAGAACAATTTCCAATCTAATGTCAAACATTATAATTTTATAAATGTATTAGCTACTTCCTAAGAGAGAGACCCTCTTATAGGTTGCATCCCTTTATGGAACCTTCTGCTTCAGTCTCTCTATATCATGGTTCTCAGTCTTCGCTGTGTATTAGAATCAACTAAAGAGCTTCCAAAAATCCCAGTGCACAAGCCTTACCCCAAACCAATGAAATCAGAAGCATTTGGGGTGGTATCACCAACATTTTCAAACCTACCCAGTTGATTCTAGTGTTCAGCCAACTTTGAGAACCACTGCTTTAGATCTTTCTTATATATGTCTCTTATCTTCTCACACGCTTGAAGGCTTCTCTCCCAGAGTTCCCAAGAAAACCAAAAATTTATCTCATTTTATTAAAATGAATCAGATCTTTTAGGTATGTCTGTGTGTCCATTTATACTTTTGGTCTCATACTAACTCATTTATGCTGTGTACACGGGTCTTCATTTTTCCCTCATGGGTCGGGATGGGGGAGCAAAAATAGGCTGAAACAAAAGAACTATTTACCCCAAAGATGAATTATGTCACTGGCCGAGAAAGCAGACACAGCTGCAGTCAGGTTTTGTTTAAATAGCATTTTTTTTCCTTAACAGTACACATGGAAAAATTTCCTTCGGCCCCCTGAAAATAAAGGGCTTTGCACATTTAAAAGCTGTTTCTGTTTGTACAATGCCTACCTCTGCCTCCTTGGGAGATCAGAATTTCCTTCTGTACAAGCAGTGCGATCTCAAAGAGAGCTGTCCTCACCCCAAACACACAAAACCAGACCCTCCAAAGTGAGACCCAGGGCATTCTTGCATTGGTGCCTGGGGCTGGATAAAATGAGCTGTTAGGTCTTTTTGATCTTTTAACTCCTGAGATTCTGACTCATCTGCACGTGGGGAGAGAACCTGGAGCGAACTGACCCACAGGTGTGAACTGAACCTGACTAACCTCTCCTCTTGACATGTGTTCTCTTTGCATTGGTGTTATTCGGCGTTTTAATGGACACTTTTATTGAGAATTGGACAAGAACAGATGCCAATGAGAAAGCATGCTTTTCTACAGCTTCGTCCATCCAAGCTTGCTCTATCGCCCAAGATTTGGCCTTTCCAGAACAAACAACATTTTCAGCCTCTATATCCAGGTGCTTTGGAGGTCTCATAAAGATGCCAGCGAGTGCCTGTGGCTGTGTTTTTGGAAGCCTAATTACTAAAGCAGCCTAGCAGCGATCCAAGACACAGGATTCCTTCAGTCAATGGGACACCTTGTGCCTTCCACATGGGCAATATAGGTGGTCTTCTGAAGTCTTAGAAGGAAATAGTTTTCTTTTTTAGAAACCACCAGTTCTCAGCTAGAAAGTTGCGAAACACTATTGCTTGATGATAATCCACTGTTGGATGATTCTGTAATAATAGTGATTTAGTGACAATATGTGCAAATAATTTGCCTTTTTCATATGTTTGAGTAGGTTTAAGATGATTTCTATTAAAAAAATATCTGTCTGTTACCTATATTCCAAAATACTTCCTCCAACCTGAAAGAAAGGTACGAAGTTACAGTGAAATCTTGGGAGTCGGGCACGGCAAAGTGTACGCACATGGTAATGGGTTACACATGCCATCCATCATGTGTGTAGGGGATAATTAATGGGGTAACAGGCAGTTAAGTTCAAGAAGACTTCAGTGAAAATCACATGAATGATCACCTTCTTTGCACACAAGCTGTTTCTTTGCGTGGGTTAAGATTTCTACACCTATGAAGTTGTATTCTTTGTCCTCTCCAATTTAATAGTAATTTATCCCTTGTTCTTTGAGATATTATGTAATTCACTGGGGGGTTTGGGCATGGCTCTAGAACAAAATCCCTGATCAAATTTTCACTGAGTTCAATTTATTACCAGGTAAATCTTTCCCAGTCTAAACTGGAGCCAACAGAAAAAGGCTACGTAATTAGGACTAAATATTTCTTGATGGAATAAATGAATTTCTACTGCATATAACATACAAAATGTGGCATGCCTGCAATCCCAGCACTTTGGGAGGCCGAGGAGGGCAGATGACGAGGTCAGGAGTTTGAGACCAGCCTGGCCAATATGGTGAAACCCCATCTCTACTAAAAATCCAAAAATTAGCCAGTCGTGGTGGCAGGTGCCTGTAATCCCAGCTACTTGGGAAGCTGAGGCAGAAGAATCGCTTGAACCCCAGAGGCAGAGGTTGCAGCGAGCTGAGATCGCGCCATTGCACTCCAGCCTGGGCAACAGAGCGAGACTCTATCTCAAAGATAAATAAATAAATAAAAAACATAAAAAAATGTGACCTGAGGAGGTTACTATTTCCTACGAGCACAATGTACTCCTTTTTCTCTTTCCATTTTCGCTTCCCTACCATAGTACATTTTCTTGCATTTCTCTTACTTTCAGTGAAGAAAGTAAGACTGCTTTGATACACCGCTAAGCTAAATGGTAAAAACAAATCTCTTCTCTTGAAGCGAGAAGAGTAGAGTGACCCCAGCCCCAGGCCCTGATAAAGGATAGGATCTGTTAGGGCCCATTGTGGGCACTGGTTCCTGCATGCCAGAATGTCTACTGCTTGCATAGTAGCTGTTCTTGCAAAGTCTGTTCTCCTTCTACTCAATACAGATTGTATTCTTTGATCTCTTTTCAGTCTTGGAAACTACCAAGCTTTTCCTCCTTCAACTCACCTCTGTGAATTTCACGACACTATACTCTTCCAGACTTGTGTCAACTCCTCTGACTTCTCCTTTGGCCCCTACGCTGATTTCTTTCTCTCCCTGCTTCTAGCTGTCCCCTAGAAAGTCACGTAGAGTCTAATTATTAGCCTTCTGCTTATTACTTCATGTTTTCCCCTGAGAAAACTCATGGCATTTTTTTGTCATCTCTATTTCTTATCAGCATTGTTTGTCATCTCTATTTCTTATCGTGGTGTCCCACATTTCTAAATTTGTATTAAGAGATCTCAACATCCTTGAGCCCCACTTCCACCCGGAAGCCCCGCCATCATTTTAAGATCAACTTACCATGGAAGGAAATTATCACCCACGTCTTAGACTGAGGGCCTTACCCAGGCTTCTGTCAGAGCAGGAGAAAACAGGGTAGGGTATGGAAGAAGGGGTTCATTATGGAGATGAGACTTTACTACACTGTGGGGGCTGGTGAAGCAACTTGCCTGAGCCCCTTGATCCTGCCTCTAGTGTTTGAGCTTGAATTCAATAGAGTCAGCAGTTGGGAAGAAATGATGGCTGCGATGTATAAGAAAGCAAGGGAAAACTGAAACCCACATCTTTTTCTTGCTCCTCTAAATAGCTGACTTCAAGGATGTGGTGGGTCTGTTGGAGCACCTTCTCATGAGCTAAATATACAACTAGCCCAGTCATCATCTGAGAAACTGAAGGCGATGTGGCAGGAACTGGAATTACCGTGGGCTCATGGCAGCATGTATGAGCTGCAACAGGCACCGAAAACAGCTGATCATGAACACAACTGTGTTCATATCTGCCTTTCAAATCCCACACAAGAATCTCTTGTGGCCAACTCCAACCCATAACCCTGCAGGGAAGAGAGATCTGGGACCACAGCTCTAGCTTAGTCATGTGCACACTGTGCACGGTCACCACAACAAGTGCGATCACTGGCCCTCCCCATCATGTTTCACTTTTCCATTCAGTTGATTATTTCATCACCACGTTATTAAAAAAAAAAAAAAAAAAAACCGCAAGAATTTGGCACTGGCTGCCGTGGTGCTTTTTTGTTGTAAGTGTGTTTTCTCTACAGGGATTTTAGGTGTTCTGCAGGAAGCACCCTGGGGGTTCTGAGTAGATCAATCTCTGGGCCCCTCTCCCCTTCTTCAACCAGAATAGTTTTGCCTTTATCTGCTTTACATGTTTAACTTCTCAGTGAGGGCTCATTTGTAGGAAATTTACCTGTTGGTACTTACAGAAAAGAAATAGGGAGAGGAAAGAAAGAAGAAAAGAAAGGAGAGAAGGAAGGAAGGATAGAAGGAAGAGAAGGAGGGAGGAAAGGAAGAGAGAAGGAAGGAAGGAGGGAGGGAGGAAAGGAAGATAGAAAGAAGGAAGGAGGGAGGAAAGGAAGGAAGGAAGAAAACCAGTAGCCCACAAAATCAAGTCTTAGTTCTCTCACCTTAATCCTCCCATCTTGATCCTCCATATTCATCCAACTTTGTCTCCTATTATTAACTCCAGTGGGAATCTTCTGCTTTTGCCTGACTGGGTATCTTACCAATTTCTCCAAAGACTGTATTCATTACCAATTTTATGCTTTGACTCTCACACTTCTTCTTCTTCTTTTTTTTTTTTTCGGCCTACAATGTCCCATCTCCCTTGACCTTTTCTAAGACAACTGTAGGCCAGTGCTATTTCTGGATCAAGGTAGAGTGGTCTAGTCTGGTCTCTAGAAAACAGATGAAGGTGGCAATAGGGTGTCATTTCATTTAAACACACAAACGTACACATAAAAGCTAATGCATGCACACACACATATGTGCATATATGCACAGATATATACAGTTACTTGTATATGCAGTTTAATTTAATATTAAAATCCTTCTATAAATGACTTTATATCTATAAATTTATATGTAAATAATGTTATTTCATGGAGGTAAATAAAGATTAAAAGATACCAGGAACCATTTAGAAGAAGAGAGGAGGAATGTTAGTAGCATTTATTAAGTCCCTCCTAGGCATTAGTCTCATGACTTTAACCTCATTTAATTTTGAAAGTAACCATAAGATGTAGAAGTCATGAGCCTCATATAACCAGTTTAATGAGGAATCTAAACTCTTTGTAGGACAAACTTGAAACGGTTTTATTTTTTCTAATTATCTTGTCAACCACATTCTCTATTCTGGGCAGCGGGGATGTTTAATGACATCTCAGCTTAATTCTCTGACTTTTCGGTCTCTTGGTGTTTTGAAGTGTCTCATTTGGGTTCTTAAGAGTCAGTCCTGTTTATTTAAAACCTTCCATCTAATTCCTAATAACCTCTGTCTTTCCCTTCTGCCTGGGTGGGCTAGGTCTGTGGTTACGGTGGCTTTGGGAGCAGAAGGGATGGGCTGGGTGGTTGTCTCTGACGCAGCGCCTCCTTCCCTCCCTGTTTTCTGCCCTCCTTCTTCCCCTTCAGTTGTGGTTGGGAGGAGAGAGTGAAGACAGTGCCTTTTTACTGAATCCTGTGAATGAGCTCACAGTTCTTGAATGGGAGAATTCTATATGCTGTTTTGACTCATTTCTTTGAACTCTACATTTCTGAGCAGCAGCTCCTGCATGCCTACTTGACAAGGAAGTCATCCCCAGCAACTCCCTTAGGTATTTACGGTCCCCTGTAAGATCTCTTCCCATCGCTCTGGTATGTGCACCTTTCTGTCCTCAGGTGAGACTGTCCCTAGTAAAACAGTTACTGTAAATCACATCTACCCTTCATATTTGAGTTTGGAGTTACAGGTGTCCATCTTGCATACTTCATTGAATCTGAGAACTTGAAGGCGGCTGCTATCAACTGAATGTTTTCACCTCTCCCACCCCTAATTTATATATTAAAACCTAATCACCAAGATGGTGGTGTTTTGAAGGTAGAGATTTTGGGAGGTGATGAGACCGTGAGGGTGGAGCCCTTATGAATGGAATTAGTGCCCTTATAAGAGAGACCCTGGAGAGCTCCTTTCCCCTTCCACCATGAGAGGTACAATGAGAAGAGAGCTCTTCATGAACCAGGAAACAGGCTCTCACTAGACAGTGAATCTGCTAGCACCTCTGTCTTGGACTTCCAGACTCCAGAACTGCGAGAGATAAATTTCTTGTTTTTATAAGTTACCCAGTCTATGGTGTTTTGTTATAGGGGCCCAAACAAATTACAGGGGCAATCACAAATAATAAAGGACAAAGTATTTGTGACATTCCATAGAGAAAGTTACCAGTATCATGTCCAACTACCTAATCCCTCATTAAAATGCTTCCTTTTCTGATGAGAAAAAAAGGGAGGGGTATGAGGTGTTGGTTTTTATTGCCTTCTGTAACTCCATACCACTGAATCAGTGGAGTTCACTGGGTCATTTAGCAAATATTTACCAAATATGTATATGTAATGTACACCATTTTGATGTTGGGTATGGATAACTCCATAAAGAGAAGTTTACATGTAGGTAGAGAGGTAGAAAAATTAAAAACTGTACTACTCCAATGTACAAAAAAATAGCCTAGCTTTTTTGTTTTCTGTAATTGATATAACCTTTCTTATACGCCCTTATCCTGCTGTATGTTGACTAGCGGCAGGGAGAGCTATCTAAACTTTCCAATTAATATTTCAGTGTTTGGGGTTTTAAACAGTCCTTTTATACTTATTAGACCTTTTAGCAAAATGTTCAATCTATGAGAGTATCATTGACCCAAATCACCCATGCCTGTCCATTCATATGAGAGCCCTTAGGTGACCTCATGGCAATGGGAGGGACCTCAGAGCCATGTGTTGACTTCACAGCTGGCTGGGCTGGGCTGGGGGTGGAATTTGACCCCACTGAGGGCGCTTTGTAGGTACCCAGAGCTGTAGTCTATGATCTTGGTTCTTTACCTCTGGTAACTAATTCTCAACAGTCTGTGTCTCCATTTAAAATCCAAGTGAACGTGAATCCCCAGACCCTTTTGGCACCTTAACATTTCATCATTTGTGGTATAGAAATTTCTGACTCTCTTGCACACCATATTTAGGACATGAGCCACATTCAACAGTGTTAGCTCAAGCTTGTTTGTCTAATTCTCTCCATCCATCAATGCTGCACCATTGATGATCTCTACAACCTCCTTTTTTTGTGAATCGGCCCACACATGTGGAGGAGAGGATTTATACCTGATCTTCTTCTTCTACCTCAGTCACTCTTCTTCTTCCCCATACTTTTCTAGGTTGGAAGCAGCCAGTCTCTTACTTACTGTCAAATTGGACTTCCTCCACCACATACTTTCTTCTTTCTAGGGACTCTACACCTCATGGATTAGCTTCATGCCTCAGTGGAATGATATGACACAGGAAGAGACACAAGCTTCTGATAAAGGAAAGGGAACACACTGGGTGCAGTTATTAAAAATATGATTCTTATTTTTCAGTATAAAGAACTTTTTATATTTCATCTCAATGGAAGTTTAATAAAGCTTTAAGAAAATATTAAGGAGGTTAATAAAAGAGACTTTGGAAGGAAAAATAACTCTAAGCCTCTGTAAATCCTATTGCTGTAACACTTCAGCCAACTAGAAAGAAGACCTAATACCCCAAACTGATGAAGCATGAAGTTAGATGTGCTGCCTCTTCCTGACACACAAATGCACGGTAGTTTACAGAGTCTTAGAGCACAAATCTATCATAAGATGTCTTTGAAGGTGCATTTTCAAAGTTAACATTTACAGGTGGTTCAGTGGGAATTCAAATCAAGTACAAATTTCTGAGGAGTTCCTGAGGAGTAAGTAAGAATTCAAAGCGTATCTTTAGGTAGTAAATGTTTAAGTCGATGCCTAGTTTTCTTTCTGTACGTAAGCATGGGGTAGAAATTCCTTGTTCGCACTATACACGATTCCTGTGATATGAAAGCTGAGATTCTGAATTAAAACCGAGAGACGTAAAATGTATGGTCAAAGATTTACACTATTTCTGTGAAACTGCAGCTGGATTAGGAGATAAAAAATAAGTTAAGTTTTAACAAACTCCAGAAAAACCATTATCTCCGTAAATGGATGTTTTAGTGTTCATTACCTGCAAATAAGTGATTTGCTTATGGCTGGTAAAAATTTAGTCAAGTTTTGAGATCAGCTTCCTTACAAAACCTAGGTTTTAACTTTGAATGAATGCAAATGCTTCTGTTTAGCTTTATTTTGTATTTAATAGTATCTACCATGTGTTGTCATAGTCCCTGTCCTCAAAGAATTTCTGACCTTAGGAAAAGAGACATATCATTCAACTAAGAAATCACATGCTTTGACTCTTGCATGTCTAATTCTGATGGTTCTATGGGATTGGGTTGTAAGGGGTTTCAAGCAGGTAGCATCTTAGATCGATTAAGAACAAAGCGGCCAGGCGCAGTGACTCATGCCTGTAATCCCAACACTTTGGGAGGCAGAGGCAGGCGGATCACAAAGTCAGGAGATGGAGACCATCCTGGCCAACAGGGTGAAACCCCGTCTCTACTAAAATACAAAAAATTAGCTGGGCGTGGTGGTGGGCACCTGTAGTCCCAGCGACTCGGAAGACTGAGGCAGGAGAATGGTTTGAACCCAGGAGGTGGAGATTGTAGTGAGCTCGAGATCACACCAATGGACTCCAGCCTGGTGACAGAGCGAGACTCCATTAAATAAATAATAAATAAATAAATAATAAATAGCAAAACTTGATAGAGAAGATTTATTTTAAAATGTGCTTTCAGTTATGGAGATAAAACTACCTGCTACAAGGAGTTTGGAGGTAAAACTGAGTGTTCTGTGTTTGTCAGTGAATGAAAGGTGAGGAAGGTGTGAAGCCCCCCACCCTCATGTGAGCCACACACTGGATGTTAACACAGGAGAAGGCAGGGTCCCAGTCACAGTGGACAGTAGCAATGGGCCAGTGTAGAGAAGCTCTAAAGTTGAGAACAGTATCTATTATAGCTTCTGCTTGATGTACAAAATGCATTTTTGAAGAAAAAAATGTGGATCCAGTAATTAAGCAGTTAGAAAGACGTTATTTAGGCTTTGTTGCATACAGATGCCACCAATTTTCATGCCAAAAAATTTTTGACTTTATCATTTTTTTCTATTCCAGGCACTCTCTTGGGTTGAATCAAGAGCAAACTGGTGGGCACGGTGGCTCATGCCTGTAATCCCAGCATGTTGGGAGGCCCAGGCAGGAGGATCACCTGAGATTAGGAGTTTGAGACCAGCCTGTCCAACATGGTGAAACCCTGTCTCTACTAAAACTACAAAAATTAGCCTGGTGTGGTGGCAGTCATGTGTAGTCCCAGATACTTGGGAGGCTGAGGCAGGAGAATCACTTGAACCTGGGAGGTGGAGGTTGCAGTGAGCCAAGATTGGACCGCTGCACTTCAGTCTGGGCAACAGAGTGAGACTCCATCTCAAAAAAAAAAAAAATCTGGTTGAAAAGTATAGACATTTAGCTAGGAATCTTATGCAGTTCTCAACCGGACATGTGACTGTTGTGAGGCAGAGTTTGGTAGCAGCTGAGATGCACAAAGCGTTGGATTGGGAGGCATTGCAAAGGCAGAATGTTGGTTCTTAGGAGTCAGAGAGCATATGGGGGATAAAGAAAGGATACAGATTGTTGAAACAACACTCAGGTCTGAAAATTGTATAAAAGGTACCATGACAGTATTGTTACAAGACAAAGAAAATTAACGTTGTTGAACAGATTTTACAGGGAGGAGTCGACTTGTGCTGAAACTTGTTCACAATGGAGTAATGTCAAAGTTAAGTTGAGATATATGATTGAAGGCATGGGGTCAGGACTGCAGAACGAGATTTGGGACCTAAGGGACAGTAGTGGGTTGAATAATGGCCCCAGAGGTGTTTGCATCCTAATCCCCTGAAGCTGCGAATGTCACTTTATGTGGCAAAAGGGAATTAGCAGATGTAATTAACTCAAGGATCTTGAAATGAGAAGATTATCTTGCATTATCCTAGTGGACCTGATGAATTACAGGGGTTCTTATAAAAGAAATGAGAGAGATCAGAGGGAGGTAAGAGGTAAAATGATGGAGTCAGGAGTTGAGTGATGTGAGGTAGGGGTCATGAGCCAAGGAATGTGGGCAACCTCCAGAAGGAACCAGCCCAGCTGACACCTTGACTTTGGCTCAGCGAAACTGATTTCAAGCTTCCGACCTCCTGAACTGTAACATAGGTGTGTGCTGTTTTAAGTCACCAAGTTTGTGGTAATTTGTAACAGCAGCCATGGGAAATAAATGCAAGGACCTAGTGAACACTGAAAAGAGAAGATCTTCATTTGCTGTAACTAAAACACATCCTTTTAGATGTTTGGAGGTTCTTTCAGTTCTGTTTCAATAGCCTGCAACAGAGTGGGAAGTGACAAAATTTCACTCAGGTCACCCAGAAATTCAGAATCATACATAGGCTGCATGAGAACACAGACGATCTGTTGCTCTCCACTCTGTCTTTTTTTGACAGAGAGGGAAATCCCTAATAAGCTTTGTAGGCCCAAGGCCTGTTACGGTGCCTGATATACGATAGGTGTTTAAAATACATCAGGCTGGGCATGGTGGCTCATACCCGTAATCCTAGCACTTTAGGAGGCTGAGGTGGGAGAATCACTTCGGGCCACAAGTCTGAGACCAGCTGGGGCAACATAGCAAGATCCCATCTATACCAAAAAAGAAAAAATAATAATAAAAATTAAAAAATATACATATATTATTAATTTCTCAAACTAAAGAGAATTTCAGAATTTTATGTTTTTTAATTCTATGGAAGTATTTTGCCCAGTATAAAAATACAATTTACTTTTATTTTGCATTGAATATTTTGCACTATAGGCCATTTTCCTAAGGATCAGATTTTCAGTTCTTAAGTCAGTGTTTCTCAAGCAAATGTCCACGTATCCTGGTTGTGGGGGGTGGATCTGCGGATATATATCCTTGGGGCTTTAAAGACACTTACACATTACTAAAGTTTGAGGAACACCGAAATACGCACATGTTGAAAGAACAAAGGGATAAAGAATACATGTTTCCAAAAAACCCAGTTTGGTAGTTAATTTGGTGGGAAACAAATGTAAAGCAAGCGGTTTGGTGTTGTGGAAGTCAAAGAACTAATTGGCATATTAAACTATTTTATATTTCAAACCGGAACAATCATGTAGACATGGCATTGCAACACTTTTCTCCCCACTATTTGTTTTCTCTTTTACAATACTAAGTGTACTACAACAGTGAGAAGTAATATCTTAGCACCAGAGTACATCTTGCACCTATTATCTGTCCTGGCTGACAGTAAAAAGTTAATGGCAGCATCCCCCTTTGGGCCCCTAATAGATGGTACATCATTGTTTCAGAACACCTGAAAGAATGTCTGGGTGCACCTCCCCAAGCACCTGACAAGGGAGGGGTGGGGGCCCAAGAATAATTGCCATGTCACTGCCATGTGATTTATTGCAATGCTTAATTATGTCTACAGGGCACCATCTGGAGACCTAATTTGTGTGCTTTATGAGCAAAAATTGCAGTCAAAATGTTCCTTCTTCTGAATGTAACTGTGTCCCACTTTGGACTTCCTGCACATTAAAAAAAAAAAACTGGGTTCCACTTTGGACTTCTTGAATATTACCTTATGCTTGATCCCTACGCTATGTCCTAGTTCTTTTAGTTTAGAGGGTCCCAGCCACACAGAGCAACTCTTATTCTAGAGACAAGGGGGTTTTCCTTCTTATACTATGTTATTTAAAGGGTTAAACATGTAGGAAGTTTTGTCTTATACCAAAAATTCTAGAGTGAAATCACAATCAACATGTTTCTGAACTATTACTGGCCATCAACCAAAAGCAGTATTGCATTTATTGGCAACTATTTTTTTTTCTAATTACCAATTGGCAAGTAATTGTCCCCAAAATATTTGCCTAAAACAAATGATGGCAAATCACCATTACATGATGAGGATTGCTTTTGAAATATTATTCAGTTTTCAAATAAATTTTAACCTAGTCTAGGAATCTTTTTAAAAAATCATATTACTGTGCCGAGTTGATTTAAGAAATGCTTACTCCTTTCAATTAAAACCCAGAGCATTAATCAAATGTTTGACACTATAAATGTTTCCAATTAACATCTAGCTTAAAACCACATGTGTTCCAAGTGAAATTCAAAAGATCTATCTGTACAGGTGACCTCAGAGAAACCATTAACACATGGCTGGAGACAGCAAGAAACATTCTCCATTTGCGAGTCTGAGATAAAAAATCACTTTATGACTGATTAGTACTTCAAACATCCTTTTCTGATGTGAGCTTCTTAAACTGGAAGTTGAGTGTTTCTCACTGAGTCAAAAAGAAAAATTGAATTACAAAAATATATATAGAGAGACTGAAGTTTAAAACAATCCTATCTGGATGAGCAGTTAGTAGTTCCAAAACCTAACAAAGGCAAATGGTTGGTCACAATATGAGCCTGATCAGTGATCTTAGGTCTAAGAGAAATTTTCTGAGTTCTTTTTCACTTCCTCATGCAGAGGTTGCAAACTCAAATAGCTCCAGAGTCCAAGCAGGTTACCTAAAGGAATGAAATGAGTGTCAGGTGTACTGGAGGCTGCAGTAAACTAAAGGCAATGCCTCCTTCCCAAATGGGAGATCTCCTACCCAACTGCAACCAACTAGTGTCGTGTAGGATTAAATATTCTGCTATTCCAAGAGAAGTCAGAAAAAATCTTTTTCATGTGAACTCATACATTTGAAATGATGGCAGTTAATTCAATGGAAAACAAAAACAACACAGACGTCTTTGCAGCCTGCTTGTGACCTTTGTGTCTGCTGCTGTGCAGAACTGGGAGTGGGGCTGGCACAGTCAGAGACAGGAAAGGCCAGTATGAGGATGAAGGTGAGCCCCTTTCAGTAATAGGTCAGCACATCACAAGCTTTGGAGAGCATGCTTTGGCTGGCCCACTGTTGAATCCACCAGCTCCTGGCAGAAGAAGAGAGAGCACATACTTCCCAAACAATTTCTCAACTGATCGGTCAAATGTAGTTAAATTATTCCAGGTGTGCTATGCAGGGGGTTATTATGGCCATAAGGAAAATGGTAACATTAAGACAAGCCCATTTGCCCAGTGACCTGATGAATTGCATTCTCTCTCTCCTGTCTCTCAGTGGCCTATCAACAGCTGGGGTTGTCAATCCCACAGTGAGGACGGCTAACAAACACCTAGGCCTAGTCTGCTACGGCTAGAAAGATACATATTTCTCTTTCTTTTCCCCCTTCAAATATCTTTCCAAAAGAGAAAAAAGCAGAGGATCATAGTAAGATAAATGCCTGGCAGTCTACACAGAGAGAAATATTTGACATTCAGAAACAATTTCAAGACACCAAGAGCTATTACATTCATGTTTGTGCAAAGATATTTTTTCTATTTAAAGCAAAGCCAGGGTCTGTATGCCTTTGGTGGAAATTGTTCAATGGTTTTGAAAATAAGACAGATGATTGTTTTAGCTTATCAAAGAGATGACTCAGTTCATATCTAGAGCAAGAAGACTTGGGTTTTTGTCTTTTTTTTCTGCTCGCGGACTAGCTACATGGTTGTTGAGTAATTTGTATTACTCTTCCCATCCTTAGTCTAAAAAAAATTGATCAGATACCAAATTTTATATGTAAAATGTAACTAACAACACCTGAGTAAATAAGATCAGATAAAATAAAACCCATAAAGCAATGTGTAAACACTAGCTTGTTTCTTTATTTGAATTTTTTTTTCTGAAAATATTTTCTGGGTGTCCTTGAGGACTTGATTGCAAATGGCAGGAAACCTAATTAAAACTAGCTTAAGCAAAAGAACAAAACAGACAAACAAAACGATTATCTTTCACAACAGAAAAATCTGGGTATGGACTTTAGGCCTGGCTTATCCCAGGTGCATAGCAAAGCCACTGTGACCCAGTCTGTGTCTACATCATAGCACCCCCATATCGGCCTCACTCTCTATAGTTGGATTCTAGGAGTTTTAGGCTCATATTCAGTTCTACTTGAAAGAAATACCCTCATTTTCTTAATGTAGGAGTCTCAAATTGGGCCAGAGTAAGGTTTAATTTAGTGATAATTTGGTCGGAATGTTCAAGCCAATCTTCGTGTCTAAGGTAGTGTGACACTTTGAATGGTCAGGACTCAGTCACCATGTGAAACAGGGGTACGGTTAGCCCTACCTCAGTATGTGGAGTCTTTTGTCAGAAATTGGGGAGAACGCATATCCGTTATACTCTATGACATGATATATACTTATAGAGTTTCAGCTTAAAGCAACAGTTGAGACACCTTATACCTTCAATGAAAGTTAAAGAAACATCTGCTTTCCTAAAGAAACTGACTTTGCCTAATATTCCTTTCTTTGACTGTAGGAAAATTTTAAAAACGATTTTGTCCAAAATGTATTCTGCTAAAACCAGTTCTTCTGAATTAAAGGGCATTTTTTTTTTCACAGAATAGTTTTTCTCATGACTAACATAACTTTTTTCTCTTTTTTTTTGTTTGAGATATAATTTACATATCACAAAATTCACCCTGTTGAAGTGAGCAATTCAGATTTTTAAAGTATACTCACAAAGTTGTGCAACCACGATTGCTAGCTGATTCCAGGACATTTTCATTGTCCTAAAAAGAAACCCTACATCCGTGTGCAGTCAGCATCCATTTACTTTACTCCCAGGTCCTGATAACCATGAAGTTATCTTCTGTCTCCATGGACTTGCCTACACTGGATATTTCATATGTGCCTGTATCAACCACGTGGTTTATTTTCTGTATTCTGAGGCTTTAACATCTGGGGTCTTGCTGATGCTGGAGGGTCTGCTCTTTCTGGTGTTAGTTACCCAGTTCTTAAAGATAGTAAGCAGTTCGCCCATTTTTCAAATGTGGATCAACCAACCCACAGCCTATGCCCCCAGCCACCTTCTCTATGGGGCTCTCACGCTATCCCTTGTGCTAATCATCCCAGACTATGTACCAGTCAGTTA
This sequence comes from Macaca nemestrina, assembly GCF_043159975.1. Taxonomy (NCBI): domain Eukaryota; kingdom Metazoa; phylum Chordata; class Mammalia; order Primates; family Cercopithecidae; genus Macaca; species Macaca nemestrina. The sequence goes on from NC_092141.1 coordinate 13,512,552, forward strand.
GTGTCAGCCCTTGTACTCCAGAGCCTGATAAAATTCTTCCTATTAGCCAATCTCAAGCCTGTTTATCTTACCTTGCCTGTTTCTTCCCATAGAAACCATAATAAAGGTCCTTGCCCACATTTTTCCCTTCCTTCTGCTGCCTGAGCAACCCAGGTGCTTTCTCATGTGGCCCCCTGTGGTGTGGCAGGCTCCCTCCTCTTGGGAACTGTGACTAACAAGCCATCTTTTCAATGGCAGTCACCTGATGCGTTGTTACTGCTGTATCTAAGTAATAATACAACCTATATGAAAGCAGTATATAAATGGGGTCCTACAATATGTTTTATATCTGGTTGCTTTCAGTTAACAATGTCAAAAGCTTCAAAAAGGTTTGTAAACCAAAACGTATCTGAGACAAGTCTCAATCAATTTAGAAGTGTATTTTGCCGAGGTTAAGGTCATGCCTGTGACACAGCCTCAGGAGGCCCTGAGAACGTGTGCCCAGAGTAATTGGTTTTATATATTTTAGGCAGACGTAGACATCAATTAATACATGAAAGATGTACATTGGTTCCACCTGGAAATGTGGGACAGTTGGAAGTGGGGACTTCCAGGTCATAGGCAGATTCAAAGATTTTCTGACTGGCAATTGGTTGAGTTACTATCTAAAGACCTGGAATCAATAGAAAGGAATGTCTCCGTAAGGTAAGGGGTTATGGAGACCAAGGTATTATCATGCAGATGACGACTCCAGATAACAAGCTTCAGAGAGAATAGATTGTGTTTCTTATCATACTTAAAGCATCTGTTCTATCAGTCTTTTTTTTGGTGTGTGTCTGGGGTGCGGAGTCTCAGTCTGTCACCCAGGCTGGAGTGCAGTGACACAATCTTGACTCCTTGCAGTCTCCGCCTCCCACGTTGTAGGGATTCTCCTGCCTTAGCCTCCCAAGTAACTGAGATTACAGACATTTGCCACCTTCCTGGCTAATTTTTGTATTTTTAGTAGAGACGGGGTTTCACCATGTTGACCAGACTGGTCTTGAACTCCTGACCTCAGGTGAACCACCCACCTCGGCCTCCTAAAGTGTTGGGATTACAGATGTGAGCCACCACACCCAGCCTGTTCTATCAGTCTTAAGATCTCTGTTGATGTTAATGGTAATGAGGCATGTCTGACTCCCCCTTCCCATCATGGCCTAAACTAGCTTTTTAGGCTAACTTTAGAATGCCCTTGGCCAAGAGGAGGAGCCCATTAAGATGGCTGGGGGGCTTAGATTTTTATTTTTCGTTTACAGGTTCATCCATGCTGTAACGTATATCAGTACTTTCTTCCTTTTGTGACTGAATAATATTCCACCATATGGATATGCCACATTTTGTTTCTCCATTGGCCAGTTGATGGGAAGTTGGGTTATCTCCACATGTTGGCTATTATGAGTAAATGCTTCTCTGAACAAATTTACAGTATAGGTTTTTGTGTGGACATGTGCTTTCAGTTCTTTTGGGTGTATACCCAGGATTGGAATTGTAATATCATATGGTAACTCTATAGTTAACTTGCTGAGGAATTACCATACTTTTTCCAAAGGGGCTACACCGTTTTATATTCCCATCAGTAATATGTAAAAGTAGCAATTCCTGGTTTTGATATGCATTTGCCTAATGAATAGCAATGTTAAGCATCTGCTCACATGCTTATTGTCCATATATATTTATATATTGGCCATATATTTATCTATATATAATTTCTGGACTCTCAATTATATTCCATTAATCTCTAGGTCTATCCTTATGTCAATGCCACCCATGGCCTTGATTACTTCAGTGTTGCACACTACCTTTTGATGGTGTTCAGGACATGCTACCTACCCCAAAATATGGCACTTTGGCAATTGAGAAAATAGGAAAAATTGGAAGGTCACTCTTACCTTCTCCCACCTTTTCCCTTGAAACAGGTCATAAAACCTAGAAATAATTTTCTGATCTTCCCCTGAAATAGGTCATAAAATCTTCACTTGAGAGCTGCCCTCTCTACCGCAGAGGAAAGGTGCTGAAGACAAAGAGATGCCAAGAAGAATTTGGACAGATTGGCTTTGTTAAGTTCACCCTGATTTAGTATCATTAGGTCATACTTCCTTTGTCCAATTATACCTCCCCACAACTGTTCACTCTTCATCAAACCAAGATATAAACATACACAGGTTTCCTTATTTATTTGGGTCTTCATTTTCTCATGAAGACTCCCTTATCATGTAAAACCCATATTAAATAAGTTGGTATAGTGGTCTCCTGTTAATCTGTCTTTTATTATAGGAGCCTCATCCATGAAATTAGAGATGGGTGAGCAAAGTCAATCTCTTCTCTCTTGTAGTTTAAATTCCACCATAATGTTTTGAGATAAGTTTTGTTGTTTTATTGTCAAGGTAAATCAGTAAAGTTATTTATTTTCTGCTTTCAGCAGATGATTTCCAGCCACTGCCAGTTTCTCTTTCATATATCTGATGAATTTTGTGTTCATAATTCTATGATTCTCTCATTAGGAGCTTTAAGCTACATTTCTACAATATTGTGATTTGACTCCCCTAAACTTTAAACTCAGGTTCCTATATTTCAGTGCAGGCCTCCATAATCTTAATTTCAATATTTTACTTTTCAAAACATTAAACTTTTTCATTGCCAAATTCAATTACTAAAGTTCATATTAAAGCTTGTAGCAATTCACACTAAGCCTTGGTTAAAATTCAGAAAGCTTACTTACTCTCTAGTGATACTATTAATGACTAATTGAGTTGTTATTCGGGAGGGACTCTGGGGCTATAATTATCCCCTATGATTTTCTAAAAATCAACTTTTTGAGTTATAACTTACATATCATAAAATAAACCCACATAATGTATACAATTCAATGGTTTTTAGAATATTTAGTATATTTACCAAGTTGTGCAACTATCAGCATAATCCAACTTTTGAACATTTAGGATTTTCATCACTCCATGAAGAAACTTCCTGACTCACAGCCACTCCTCATTCCCTCCACCCTGCCAGCCCTAGCTACCAGCAGTCCATTTTCTCTGTCTATAGATCAGTGGGGCTTCCTAGGACTGGCTGCTGGGTCAGCATTGCTTAGTGTTCAACCACTGCTTGGTCAGAAGTGGTATTTGAGGCCCTTTTTATGGACTGAATGTTTGTGTGTCTCCCTCCAAATTCATACACTGAAGTCCTAATTCCCAGTGTGATGGTATTTGGAGATGGGGGCTTTGGTAGATAACAGGGTTAGATGAAATCCTAAGGATGGGACCCTCATAATAGGATTAGTGCCTTATCCCATCAGTGTGTGCACATGGAGCCAACTCTCCCCCTCTCTCTCTTTCCATCTGCACACACTGAAAAAAGACCATGTGAGAACAGAGTGAGAAGGTGGCCATCTGCAAGCCAGGAAGAGAGCCCTCACCAGAACCCAACTTTGCTGGTGCTTTGATCATTACTCTTAGCCTCCAGAACAGCGAAAAAATTATTTTTTGTTGTTTAAGCCACCCAGTCTATGACAGTTTCTTAATGGCAGCCAGAGCTGACTAAGACACTTCCGGGATAATCAGATTTTCATCTTTTGCTGTTGGATCAGTATGTAGCTTGGAGACTATGTCCACGGTTCAGAGAATTTATAAGTTTGCTTTGCATGTAGCTAGGGGTTGTAATTGCCTGATGAGTTCTTCCAACCTGTTGCACAGGCAAAGCCGGTTCATTGAGACCAATGAAGTATTGCATTGAGGTACTGCAGGTATTGTTGTAAAGTAAATACCTCATTGAGGTATTTCAGTAAAGGAGTTTAATTGACTCAAGGCTGGCCACTCCAGAGATGGAGTTATCAGTCAAATCAGTCTTCTGAAAGACTCATGGGTTAGGATTTTTCAATCATAGTTTGGTAGGTAAGGGGCTACATAATGGGGAATGCTGATTGCTTTGGGATAAAACCATAGGGTTTGTTTTGGGATAAAACCATAGGGGGTGTGGAAAACGGTCCCCATGCACTAAGTCCACCTCTGTGTGGGAACCACAGGACTTTTTGAGTCAGGAGTCATCATTCTGGGTGGAGCCAGCTGGTTGTAACAATTCAAAAATCTGAAAAGACACCTCAAAAGGCCAATCTTAGGTTCTACAATAGTGATGTTATCTACAGTAGTAACTGGGGAGTTTACAAATCTTGTGAATGCCAGAACAATGGCTGGTTATTGTTAATGCCTGCATCTTAGCAGAATTCAGGCCCCTCTCGTAACCCTAGCTTTGTGGACTTTCATTAGTTTTACAAAGACAGTTTAGTTTTGGGGAGGGCTATTATCATCTTTGCTTTAAGGTTAAACTATAAACTAAATTCCTGTCAAAGTTAGCTTGGCCTACGCCCACAAATGACCAAGGGCAGCTTGAAGGTCAGAAGCAAGATGGAATCAGCCATGTCAGATTTCTCCTACTGCCATAGTGTTGCGAAGTCATTTTCAGGGTTAGTAGCTCGGAAGTTCTCTTTCTCATTGCTACTGAGATGGCATAGCCTTGGGTATGCTCATGGTCTTCCCCAGACCACTAGACAAGGCTGTGAATTTAGCAGGGTCATCTTTGACCCTCTCTTACCTTGCACTCCCCATTAAACTTCTGACTTTTTGGATGCCATTGGTGTTAACCTTGAGCTGTTAGCTACCAGTGATAGACAGCTGATTGCTGTATTGTTTTTGACAACATCCTGGGCATACATTTCTCCTTGGTCTTATCCAAATTAAGTATGGCCCCTTGGGTTTACTCAGATTACATCTCCCCCACCCCTATGGAATGGGGCCTGGGAGAGGAGATAGCTACTCTTTGCTGGCTGTCCCGTGCGGAGTCCCCATCCCCTTCTCCAGTATAGATTAGATTATATTGTCAATTCTTCTCATAGTATACATCTCAAAGAGTTTGCTCGGAGATACATGTGTCCCCCTAAAAGAAAGAGACTAAAGCAAAAAGTATTATTTAAAGAGTTTACTTGAGCCAAAGTGAGGACTAGGGATAAAGTGAGCTGCTAGGGACATAATTCCAAATTGCCTTGGGGAGTGCTTCATCAACCAGTGTTACAGGCAGGTTTTTGAAGGCAAAGGGAACAAGGAGTGGGCCAATACAAAGTTGTTTAACAGGAATCCTTGTTTGTTTACAGATAACATTGGTTAGTAATTGGCTGTACATTGTTGAACTATAGGGTATGAGTTACAGTGTTCAGCATATGTGTTTATGGCTATTTGGTAACAGTTAGTTTGGAGCCCACATAGTAGGTGCATTCAAGAGATCATTATTTAGGTCAAGAGGGAATGAGGCATGACTGCTATTCCATTCCAATGCCTATCTGACCAAAAGGGGCTCACATTCCTCAGATGAAAATATTGATTTTTCTTCTTTCTCATTTTCCCCTTTTGATAAAAAGTCTTTCTTTTTGAAAGCACTGGCAACAAAAATATGAGGGTCAAAGTGTCCCTCTTTACTGGGAAGGTTCATTCCCAGGTGGTCCTGAAGAATCTTTATGAGTGCCCCAAAGCCAAGTTAGTATCCTACACTGGCATAAGTGAGACCTCAACCAAGTCATTGATTTTCATAACTGCTTCGTTTATTGAGTCCCTCTGATCTTTGGAATTCCATGATTTTTGTTTTCTTGGAAGAAGTAAAATGAGAGATACAAAACATTAGTAATGCACTTACAAATTACAATTACAAAAAGTATTTGTATACTAGAACCTATTCCATTAGGAAGCCATCTAAAAACCTTGTGAAGAAAATTAAAACCCAGTTTTTCTGTAGAGATTTGTATCAAGATTCCATCCAAATTGTAGGATACTAATAAAAACTCAAAAACAATGATCAGGGCTAGAATGTAATAACAGGTGTACTATACTTTTCTTCTGAAATATAATTTTTCTTTCTTAGATGTCAGCTCTGCCATTATCTTCCCTTTGCTTGTGTTTGCATTACAGATGCTATCTTCAGTCTATCTGATTTGTCTTTTTTTTTTTTTTTTGAGACAGAGTCTCGCCCTGTCACCCAGGCTAGAGTTTGATGGCACGATCTCAGCTCCCTACAACTTCCACCTCCCAGGTTCAAGTGATTCTCTTACATCAGCCTCCCAAGTAGCTGGGATTACAGTGTGCGCCACCATGCGTGGCTAATTTTTTGTATCTTTAGTAGAGATGGGGTTTCACCATGTTGGCCAGGCTGGTCTCAAACTCCTGATCTCAGGTGATCCACCCACCTCAGCCTCCCAAAGTGCTGGGATTACAGGCATGAGCCACCGCACCTGGCTTGATTTGTCTTTTAAAGTTAGGTGATGTTGTGAAAGGTAGCTGAGTTGAAATTGGATAATGTCATCCATAAATGCACTTGACCTGGCCCTTGGAAACTGCAGGATGTCACAATGCGCTGGGAGGCAGGCAAACAAATGGGTGCCATTGTGTCCCCATCCATGCAGTGATTTTCTCTCTCATCCCTCAGGACACTTCAGGCTAAGCGTGACATGTGACTGGAGGGGCACTCAGCCCGGGTAAAGAGAAATGCATCAACCTACACTTTAAGTATGAATAAAAATTAATACAACGTTTTGGGATAAAAATTAATACAAATGGAAAAGGAACATTTTTTTTCTTTCATCTCAATAGATTGCCTTGTGCACTTCCTGGGTTGCCCACACCTCAGGCAATTTGAAAATCATCCATCTCAAAGTCCGTGCACCAGTGTTTCTCAATCTTGGCACTGTTAATATTTTGGACAAGAGAATCCTTTGCTGTGGGAGCTGCCCTGTGCCTTGCAAGAAGTTTAGCAGCATCGCTGGCCCTCATCCACTAGATAGTAGGAGCACCCTCCCTAGCTGTGACCATCACAAATGTCTCCAGATATTGCCACATGTCCCTGCAGTGTGCGGAATAGGAAACAGAATCATCCTTGGTTAAGAATCACTGTTGTGTCCAGAGTAAAGCCACAGACATAGAATTGCTCACACTCAACATCTTCTATTGTACAAAGATATATCTGCTGCTCACACAGATATATTAAATAACCACAGTGTGCACACCCTGAAGTTCACCTGTATTTTCAGATCTTTCGGTACCACCATATGAACACATATTACATAGAACATTTGAAAAGTAGAAGACACAAAAAAGAAAATTTTAAAAACTTATAACTGAACCTAAATGTGTTGTGTTTTCTTACAATTATTTGTGTAGAATTCATTGGCTGGTCAGCTCTTCCTTCAGTTTGGTCTTGGATGTAGCATATCTTTTTTTTTTTTTTTTTTAATTTTGAGATGGAGTCTCGCTCTTGTTGCCCATCCTGGAGTGCAATGGCGCCTCCCGGGTTCAAGTAATTCTCCTGCCTCAGCGTCCCGAGTAGCTGGGATTACAGGCATGCGCCAACACGCCCTGCTAATTTTGTATTTTTAGTAGAGACGGGGTTTCTCCATGTTGGCCAGGCTGGTCTCAAACTCCCAACCTCAGATGATCTACCTGCCTCGGCCTCCCAATGTGCTGGGATTATATGCATGAGCCACCGTGACAAGCTGCTTGTAGTATATCTTATAGAAATTCATTTATATTTCTATCACATAATTTAAAAATTCTAACATATAAAGTCAATACTTTCCCAGTTGTCAGCACTGATAGAAATCCCCCTTTTATATAATCTTTTAGTCAGACTTTGGAGAGAAAGAGAATTAAAGCTGGAAGCTAAACATGACATGAAAGGCAACCATTAAGAATATAAATGTATTTTACTACAATGAAAAAACTAATTAGCTTAACCTGCAAAGCATAGTAAGCAAAATTAATATTCAAATGACAAAACCCTGAGAAAACATTTACATCTATAAAGTGACAATATTAATATTTTCTTAACACATAGAACAAAAATGAAATAACATAATACATATATAATAGACTTTAAAAAGTTTTAAAAGACAAATATTCTACTAGAAAAAAGACAAAGTAACAATCAATTCAAATACAAGAAATATGAGATGTCACTTTCCTGTAAGATAGAAAATGTTTTTATAATAATGCCCTTTGTTAAATGAAATATCTCTTACACTGGCGATAGAAATATAAATTGATACAAAGCTTCCAGAGAATAATTTGAGAACAGGCACCAAAAGCTTTCAAAATGTACACATACAGCTTAGAAATTTACTCAATAATTCTGCTACTACAAACTTATTCTAAGGAAATATGCATGGGTTGATGTGAAAAATTCACCATAATAAAATTCATCAGACCCATCTTCATAATAGTAAAAAACTTAATAATTACTTGTGTTCAATATTAAGATATTTTAAAATAAGTTACATGACAGCACCCTAAACCATTATTAAAATTGTATCTTAGAAAACTATGTAATGTTATGAGGACTATTCACATGTATTAAGAGAAAAATATCATATGGTATTATGGTATAATGCCAAATAGTAAATATAATACATTTTAGTAATTTTAAAAGTTTCCATGTGGAAAGATCTACACCAAAATATCCATACTTCTGAATAGTGAATATCCTAGTTTATTTAAACCGTCTTCTATTTTTCCATTTATATTTTCAAATATTTCCACAGCAAACATTCGCAATAAAAATGCTAAAATTTGTTATAATAATACAGTGAGCCTCTCGAATTTCTTTTTTGGTTCAGAAAGAAATACAGAACAGCGTTTTCCTTTCCAAACTGCCACCAGCTGGGAAAATCATCATGTAAGTTGTTTCACACAACATGCTTCATCTGAGAAGGAAGCAAATCTTGAGAAGGACCTTATGTTCATGGTCAGTGATGTTCACTCAGGGATCCTTTTCATCGTTTTCCCCACCTGAGCCAAGCACGTCCACCTTCTGCTTGAGCAAAACTCTTTCTTGGAAAGAAGCACATTGGTATATTGAAAAGATGACAGCGGTACTTGGAATGAAACTTGAATGAATTTTCAGAGAAAATGTAGTTATTACTCGGTATCTAGGAAAATGTAGTTATTATTCGGTATCTAGTGGCTTTTTTTTTTTCAGACAGAGTCTCGGTCTGTCGCCCAGACTGGACTGCAGTGGCGCCATCTCAGCTCACTGCAACCTCCACCTCCCAGGTTCAAGCAATTCTCTGCCTCAGCCTCTCGAGTAGCTGGGAGGTGCCCACCACCACGCCCGGCGAATTTTTTCTTTTTTTAGTAGAGACGGGGTTTCACCATGTTGGTCAGGCTGGTCTTGAACTCCTGACCTCAGGTGATCTGCCTGCCTCGGCCTCCCAAAGTGCTGGGATTACAGGCACGAGCTACGGCGCCCCACCTGAACATCGTATTTTAAGAAAGCCATTGACAAATTAGAACATGTTCACAGAAGAGTTGTTAAGACAATGACAAAGACTTGAAGTCATGCTACTTGGAGCAATAAAGAAAGCTGTCATCTTAAACACTGCTGTGACCAGTTTAATGGTTCTTCTCATATCACCATGCTAGTTCACTAACAATCCCAAAACAGTGAATTAACACAACCTCATTCATATTACACATCTGTCAGGGATTGATGGGTTGATGGGGGTTTTGCTCTACACAGTCATTCAGATACCTAGACTGATGGAGGCTCTGCCATCTAATACCTGCATCATCTGGAACATTCAGCCTTGTTAGTCACGTGGCAAGGTCAGAGACAATGGGAAAGTTGCACACAAGCTCCAGAATGCTCCTGCCTCACAGTAACATGACCCCACGGACCTGTAAAAAACTGGAAAATATGGGCAAGCATGTAACACCTTATTAATCTTGTATTTAATCTTTATTTTTATTTTTATTTTTATTTTTGAGACAGAGTTTCGCTCTGTCGCCCAGGCTAGAGTGCAGTGGTGCAATCTCTGCTCACTGCAAGCTCCACCTCCCAGGTTCACATGATTCTCCTGCCTCAGCCTCCCGAGTAGCTGGGACTACAGACGGCCGCCACCGCACCCATCTAATTTTTTTATATTTTTAGTAGAGACGGGGTTTCACTGTGTTAGCCAGGATGGTCTCGATCTCCTGACCTCGTGATCTGCCCGCCTCGGCCTTCCAAAGTACTGGGATTACAGGCGTGAGCCACCGCACCTGGCCTATTTAATAATTTTTAAATGGCCCAATGCTTAGCTTTCTCCTCAACCTTAAGAATAGTAGCTGGGAAATCATGGATTTGCTTTATCCTCAACCTTAAGAATAGTAGCTGGGAAATCATGGATTTGGTCTGCTATTATATTTTCTCTAATACGTGTTAAAATAAATGACTTTTAGAATTACAGAATTTCATCCACATGCCACCTAAAATCATTCTACCTGCTACACAGTCTGTCACTTTTAGAGGAGAAACTAGCTTGCTGAATGTAATCCGTTGCAGTAGAGGAAGAACGAAATGACGTTACATGGGAAGGACAGCTCAAAGAGACTGTGAAATGCTGTGGGGTTCCTAAGTGGAAATTTGGGATCAAATTTGAGAAAAACAAAATGACAATTATGTCCCCAGAGTAAGACGATCATTCTGTTCTTTGTTTTGATTGTTTTGAGATGGAATCTCCTTCTGTTACCCAGGCTGGAGTGCCATGGCACGATCTCGGCTCACTGCAACCTCTGCCTCCCAGACTCAAGCAATTCTCCTGCCTCAGCATCCTGAGTAGCTGGGAGTACAGGCACCTGCCACCATGTCCAGCTAATTTTTTTGTATTTTTAGCAGAGACAGGGTTTCACCATGTTGACCAGGTTGGTCTCGAGCTTCTGACCTCAGGTGATTCGCCTGCCGAGGCCTCCCAAAGTGCTGGAATTGTAGGCGTGAGCCACCACGCCCTGCCAGGATAATCATTCTAACTTGGAAATATTAAAGAAGACGGAAATGCATAAGAATTCGGCTACAGAAGGTTAATAATACTATTAAATAAATGGAACATCAAAGTGAGTTTGAAAATTTGGGTTTTAAATTTCCAGTTTAAAAAAATTTTGTTTTAATTTTTATTGAGACTGGGTTTCACTCTGTTGCCCAACCTGGAATACAGTGGTGCTATCACTGTATTCCAATGGCTCACTGCAGCCTTGATCTCCTGGACTCAAGTGATCCTCCTGCCTCAGCCTCCTGAGTAGTTGGGACTACAGGTGGATACCACCAGGCCCAGCTAACACATTTATCTTTTTCAGAGATTTGAATTAGCCATTTAACCAGGCTGAGTAGTTGAGTACGGAAAGCTGCTTCACTCAAAAATCACTTTGCTTTGATGATAGCAATCAGTGATATTTGTTATCAGATGTTGCACAAAATTCTTTTCCCACATTATCTCATTTGATCTTCACAACAATGCTATATATTAGACTCGATTATATATAGCTGTATAGATGAAAAATCTGGGGCCTATTTATAGTGAAATACTTGCACAAGGTCACAGAGCTGAGGCTGAATCCCAGGTCTTTAACTAAAATCCAACCCTTCAAAGGAACTCGAATTTCCCACCTGGTTTTAGGGGCTTTCGTTATAATCTTTCCATCATTTTCTTGTCTCTTACTATCCTTTTGGATCTAAGCAAGGTGTAAACAGCAATCGTTGAAAATTTACAGAGTCAGTTCTAAGTTATCACTAACTAAGGACCTTAGTCAGATTGAAGTGGGTGGCTGGGATGGAAAGAAATGTTCTATTTAACTTAAGACTGTTACATAGATTTTCTGAGTGGTTACTCTGTCTTGTTTCATTTTCTTACTTTTATATTTTCTTTCTTTCTCTCTTTTAAACATTTTTCCAGTCTAAAAGCCAGAATCAACAGGATCAAAAATCAAACAAAAACTCTGAGCTTCCCTAAGGACACACATAGGGGATTTGAGAATGTCAGCTGTACAAATATGACACCATCTTTAGACAAACTGTCTGGAAGGATGAGTTGGGGGGGGTGGATCCAGCCCCCGTGTGTTACATGCAGATGTCATGTGGCCATGCCTGTAGCCAGCTTTATTATCTGACAGATACGGAGCACAAATATTGACTTTTGCTATTTTTACTGTAACTGCAGCCATAAACATTGATTACTTCAGGAGAGTGCAGACGGGAAGGAGGCAGCAGTGTCTCCATGGCCCAAGAGAGCTTTTGTCTTTGCCTCAGGGCAGCCCAAAAAAGAGTAGGACTATGCATACGATCCTTACGGAATGATTAAATACAGAAATAGTAAAATGGTGATGATGTGAAAGATCCCGCAGGTTTGAGGGACTTAAAAATATCCCTATGGGTTCTGTACTGTCATCTGTGTTGATTTAGCCCAAGCAAATTCCGAATGCAGGAAAGAGGGGAACTCAAGAGCATTTAAAAGCCTCCCTCCTTCCATGGCGCATGCCTCTCCTCTGGGCAGACTTCCTCCCTTCTGATGGCAACACACAGTAATTGATAATTACATTTTCCAATTTCTTCCCCTCTACACCCCAGAATGATTTGCTTGGCAAGAGAAATAATCCATCGAACAATGCATATTGCGTTGTCGGTCCTTCGTAGGAAATGAAGGGATGCCTCTTTTGGTGACAATCTGTTTATTTTGCAGATGCAAAAAAAAAAAAGCAAGGGATATTTTCTGATCTAGTGTTTTTGTTGTTGTTGTTGTTTGTTTGTTTGTTTGTTTTGGATTCAGAGCCTAAAATTTATGTCTCCAGTGTGGAGTCACCCAGATTTCCTTTTGGATTAGGTCTAATGTGTTCTGCGTGAGCGTCTGGAGTTAGAAAGATGATAGTGAACATTATGGACACTAACAGCATGATGGTGGGACAGACAGCCAGAAACTTGAAAGTGGGTCTAGAGGATGACTGGTTTCCATCTGCAAGAAAAGTTCTGTTGCCCCCTAGTATTCCCTTCAACTGAACTCAGCATCTCAGCCAGGCACGCAAAGGCTTCAATCAGTTTAAAGCGGAAGAGTCTCCATTTCAAAGTGCATCTCATGCCAGCGCCCAACTCTGGCCGAAATCAGCCCAAAGCAAACAGACTTGAACTTTCTCTAGAGATTCAGGGAGTAGGAATGAAACCAACCTAGACACCTTTTGGGGTCAAAAATCATTCAGCTAGATCCAGAAGAACAAAGCAACGAATGGTTCCTCGTGGCCTGGAGGGGAAAGAGGGCCGTGTGTTAAAGATGGAAGTATGTATTGTAGGTTTTTGTCGTTGTTGTTGTTTTTTAGACGGAGTATCACTCTGTCGCCCAGGCTGGAGTGCAGTGGCATGACCTCGGTTCCCTGAAACCTCTGCCTCCCGGGTTTAAGCAGTTCTCTGCCTCAACCTCCTGATTAGCCAGGATTACAGGCACCCACCACCACGCCCGGCTAATTTTTGTATTTTCAGTAGAGATGGGGTTTCACCATCTTGGTCAGGCTGCTCTTGAACTCCTGACCTCGAGATTCACCCACTTTAGACTCCCAAAGTGTTGGGATTACAGGCGTGAGCCACCTCACCCGGACTATTATAGGTGTTTTAATGAGACGTGAAATCTTTTTTCTTTTGGAGTCTGGCTGTCAGGTGGCTTAAGACATTGAGCACATTTGCAGGACTGGCTCTACCACCAAACCTGCTGGTATCTGACTTTAGAAGAGTCATTCATTCATTGATTAAATACGCTTGACCGAGGAGTTTCCACCCATACGTGGGGTAGAGCATAGGAACATATCACATAGAGGAAAGGGCATCTCCAGGTTCAAACACATACACTTTGTGTAATTTCGTAAAGATGTCTTGTTTTTATTTTGAGCCTTGTTTTCATTATCTACAAAAGAGAAACACGACATGGTTGTTGCTAGGCTGAAACGAAATAATATTTGTACAGTGTTTAGCATATACGGTAACCAAAATACCTAAGTCCCCACTCACGGCTATAATTGCATAGCAACTTCCTCATTTTCTCTTCACCAATATCTGAACTCTTTTACTTTGGATAACTGTTATTAGATAACAACGAAACAATTTCTGTGTTCAAAAGTGTATTTGATTTAAGTGTGTATTTTGGTTATCGAAAATGTTGGGCTATTTTGTAAGTTTGTGGACTGATATTGACATTAATTATTAGGCCAATTGGTTATGGCAAGAGTAAAGAAAGTTTACTCCTACTCTTCATTTTCATTCATCATCCCCTGTAAGAAATATTAATCAACAAAATACAGAACGGTATCTATCAAGTAGTTTGTAGCATAGTTTGGGCCTAAGCTTAAATTTAAGGCAATCCAGTGGGGCCATTTACAACGTCTTAGAAAATTGGCTGATATGTCCTATTTGCAAAGAAGACTGAAGTACCCCGTTTGTTTAAAATTAACATAAAATGTTATCCTGCCTGTCTACAAAGGTAGAGCATGTACATGCAAAGCATGTACCTTGTAGATCTCCTTCTTTGAGCTTTTGTAAGGTAAGTAGAAAGATGCTATATTTTAGAGTTACTCTCCAGCACTGGTTGCATAATTCACCATGATAGGAAGGCTGTTTTCCAGTTCTCAGCCTGTAAGGCTTGCTGTAATTTCACACTTGGTAATATGAGCTTGTTTTCTGGATCATCAGTGTTGGGGGAAAAAAAAATTCTGTTAATGGATGGCAGTCTCTAGAATTTTCCATTGAGATTGAATAATACAATTCATTATCCTAGTTACACATCTTAGGTCTCTACTTGGAATCACGAAGTTCTTGAAACCAAAATACCTAAGTCCTCACTTACTGTTATAATTACATAGCAACTTCCTCATTTCCTTTAGCAAGATCCACTGAACTCTCTTACTTTTGATAATTGTTATTAGATAACAATGAAACAATTTTTTTTGTGTGTTCAAAAGTGTATTTTATTTAAATATTCATTTTGACTATCAAACATACCAAAAATGTTAGGCTATTTTTGTAAGTTCGTGCACTGATGTAGACAGTAATCATTAGGTCCATTGGTGGTAGTAACCAGTTTCTTCCAATAGTGAGTCCTGCCCTTGACCAAATTAGCAATATAATGTGTTATCCTCTAATAAGATGGGCAGATGGAAGGAGTAAGGACAAGGTCAAGATATATGATAAACTTACTTAAGCTCAACCAGTTAGAATCCAGGGCAATGGACTAGTTCTAGCAGGGGCAAATTGGTGAAGACAATTATACATGCTGGGTGGACAAATAGTTCACTAAATTTCTAGACCTAAGCTTATGCTCAACTTCATACAGTAGGAAGCTATTTATAGACCTTTCCCAGTGGGGAAGGAGGTACTGTTTGTATCATTTCAGGGTTTCAGACAAATATGACCATAAAGTGGCTTGACTTGGATAGAAGTGGCCTTACAAGGATACAGGACTATTAAAATAATACGAGAATGAACACTGCATTTGAAATCAAAATATCTGTCTTTATTTCAAGTTCCACCAGGTGACCAACTTAAAGCTCTGTAAGCTTTGGTTTACTCATCCATAAAATGTGGATAGCCATTTATGCTGCATAATATTCAGAGGATTAAGTAAAATTATGTATAAGAAATAAAAATAATGCCGGGCATGGTGGCTCACACCTGTAATCCCAGCACTTTGGGAGGCCGAGTCGGGTGGATCACGAGATCAAGAGATTGAGACCATCCTGGTCAACATGGTGAAACCCCGTCTCTACTAAAAATAGAAAAATTAGCAGGGTGTGGTGGCACACACCTGTAGTCCCAGCTACTCAGGAGGCTGAGGCAGGATAATTGCTTGAACCCGGGAGGTGGAGGTTGCAATGAGCCGAGATTGCGCCACTATACTCCAGCCTGGCAACAAAGCGAGACTCCATCTCAAAAAAAAAAAAAAAAGAAAAAGAAAGAAAGAAAGAAAAATACAATGGACATATATGGTCTGTTTCTCTCCTCTATCCTTCACCACCTTCATGAAACATTCAAAAACCTTTGGTGACTTTCTGCTAAAGATAGTTAAAGCCAAAGATGTTAGCTTGCCATTCAGGATCTTAACTTGCCAACTATTATTTCCCACTATTTTTCCCCATACAAATATTTAGCAGACAACAACAACTCAATGTTTCCCTCGATGAGTCAGTTGTATTTGAGAGGTCTCATGAGGGAATCTGCTTGTCCAATTACACAGGACATCACTTCTCACTTTACACCTGGGAAGGAGAGAATCCTTGACTTTCAGATGTGGACAGTCTATGTGATCAGAATCCTGGCCCAATGCCTGCCCGTGGATCATGCTAAACAAGTTCTGGAGAGTTTGATATGTGAGCCTGAAGGCCAGTTCTTTAACTGTCAAATTTTTATATTATCCTACATCAGTATCCTTATGGAAGTTCACACTATAATAGGTTAGTTAGATGACTATGAAATCAGAGTGACCGGGTGCAGTGGCTCATGGCTGGGTACGGTGGCTCACGCCTGTAATCCCAGCACTTTGGTAGGCTGAGGGCAGATCACAAGGTCAAGAGTTTGAGACCAGCCTGACCAACACGGTGAAACCCTGTCTCTACTAAAAATACAAACATTAGCCAGGTGTGATGACACGCGCCTGTAATCCCAGCTACTTGGGAGGCTGAGGCAGGAGAATCCCTTGAACTTGGGAGGCAGAGGTTGCAGTGAGCCGAGATCATGCCACTGCACTCTAGCCTGGGCAATGGAGCAAGACTCCATCTCAAAAAAAAAAAAAAAAAAAAAAAAAAAAAAAAAAAGAAAAGAAAAGAAAAGAAAAGAAATCAGCGCCAAAAAAAAAAAAAAATCATTTGATGATATTACCAATGAGTGTGATCCTACTTCAATTATGTGTCATCATCAAGGAGGTCCAGACCTCAGTGGAAAATGGATTTGTGGGTGCCCCTGAGAGGCTCAGACTCTGTTGACAGAGCTCAAGGGGGCGCAGTTGTCACCGGGTGACATGAGTTGGTGGAACCTGGAACTGCTCTCACGCAGACAGAGTCTGGTAGACGGGAGACACACAAGAAATTAAATGTGTGTGTGTGCTTGCAGGGGCCTGTCTTAACCAATCCCCCAGGGGGCTCCTACTGGAGAGAAAAAAACAATGTAGTATTTAGCCATGGGCAAGTGTAGAAACGGAGGCTAGGAGAAATCCCTGCACACCTTTTTTTGGTCAGCTCATGAGTCATTCTCCCCCCAATACACAAAAACTCCACCTAAAACACATTAGATCACATTGCTTTTCTTAGTAGCATGTCATAGATTTTCTTCTCCACTTGTCCACGTTCTGTCAAAGATGAGGAATGATCTTGCAGAGCTCTTGGAGCTGAGAGCAGAGTGGAGCCAACCTGATCCCATAAGCTGACCTGGAAGCCTCCTGGGAAATTCTTCTTGAAACATCCCAGCCCCATTTCAGGGCCTCTCTGCTTTATCTGCAGATAACAATCTCAGCTCCTTACAGCTTGCCCATCACCTCATCTGTAGTGTTTGCCACTCTTAGTTTGTGTCAAACTCTAAGGAGTTGGGGGAAAAAAAAAACCATTTTGGGGCAGATAGTTCAAGGAAAAGTCAACATTGAGAAGTGACTTGGTTTTTCTCCTCTTACCCACACTACAGACCAGACTAAACTCAAAATAATACTATGAACGCAAAGAAAATCAAACCATCCTGACTCCTTTGCTATGTTTGAATAATCATGAGGACTCTTGTAGGAGTTTTCCACTAATTCATAAGGAAGCCCGCTCTAGCTTTTCTGAATGAGTTTATCAGTCCCTATTTTATTGTAAGGTCTATTGTGTTTTCTCAGCTATTCTAAAATGCAGCTGCATTATCACTGTATATGGAGTATAAATGTTTAGTCACCTCTGAGTTATTGACTGGAATGCTCCTCGGGGACATGTCACTGCTAGGTGAGGTGGGGGTGGCTGAGTGGAGTGGCAGCCATCTGGTTATGTTGAACACGCCGGGACTGGGAGGAAGCACTACAAGAGAGAGTGTAGCTTAAAAAGGTGTATTTAATGCTACAAATGTTTATTTGTTTTCATTTGTAATATTTGTTTAGAAATTTCAAATAACACTAAAGAAGAACTCAATGTTTTAGATTTCCAATAGAGGGCATAGATTTAAAAGGCTGGAAGATACCACTTAACAAGCTAATCCCAGAGCAAATACAGAAACAATTCTTAACTATAATAAATGCTTTACCAGTGAATAGCTTTATCACTGAGTATGACGATAACAAAATACAGAACGTGAAATTTTAAACAGGAAAATCTCGTGGATATGTTCAAGGTTTTTTCAAGGTTTTTTTTTTTTTTTTTTTTTTTTTTTTTGACACAGAGTCACTCTGTTGCTCAGGCTGGAGTGCAGTGGCACGATCTCGGCTCACTGCAAACTCTGCCTCCCAGGTTCAAGTGATTCTCATGCCTCAGCCTCCCGAGTAGCTGGGATTACAGGTGTGCACCACCACATCCAGCTCTTTTTGTATTTTTAGTAGAGACGGGGTTTCACCATGTTGGCCCAGCTGGTCACGAACTCCTGACCTTAAGTGATCCACCCGCCTCAGCCTCCCAAAGTGCTGGGATTACAGGCCTGAGCCACCATGCCTGGCTTTCAAGTTTTTTTTTTACATTTCTGTAATGCTTTGCTCTCAAAGTTCAGCACTCTGAGGGAACAATGTAACCTGGTAAAAAAAAGACATGGGAATCATTCTGCAAGAAGCGATCTGCAACTTGCTTTGCAAATAATATGAACAGAATAATGCTATTTTTTAAAATCAATATCGCATGAAGGAATACTCTGTATCTCTGCAGATACACACATGAAAGAGTCAGGAAGTGAATCTTCCATGCTAATAACAATGTAGTTCCTCTTGCAGAGACAGGACAGTCCAGAGAAACTTTATTTTTAGACTATTGGACTATTTGTTTAATATGATACTGTTAACACGTATTTATATATTATTTGTAGACACTAAATACTGATAAAATTATTTTTAAAATGCAATAATAATAATCAAATGACCTCATGACATTGCTAAGCCTGCCAGGTTGGGCAATTTGAGGAATTTCCTCCAGGTTTTTGGACCTCAGTTTCCCAATCTGCAGGAGATTAGAGAATTCTTCATGGGGTCTTGTGGGTCTCCCATTGCTCCTCAAAACAATCTCAGCCACAGGGAAGTGGGGAACAGAGAGGTATGGGAAGGTTGATGAGAAAACTGAGTATATGTGTGGGAGGGGACGCCATAATTCAAATCCAAGCAGCTCTGCTCTCCTTTTAGTTTTTTAGAGCATTTCTCTACATTCGATCACGTTTGAACAATAGTGGAGTAAAAAAAAAATCTATTGATAACTCCAACTCTACAAACTTCAAACCAAACAAAAACAGCCTTTAAGAGAATCATCTAAATCGGCAAGTAGCGTGCTCTGAGCTTCAATGTACAGTTTACATAAAAGTCAAAAGGAAGCTCTAGCTTCCATCTCAGTCTCTGTTTTCTGCCCCTGGAGGGAGGCAGCAAAGAAAATGAAGGCACACCTGAGTGTCCAGACCTCATTCACGCTGGTTCTTCTGGCCACAGCAGCGGGCTTGCATGTGGAAGTCTCATTCTGATGTATTGTGATTCTTTGTTTTAAAACTCAAGCTTAGCAATTTATTTTTTAATCAGTTGGAACCCTTTTCATGGCAAATGGTAGAAAGCTCAATAAAATTTACGAAAGAAGAAAAAGGTTGGCATTGTTTCACATGACGGAGAAACTCAAGGCTTTAAGCATTGATCCATCCAGTGCCTCAAGTGACATAATTGTCACTTCATTTCTCAGCTCTGTGTTCTATGTTCCATGCAGTGACAAAGTGGCTGCCTCACAGGTTCAGTTCAACCTAGGAGGGAACATTGCCTTCTAGTCATCTCTGGCCACTCCCATGAAAATCAAGGGACTTACTGATTGCCCAACTTGAGTCATCGGCCATGGAGACCCCAGTCACCAAGAGAGGAAGTTTGTGTTCTGATTAGCCAATGTGGACCAAATGGACTGGGGTTGGGGATGGGGGATACTCAAGGAAAATTTAGGGCACCATTTCTTGAAAAATGTAGAGAAAATAGTGAACCCATGATAATAACGTCCCAGTTGGCCCTGTGATTGTTATTGCAAAGCATTTTGAAGACAGAAGGAAATATGAGTGACCACTTCTGGGCTTCCTTTGTCCTCTGTGAGTCTTAAGAAAAGGAGCAAATGTCATCTCGCTGCAGCTTAAATTTCTTAACAGAGTTTACTTGTTTAAAAGATTTTTTAACACAATACATCCTTTTTTCAAAACATTATTATTTTCAGATTATACAGACATGTATCAGAACTCTCTTAAATGGACTGCCATAGACAGGTTCTACAGAGGGGTGAAGCTGCAAAATAAGTCTAAAGTAGAATAAAAGGAGAAGCAAAAAGAAAATTGAGTGTCTTATTTCATGAAAAATAGTAACTATGCCCAATTCACATAATGAAAACCGCTGAGCATGTTATCCTTAACAAAATAATTTTATTAAGCAAAGTCCTTCTCTATTTAGCACAAGGAAAACATTATTTTAGTCAATTAATAATTCCCAAAGTGTTTTCTTAATATTTTGACAGTAATTTCAAATGGATCTGCATGCATAGAAATGATTATTAAACTAAGGCATAGACACAGGCACACACATACTCACACCCCCATGATTATTATTATTACTCGTTGAAACTACAGCCTGAGGTAACAAGGAAAGTAAAGGTCAGACTTCCAAACAGAAAACACATGTATGGTGAGAGCACCATAAACTGCAGGGAAGACACAAATTTATTCTCATATTTTTCATCAAGTTTTTTTTAGAGTTGTGGACAACAGAGACCTTTCTTATTGATTAAATTTCATAATGTTGAATTTGATCAAATCATAAGACATCAATTAGACTATAATTTTTAAAACATTATGAATGATAATAAAGGACAAATGGAATCATTATCAAAGAACGCCCTAAGTATTAAATTATCCCATCTTTATCTTGTTAAGAAAACTTAGAAATCGTCTGTGGGTGCTGGTGTGTTTTCAATCACAAAGAGTGTTTCCTCTTCTCATAAACTCACGGAAGCCATTTTCCAGCGCTCCAAGCGCAGCATAGCTATAGGTGGGCAACAAATATTCTTCTTTTCCGTGTGCTATCTAGGTATGGCTTCGCAGGGTTACCCTGTTGACCTTTTAAAGAGTCCAGACCAAGGCAGGACCATCCTTAGCTGAAGAGTTCTTGAAGAGTTTCCCTGATGTGGAGCTGTTGTACTCAAATTCCTGCTGGCAGTTTCCTAAGAAACGCTAAAAGTTCCTTAGGAGTCTGAATTAACCTGTTAATAGACAGTGTCTTTCTCCAACTGGGAATTTCTCCACTTTCTTCAAGCCCCATCAGTATTCTAGGGGAGAGATTTTAAGTACAGGACAGACTTACTACTCATTGCAGAACCAGAAGGGGGTGCCACAGGGCAAAGGAATCTTAGGCCATTCAGACTGTTTCTACAGGGATGAGTAATAATCACCACACGGATTACGTAACTTCCGGCCAACCACGGATGAAGCAAGGGCTATGAACATGATATTCTTTAAAGAATATTTGGGTTAAGATGGCTGTCTTTACTTTACCGTTTACGTAGCCAAGAATGAACAGAGAAAAATCTTTACCAAACTTATAAATTGTTGTTATTATTATTATTATTATTTATTTTTATTTTTATTTTTGAGCCGGAGTCTCACTCTGTCGCCCAGGCTGGAGTGCAGTGGCGCCATCTTGGTTCACTACAAGCTCTGCCTCCCGAGTTCACGCCATTCTCCTGTCTCAGCCTCCTGAATAGCTGGGATTACAGGCGCCCACCACCACGCCTGGCTATTTTTTTTTTTTTTGTATTTTTAGTAGAGACAGGGTTTCACCGTGTTAGCCAGGATGGTCTCGAACTCCTGACCTCATGATCCACCCGTCTCGGCCTCCCAAAGTGCTGGGATTACAGGCCTGAACCACTGCACCCGGCCCAAACTTAGAAGTTATTGATGGTTGCCATCAATATGGCGGAAATAGTAAGGCACGTTTACAACACGAAGTGAAGAGGAGAAGCTATTGGCTAATGGACTTCACCGCTTGAAGGAAATGCCTGGCTGAGGCATAAGCTGAAGGTCCTCGGGAAGAACTCCATCTTATCTGGAAACGACTCCTGAGCTTAGACCAATTGGCCCCAGGGAAAGATGAGCCTTGATTGTACCTTTGGCAAAAGCTAAAAGTGCAAGAGATCATCCCGGGCAGAGGAGCCGGGTGTGGCACTCGTTCTTGACCTACACCTAGCAGGGATGGAACCAGTATTGCAGGAGGTGCTGGTCCAGCTGACTTCTCGCTCTGCAACAAACCCAGGAGTGTAACCTGCAGCAGAAGGTGGTGCCCCCACTTGCTGTTTTCTACTGCTTACTGAAAAGCGGATCTCAATTTCAGCGAAGCACTACCAGATTTTTCATCCTTCTTTTTCATGGATCTGAGAGACGTAAAAGTATTGTAGTTAGATTCAGACGGAACCCATTTTAAACACACTCTGTAAACAGAGAAAAAGATAAACATAGACAAAGAAAATATTCTGCCAAAGAAGGGAAACGACCTGAGAAACCTAGCAAATATAGAATGTGAAGTGAAATTCCTAACATGAGATAGAATAAAGTATTAGAAAATCTCTCACTGATATTTTTGACCAAGTTTGAGAGGATGTGGCATCTGTGGAGCTAGAGTCAACAGTTATGAAAAGGTACAGATCTGAAGTCAGGATTGTTTAACCAACTTTTATTTCAAATTCAGTAGATACTTGTGCAGGTTTTTTACCTAAGGGTATTGCATGATGCTGAGGTTTGGGGTATCAATGATACTGCCACCTAGGTACTGAGGATAGTACCAGTAGTTTTCAACCCTTGCCCCAATACCCAGTAATCACCAGTGTGTAGTGTTGCCATCTTTTTAAATTTTATTTATTTATTTTTTGAGACAGTGTCTCACTCTGTCACCAGGCTGGAGTGCAGTGGCGCGATCTTGGCTCACTGCAACCTCAGCCTCCCAGGTTCAAGTGATCCTCCTGCCTCAGCCTTCAGAGTAGCTGGGACTACAAGTGCGCGCCACCACACTCAGCCAATTTTTGTACTTTTGGTAGAAACGGGGTTTCACCATGTTGGTCAGGAGGGTCTCGATCTCTTGACCTCGTGATCCACTCACCTTGGCCTCCCAAAGTGCTGGGATTACAGATGTGAGCCACCGTGCCCAGCCGTGTTGCTATCTTTATGTCCAATGTTTAGTTCTCACTTATAAGTAAGAACATGCAGTATTTGGTTTTCTCATCTTGGGTTAATTTGCTCACGATAAGCCTAAGCCTCCATGGATGGCCTCCAGCTATATCTATGTTGCTGCAGAGGACATGATTTCATTATTTTTGCAGATGTATAGTATTCCATGATGTATATAGCATATTTTCTTTATCCAATTCACTGTTAATGAGCATCTAGGTTGATTCCATGTCTTTGCTATTTTGAATAGTGCTGTGATAAACATGTGAGTGCATGTGTCTTTTTGGTTAGAGTAATTTGTTTTCTTTTGGATATATACCCAGTAATTCTGGGTCAAATGGTAATTCTGTTTTAAGTTCTTTGAGAAATTGCCAAACTGCTTTCCACAGTGGCTGGACTAATTTACATTCTCACCAACAGTGCATAAGCATTCCCTTTTCTCTACAGCCTTGCCAAGTTGGTTATATTTTAAAATGTCATGAAAGAAGTGAACTGGACATAGGCTGTGTAGAACATTGAATCAATCAAGTAAAAGGAAGTTTAAGAAACTCTCCTAGAGCTCAGAGAGAAAGCAAGCTGACATTTAATGAATATTAGGAATTCCAAAAGTAAAAAAGAAAACCAATTAGGAAGAAAAAATAATCAAAATAATACTGGAAGATAATGTTGCTAAAATGACTAAGGATTATGATCTTATTTTAAAAGGCTTAGCAAGTACCAGGAACAACTTATTTTAAAGAGCCACTTGAATGAAAATTATTGAGCACATTTGTATTACAGGCACTGAGTGAAGCCAAAAAAAAAGTATTAGATGAAATAAACATGGTCCCTATTCCAACTGAGTTGAATATACCTTAGAAGACAAGCAAATCACAATCAGTAGCATAGAGTATGGGAAGCGCTATCACAGAAGTGAAAAGCTTAGCAGAGGTGCACTTTAATTGGCTTCGGGGATCAGGAAAATATCACTTTCCACAAGAAGTGATATTTGAGCAGACTTGAGGAATATGTAGGCATTATCTAGATAAAGAAAAATGTCTTCGGTGAGATGGGAAGTAATCCAGACAGAAGTAAAAGCCTGGGTAAAGTCTCAAACCTGAAAAAGAACATGCCACATTTAAACAACTAAGAACATTTCTGTAAGGTTGAAAAATCAAAGAAAAGGTGAGTTAATTAGGTTGAAGGAAAAACAGAGGCTACCTTATAAAAAATTTCATCCACTCTATACATTGCTTTACTCATAATCCTGAGATGAAGATTTGGACAATGCAGCACAAGGACCAGGACTTTTTATAACGATCATATGTATATTTTCAAAAAGGCTCTCTAGTGAGTGTGGACAATGAATAGCAGAAGAACCAGACAAATGGTGAGAGACTGATTGAAGGTCATCACAGGAATTTAGGGAGGAAAAGGCAATGTAAACTAGGAGAGTAGCCACGGGAATGGATAAAAATAGGTAGATATGAGAAATTTTTCAAAACGTAGAATCAACCTTAATTGGATGTGGGCATTAGGGAGAAATATGACAGTCAGGTATCTGGTTTAGAGCCGTTAAATGCCATTCTCTGAGGTGGGAATCTCAGGAGGAAGATTGGATGATGACTTCTGCTTTGAACATGTTGAATTTAATGTGTTGAATAGGCAGTTGGAACTGGGGAAGGAGAAACTAGGGTGAAGATAGGGCCTTGTGAGAGCTTAGTGTATACATGGCAAATGTTTCCATGGGAGAGGAGATCTTTGCCTAAGGAAGTACAGAGAGTGGGAAGAGAATAATACTAAGAAGAGAAATCCACTAAGAGGATGCCGATGATACCTGCAATTAGAGGCATGGGGAAGGCTTTGCAATTCTTCTTATACAGTAAGGGGGTCATAACCCGGAGATGACGCATTCGGAGGCTGCCAGGATGTAGTTGAAAGGCTGAACCTTTGAATAGCATGTGGAAAATCTTGGCCCTTTGAGTATCTGAAAAAGCTGCAGGGAAGGGTTTTCTAAGGGGAGAATGAGGTTTCAAACATGCCATGAATATGAAGTGATTAGAGGAAGTAGAATTTTTCATTGAAGGGGAGTTCAATGGTTACAGTAGATATGCCTTGGAAGAAGGGAGGATATTTGAAAAAATGTACAAGAACTACATGGAGGAGAGAAGATAAATGAATGGCAGAGGGTTGTGTCCTCTGCATTGAAAAAGGACAACAGAGATAGGAGGCATGATGAAGTATGACAAGAACCACATTGAGTTATATTCTAAATATTGGTTTTAAAATTTCATGTTTAGTGGAAAAAATACATTAAGCATCTGAGTGGAAGGAAAATAACTACCTAAATGAGAACTGAAAGCAGTTTGTCACCAGAATGTGTCTCCTAATATCAGATAACCATGGAGCAACACCCAAGGAATTTTGAGATGAAAAGATTGTGAAAATAATTTTATACCCAGCTGTTGTTTATGTGAGATGATACTAAAATTCTTGGATATGCAAGGATGCCTACATATCTAGCATGTGTATGGATACAATACAGTAACAAACATATACATCTTGGAAATTTACTCAAGAAACTCTAGTAAATTAAGAAATTAATCAGTTAGGAACCTAATCTCCATATCATCAGGATGGACAAAGCACACATATACCTCTCCATTTTTTCTCCAGATCCCAGTAAAATGACTAACGAAGTATAAGAATGAGATTAAATCCTTAGCAGTCCTGAAAAACAGAGGAGGTTTTATCAGCAGATCCAACATTTTAAGGAATTTTGGAAAACTATAAAGCAGATTGGTTTGACAGGGAAAATAGCGCCAAGAAAATCACAAACAAATAAGGACATCTGGAATGGGTCACTGAAGAAGCAAGTACCAGCCTTCCCCACAGAGCCCTGGAAAAACTCCAAGATCATCATCAGCAAGGGCTGGAAATATTTGTTGAATGATGTTGAATGAATGAGCAGCCTGTGTGGCAATTAGCGACATAATTAATTGAAGGAATGCCAGCCCAGCTGGGCTGGTCCTCAGCTCTGGAACACAGAGAACTGGCTATGGTATTTTCTCCTAAGATATAATAGATAAGATGAACTCTCTCTACATAAGTGGTGGCTCTTCCTTTAGGAAAAAGAAAAATAATAGAAAAGCAGCTTTGTAGAGGAATGAAATGTCCTGAAACTCCCTACTCCCAGAGAAATGTCTTCCCTGGCTTACTTGGATTTATTGAAGCAAATCCTTAACCTACTTACATGCTGTTTGTTTGTTCAACCTGGAAAGAAATCCATTTGCATCCCACCCACCTACGCAAAGAGGACTGGAGTATGCTGCCATTCAGGAGAGAGCTCTGCTGTAGGGATGGTACCCTCTACCATTGCTGAAGAAAGCCAGTTGAATGATCAATAGCGACCACTTCAATCATAATTACAAATAGGCAGACATTGAGGAAGAGTAAATCATTAATTAGAAACATCTATAGGAACAGGTGGAACAGATGGTCCTTGAGAGATTAACAACGGCAATAGAAGTTAATTTAACATTTCCATTAAAATTATTAAAAGTATTTGACAGAATATTGAATATGTGAAAAAGGACATACTTCTTTGAAAATGAATCAAATGAATAAGAAAGTTTGAGAAATTAAAATTGTGAATAATTAGAGAGAAAAAACTGAGAATGGCTGATTACTACAATAGACAGAGCTAAAATTAGTGATGAAATCTTGTAGAATATGTAATAGTAACAAAGATTAAGAATATTACTGTTGCTTTGTTATTAACCTCTTCCTCTCAAAACATATTAGATTTTTCTATCTTGGGGATTCAGCAGTTTATGAGTATAAGTAAGTAATAGTAGCAAAGATTAAAAACATTACTGTTGCTTTGTTATTAACCTCTTCCTCTCAAAACATATTAGATTTTCTATTTTGGAGATTCAGCAGTTTATGAGTATAAATTGTATCATGTTATATTACCATAGTTTATCTTTTTTTGAACAGATGCAATTTCTTTTAGAATACTGCGATCTTCTTTTCCTCTTCTAACAACAACCTTTTCTCCTCGTGAAACTTCTAATTCATGCTTTTTGAACTACTGAACACACTTGTCATGTGTCTTAACTTTTCTGTAGAAATAGCACTGTCTCACTTTTATTTTAAAATATTTAAGGATGTTCATGTGTTTCGAAGACAAAATTAAAGATTCTTATTAATTGTATTTTCTGTTGGTTTATCTGAATTTTTGAAAACATCAGTATCACAATATTTTAAGTAAAAATGAACATTATTTATAAAAGTACATGTTTGAGTTTAATTCTCTACCCTTTTTACTGTCGTTCTTTGCTCTTTTTCTTTTGCAGGGAGAGCATGGGCTATTTTATTGTAGGTACATAGGCGCACACTCCAGAGAGCCAGTCGGAGCTACAAGATTTGTTATGTAAATTATCTGTCCCCTTCAAGTCCATTTACCCCTTTCCCCAAAAACCAGTATCCACTCTTATAGCTGATCCCTGTGGTGTTTCTCTGCTTGTGGCTAAAGAATGCATTGGTCTTGCTGCTTCCTGATTTTTCAGCCTTACATATTATTTATTGACTTCCTGCTATGTCAAATGAGGATGTAACTTTGCTTTTTGCATCCCTTTGGTCTCTCCAAAGGAACTCTCCCTTATCTTCCCTTCAATCTTTCAATGTAATTATACTGTAATTTTAGTTTCCCCAAATATTCATTGCTTAAATTATTATAATCATGTAAATGCTATCGAGTGCTGAGCCTAGTAAACTGATAACTTTTCCTTTCCTGCACAACTCTTTACATCTCCTGGAATCAATCCGTATCTTTTTCTTCATTTGTTTGTGTGGTTTTCTATGTACTTAGCAATTTAACCTAAACTCTCCAGCAATTACCGGAATCTCTTTCCAATAAGTTCATTGACATTAGGCATTTTAATGCTTTCATCTTCTTGAAAAAATTTCTCTGTGACCCTTCTGACCTGTCAATATTGGGAATGGTTGTCCTTTGCAAGAGTTATGCTAACTTCTCTGACTTTCATCACCAATCTGGGATTTTTCTTTATTTCTCTCTTGTATTAGGTGCCTTTTTTCTTGGATCTCATGTCTTCTTTTAGGATTCCTTCAGAGGAATACAAAAACCTTGAATTTCTGAAACTTCTTTTTACCTGACACCAGATAGTTTTGCTGGGTACATATTTTTAAGAATAGGAATAGGAAAATATTGCTTGTTTCTCTTCTAGTTTTCAATATTTGCTATTGAGCAATCGGAAGCCACTGAGATTCCTAATTGGTTGTAAAAAACTTTTCATTTTTTTTTCTTCTCTGAGAACCTGTAGAATTTCCTCTTTATCTTCAGTCTTCTGAACCTGCAAAAGCAAGAGCTCTTCAAGTAAAGAGACTTAACATGTACCTCTTTTCATTCACTCTCTGGGACACCCAGATGATGGGTCCTTTGAATCTGGAAACTTTGTTCTGTCAAATATTCTTGAATTATTTTGTTGATAATTACTTCTCCTTTATTTCATCTGTTTGTTCTTTCTTGAATTGCCATTAGAAAATTATTGGACCTCTTGGCCGGGCGCGGTGGCTCACGCCTGTAATCCCAGCACTTTGGGAGGCTGAGGCGGGCGGATCACGAGGTCAGGAGATCGAGACCATCCTGGCTAACACGGTGAAACCCCGTTTCTACTAAAAAATACAAAAAAATTAGCCGGGCGTGGTGGCGGGCGCGGTGGCGGGCGCCTGTAGTCCCAGCTACTCGGGAGGCTGAGGCAGGAGAATGGCATGAAGCCGGGAGGCGGAGCTTGCAGTGAGCCGAGATGACGCCACTGCACTCCAGCCTGGGCAACAGAGCGAGACTCATCTCTAAAAAAGAAAAAAAGAAAAAAAAAATTATTGGACCTCTTAAACTGATTTCCCCAATTTCTTACTATTTTTCAATTTCTAATCATTTTGTCCCTTTAGTCTGTTTTCTAGACTATTTCAACTTTTCTTCCTATTTTTCTGTTTACTTTTCAATTTTACTTTTAATTTCTCAGAAATCTTATTTCTGAATATTTATTTGTATAGGATTTTTAATGATTGTAACATATCATCTTATCTATCTGAGAACTTAATGATAGTTTTTATTTATTTTTTTCCCACTTTGTCTCTGTTTTCTCCAAGTTGCTTTTATCGGTCGGTTTGGTTTCGTCTCTATATTTCATCCTAGGCTTTCTTTACATGTTTGATAATTTTCATTTTTTGTCTGCTCAGATTTATTGGGCAACCTACAAGCTGATTGGAAGCACTGAGATGGCTAGCCTGTCTTATTAAAAACTTCCAATATTTGTCGGCCTGGTGCGGTGGCTCATGTCTGTAATCCCAGCACTTTGGGATGCTGAGGCGGGCGGATCAGGAGGTCAGGAGATCGAGACCAGCCTGGCCAACATGGTGAAACCCCGTCTCTACTAAAAATACAAAACTTAGCTGGGCGTGGTGGCACCCACCTGTAGTCCCAGCTACTCGAGGAACTGAGGCAGGAGAATCGCTTGAACCTGGGAGGTGAAGGTTGCAGTGAGCCAAGATCACACCACTGTACTCCAGCCTGGCGACAGAGCGAGATTCCATAAAAACAACAACAACAACAACAACAACAAAACTCTGATGTCTTTCCTCTTGAACTGAGGAGGCTCTTTAGCTTGAACTCTTCCAAGGATGATGAGTGAGGAAAAAGGTTGAGAGTTGTATTGATCTATTTTCACACTGCTATAAAGGCATACATGAGATTGGGATATTTATAAAGAAAAGAGGTTTAATTGACTCACAGTTTCACATGGCTGGGGAGGCCTCAGGAAGCTTACAATCATGGTGGAAGGGGAAGAGGCACATCTTATATGGTGGCAGGCAGGCAAGAGAGGGCGAGTAAAAGCAAGGAAAACTACCTTATAAAACTATCAGATCTTGTGAGAACTCACTCACTATTATGAGAACAGCATGGAGGAAAACATCTTCATGATCCAATCACCTCTCACCGGGTCCCTCCCTCGACATGTGGGGATTATGGGGATTACAATTTGAGATGAGATTTGCATGGGGACCCAGAGCCAAACCATATCAGGGGCATCTCAGAATTTTTAGTATACATGCTCATTTAACCCATCTCTCTAAAGTTCGAAAATTTTACTTCTAATCCATTCCCTAGACACTCTCTGGTTTACTGTCTTCAGAACATAACCCTCCAATCTTTTGCCAGGGAAAGGAATTGGCCCAGACATTGAATAGAAACTAATTTCTAAAATGCCCCCCACTCACTTTTTTTTTTAAGACAGGGTCTCACATTGTTGCCCAGGCTGGAGTGCAGTGGCATGATCACAGTTCACTACAGCCTCCACCTCCCAGGCTCAAGTGGTCCTCCCACCTCAGCCTCTCAAGTAGTTGAGACCACAGGTGTGTGCTACCATGCCTGTCTAATTTTTATGTAGAGACGGGGTTTCACCAGGTTGCTCAGGTTGGTCTGGAACTCCTGGGTTCTAGTGATCTGCCTGCCTCAGTCTCCCAAAGTGCTGGGATTGCAGGCATGAGCCATTACACTGGGCCTCCAAATGCTTTTAGCCAAGTCTTGTTATTTTAGCCTCCTACTCTCTCTTTTTCTTCACTTCCGGGGGTAGCTGGTTTGCACACTTGCTGAGATTTTTGAGGGTTCTGTGGCATAATCTCAGCTTCTACTGCTGGCTTAGTTTCAACCTTCTTAAATAACAAGCCCTCTATTATTTATTTATTTGTTTTTGAGATTCCAAAATTCTGTTGCTGTTGTCCCCTCTGCTATATCCTTGTGGGTGTATGTCTTACAAAATCTCCCTTAATTGCCTTTTAATGGAGTGTCAGGAGGGATGGAAAGTACATGCATATGTTTAATCTGCTATCGTTACCTGGAAATTGATTTTCAAATATATTTGCTAATTGAAATAGTTATGCAATGTTGCACTTGATAATATCTGACCTTTCTAAATAAAATTTTGAATCTGTATTAAGGCTAATAGGATGCTACAGCAAGACCAACCCTTGAACTTCAGAGTTTAACACGATAACAGTTTAATTCTCACTATCACTAGATGTCCATTATGGATAGAGGGTGGCTCTGTTTCACCATGCCTGGGAATTGATAGAGGTGGACAGAAACTCAATTATTTCACAGTTGTACAATCTGAAGTGTATAACCTTGGTTCACATAGTAAGGACAGAGAGAGCTGGAGGGTCTCACATCAGCAAATAACTATTTTAGCCTGAAAGTGATATGCTCACATTTCATTGGCCAGAATGTTTCATGGGCCTTATTTACTGAACGAAACAGGAAAGTATAATCCCCGCTGGTGTTTGAAAGAAAGAGATATTAAGTGGGCATTAGAAGGCTCCAGCCTGTCACTTTTAGATATGCAGCCATGTACCATATAATGACTTTTTAGCTGACAACAGACCAAATGTATGATGGTGGTCCCATAATATTATAATATTGTATTTTCACTGTACCTTTTCTATGTTTAGACACACAAATACTTACCATTGTGCCACAATTGTCTCCACTATTCAGTACAGTAACACACTGTCCAGGTTTCTAGCTTATGACAATAGGTTAGACCATTGTGCACAGCCTAGTACTAGTAGGCTATGCACAGTGAAGAAATTGCCTAAGAATACATTTCTCAGAACATATCCTTGTTGTTAAGCAACATATGACTATACATTGAGCTGAGAGAATGTATTTGCTAGGGTAAGACTAGACTGCTATAAAAAGTAGATCCAATTCAATGTAGTGGCTTAAAAGGAAATGCAGTTTATTCATTTTCACTGAAACACACCAAAGGTAGCATCCAATGCCGACAGGTGGCCATGGTCCCAACCAGATGCTTCGACTGTGTTCCTGCATTTCACTCTTACAACTCTGTTCTAAGTATTCTAAATGAATAACTTGTGTGCTAATGTTCACTTGAAAAGCCTATGACACACACATAATGAAAGGGTAAAGACAGAATCTTCACATGAAGAACTTACCGTTGAAGAACCTAATGCTAAGTCCCAAACCTTTCTTCTTACACGTTCCTATTTGTCTTTCAGTCTTTCATGACTGAAAAGATGTACCATGGAGATGTGCCATTGTGTTTGAAAACACAAGAGAAGGTGTTCCTGGAGAAAGATGGAAGCTGCTTATGAGAGACAAGACAGACCCTGTGGAAGTTTAGTCATGAGGAAGATAAAGAAGATTTTCTGGGGGGATCCTCTAGAAACAAAACAAAACACAAATTGTAATGCATCTGTAGTTAGACTGCTAGGAACTTTGACTCAATGGACTGAAAGTTTAAGGCTTTGTTCTTTACCTGTGCTGCTTTCAAAATATGTGAACAGTGGATCCATTTTTGCAAGCAGAAGTTGTTTAACCATGAGATGAATGTCCCATGATTTCAAATGATATATAATAAACATTTTTCTTTTGTGTTTGGAATCTATTTTCTTTCAGCACATTACCTTAGTGGATTAGTCCATTTTCACACTGCTATAAAGAATACACGAGACTGGGTAATTTATAAGGAAAAGAGGTTTAATTGACTCACAGTTCCGCATGGCTGGGGAGGCCTCAGGAAACTTATGATCATGGTAGAAGGAGAAGCAAGCACATCGTACATGGCAGCAGGTTGAGAGGGAGAGTAAATGAGTAAGGAGGAACTGTCAAACACTTATAAAACCATCAGATCTCATGAGAACTCACTGTCATGAGAGCAGCATGGAGGAAACCGCCCCCATGATCCAATCACATCCCTCCCTCGACATATGGCAATTACAGGTCCCTCCCTTGACACGTGAGGATTGCACTCTGAGATGAGATTTGGGTGGAGATAG
Organism: Macaca nemestrina; assembly: GCF_043159975.1. Lineage (NCBI taxonomy): Eukaryota > Metazoa > Chordata > Mammalia > Primates > Cercopithecidae > Macaca > Macaca nemestrina. The sequence continues at coordinate 13,545,615 of NC_092141.1, forward strand.
AGAGCCAAATCACATCCTTTGGATGAAAGTGATAATCAAACTTTTAAATGTATACAGTTGAAAGATAAAGTCTTAAAATACTTGAATTCAGAAATGTCAAGGAAAATAATGGAGAACTGAAGTATTTCTACACTGCCAATCAGATTTCCCTGTTCCCACTTGCTCCTTAGTGTCTCCTGGGAATCTCTAGCTTTGACCTGATTCTAATCCCTGATTAATTATAAAAGGCACCATGGAGTGGGGAAACACACACCATTAAATATAATCTCAGATAATAAGATGCTTTGATTTCAAGTTCAGAAATGTCACAAGAGGAGAAAATGTGAGTTTCATGATAGAAAGTGCTATATTAAGTGGATGATTATGACCACTGTTGGGATGTAGTTATCAATTGATTAAAGACAGGTCAGCTAGAGAGAGTTTGGCATAATGTATGCAGAAGTGCTTCTGGATCAGCTAGAGCTAAAGATCCAAGGAGATCCTTTCTCTGGGAAGGCAGAGAATGGCTGTGGGAGTAACAGAAGAATCATTTCTGCAGAATCCGAAGGTGAACTCGGAGCCTTAGAAAATGGATCTTGAAGTATAGCCCTGACTGAGAGAAGAAAATAACAACTGGAGGAGCTAGATAGATGGTCTTCTCAGTCACAGAAGCTTAATTTTGATCAGAGATTAAAACATCATGCTATGAAAAAGAAATCCCACATTTTTCTGGGGGCTAAAGCCTGGGGTCTTTTTTTTTTTTTTTCTGAGATGGAGTTTTGCTCTTGTCATCCAGGATGGAGTGTAATGGCACAATCTCAGCTCACTGCAACCTCTGCCTTCCAGATTCAAGTGATTCTCCTGCCTCAGCCTCCTGAATAGTTGGGACTACAGGTGAGTGCCACTATGGTCCAGATAATTTTTGTATTTTCAGTAGGGACGGGGTTTCACCATGTTGGCCAGGCTGGTCTCGAACCACCCACTCAAGTGGAGACCCACTTTGGCCTCCCAAAGTGCTGGGATTACAGGCATGAGCCACTGTCCCCGGCCTAAGCCTGGACTCTTTAGAGAGTTCACAATTGCTCATAATTCTCAATTTTTGATCTTTATAACAGACTGTATGGTAAACATGGTTGCTTTCACTGTTGAAAACAAAAATAACTTCAGAAATAAAGACAGGACAGCAAGTCACCTGTCCAGAGTGATTGTTGGGCTTAGATGTCTGTGTCTACCCAGGTCAAAATGGAAAAGTTGGCAAAAATGGCACTTTTACTTACCCTACATGGTGTCTTCCCTCTCTTCTGGCAGTGCCCCCTCCCACCCAGGCACTCTGTCTACCTCAGCGATTATTATACCTCCCAAAGGGAATCTTATGCCAGGCATGAACTCATGTGCTTATTAATAGAACATTTTCCAGAGTATAAGGGAATTTCAAAAGAAAATAGTCTTCAGAAAAACAAAAGGAGGCTTTCACATAGCATGATGGATTTTTGGCCTAAGTTGAATGGTGTGTTCACCAAAAGTGTGGAATAAAGAAGAAATCAGATGCTGAGGGACTCACAGGAAGATACCAAGAGTGACCTGCACCAACCATTGATGACCAGCCCTGAACTACGCATCATTTCATTTAACCCTTCCCAAAAAAAGCCCACTAAGGTAGATGTGTTCCTGTCTGTATTTCATAGACGAGGGGAAATCTATGGTGTAGGAACCTTAATGTCATTTTCAATGTCTTCCAGAGGTTAAGTGGCTCAGATCTGCTTTGAACAAATTATCACCTGTCAACAGAGCCCATGTTCTTCTTTCTCCACAAGAAACCTGGGGTCAGAACAATGGACAGAGGTCAGCCCAGCCTCCTTGTGACAAGCACCATTCCTCAGTATCAAAGGATTGCCTGGGGTGATCCCTGGGAGGCTGAAGGATTCCGCGATATTCTGAGGCCTTATATGCCAACTGAATCCCACAATTACTGATGATTTTTATTAATTGCATTTATTTCTAAAAACATTAAAGAGAAGTGGGATTTCCTGCTGACAAGAGTTGATATTTTGCAGTCAGAAAATTTTGCATTATCCAAATTTTGGCTATTTTGCATGGCCTCATTCTACATATCCGCTCCACCCTGCTTCCTGTCCCCACCCAACACTGCCCACATCAATGGCCAAACTTTGGCAGAGGCATGCAGAGCTGGAGCAGTCAGTGTTAACTGTTCCAAGAAGCCAGACTCCGCAAGCGTTCTCGGCATCGGTACTTGTCTGTGTAATGGAAGCTCCCCGGGGAAGGTTCCTTGTTCTTTGGAAAATAGTGTCTGCTCTTCGCAATAGCAGTGAATCTAGAGTGAATTGCTAGTCACTTGATGTGATAGGAGTAGGAACTGTAAGGAAATGAATAAGCTTCTTGAAGATGTAACCCCACAAAGAAGCCCAAGTTTCTTAGGAGAAACCCTTGTCTTGCCAGCTTCCTTCCTCTGCTTGAGCTAAATGTATAAGTAGGGAGGTCAGCCTTTGTTCCTCTAGCATGTTGCTAAGTCCTATACAAGACATGTCCAAAGACTTACTGAAACAAACATATGTAAAAATATTTGTGTTTGTTTTACCATAACGCCAATTAGTATGTCATCTATGACAGCATTTTGGACTCTGTAAGGCACTGCTAAAGAGTGAGGTACATTATTTTTTCTTTCAAAGTACCTGAACTAATGATTGTGTTCAACCATCTGTCCATCCTAAATTGAGATCCTTCCTTTCTTATTCTAGTTGGGTAAAGTATCGACAAAGCTAACGCTAGAATTTTAACAAACCAAGCTAATTGCCTATGTATCAGTCCCTGCTTTGAAGAGTGATGATCACAGAAGTGACATTTTTTTTTTTTTTGAGATGAAGTCTGTCTCTTGTCCCCCAGGTTGGAGTGCAGCGATCTCGGCTCACTGCAACCTTCGCTTCCCGGGTTCAAGCGATTCTCCTTCCTCAGCCTCTGGATTAGCTGGGATTACAGGCACCTGCCATCACGCCCGGCTACTTTTTGTAATTTTAGTAGCGACGGGGTTTCACCATGTTGGCCAGGCTGGTCTCGAACTCCTGACCTCAGGTGATCTACCTGCCTCGGCCTCCCAAAGTGTTGGAATTACAGGCGTGAGCCAGAGACGTGACTCTTTAGCTAGGGCTGAGGAATCTTCTGGATTCTTGAAACTGGGGGATGAGGTGGGAAAGCATCCCCTGATGTCTGAGACTAACCTGATGTTGACAGATAGACCTTGATATGATTGCAAGCCAGTCTGATGCTCATAGCTAGGTCATTTTGTTCTCCTGTCTCCTATAATCACGAAATACCAACTTCAGACAAGGTTACTGTGAAATCATAATAAAATAAAACAAGTCCACTTTATAATTTTGTCTTCGCATAGATGAACAAGGTCACTGTGACATTCGCAAAATACACAAATTATACAATTGCCCTCCTTTCTGACAGCATCCAAGCTAGAAACAACACTCACTTCTTTAGATCTTTCTCCAAATCACATGACCAAAGTTCAAATCCTATAATAGGTTCTTTCTAATACTTTCTTGCTGAGATAACCCACAGTTTTCTGTTGCGTATGTTCTCTGTCTCATGCAATGAGTAAAAAACTCAGCTTTTTAAAGCCTAGATGTATTCTTGTAGGACTTTGGCTGTAGGGCATTGATAATCTCATAGTAAACACTCAGCTTCACCACTGCTAAGCCAGAGTGATTCAGAGTTTCCCTTTTATTATCCTCCCTCACCCCATGCAATGCCTGTGATGTTCATGTGTATAAAGGCTGTAAGGGTGGAGCATGCAATTTTCCTTGAACACAGTGTTTCTGCATATCTGAGGCCAATTTAAAGCCTCTTATATCTAGGCAGGTGGTCAAGGCCCCTGCTTACCACTGTGGAGCTCAGAGTCTTTTCCGTCTCCTTCAGGAGGGCTCCCGTGATGGGCCTTGAGAATGGCCTTCATTCTAGAAGGCATATATACTCCCCTCTTATCTCCACAATGAGAGACAGCAGCCTTGTGTAGGGATTCTCACGGAGATGGTGAGTGGAATAATGGGAGGTACACCCTATTCGGCCTCTTCATACACACAGAAATGTTTGTAGTTGGGTTTAGGGTCAGGAAGTCAAATGACTGCAGCATCAAGTCTTGTTTGTACGTGAATGAAGTGGGCCAGGTCTGATACAATACAAGGGCATGGGGTCTTTAGTAAACTGGCAAGAGCATGTCCTCTCTAAAAAGGCACAACTTAATTTCTTAATTTAACCGCTGCTGGTGGCTGCCATGAGGCAATGAGATTCCAGCGTGGCCAGATCGTTTGATTCCTTCCTTCCTTCCTTCCTTCCTTCCTTCCTTCCTTCCTTCCTTCCTTCCTTCCTTCCTTCCTTCCTTCCTTCCCTCCTTCCTTCCTTCCCTCCTTCCTTCTTTCCTTCCCTCCTTCCTTCTTTCCTTCCCTCCTTCCTTCTTTCCTTCCCTCCTTCCTTCTTTCCTTCCCTCCTTCCTTCTTTCCTTCCCTCCTTCCTTCCTTCCTTCTTCCCTCCCTCCCTCTCTCTCTTTCTCTCTGTCTTCTTTCTCTCTTTCTTCTCTCTCTCTTTCTTTCTTTCTTTCCTTTTGAGACGAAATCATACTCTGTCGCCCAGGCTGGAGGACAATGGCACAATCTCAGCTCACTGCAAACTCTGCCTCCCAGGTTCAAGCAATTCTCCTGCCTCAGTCTCCTGAGTAGCTGGGATTACAGGCGTGCACCACCACATCCGGCTAATTTTTATATTTTTAGTACAGACAGAGTTTCACCATGTTAGCCAGGATGATCTCGATCTCCTCACCTTGTGATCCACCTACCTTGACCTCACAAAGTGCTGGGATTACAGGCATGAGCCACCGCGCCCGGCCTCTCTCTCCCCTTTCTTTTTCTTTTTTGGGGGAATAGAGTTTCACTTTGTTTCCCAGGCTTCATAATTACATGAGCTCATTCTTATAACAAATCTCAGCTTACATATTTATATACATCCCATTGGTTCTGTCTTTCTGGAGAACCTCTACGAATACACCTTGCAAATCCTTTCCCTGGTGCTTGTTATTGTGACAATTGTTATTGTGTGCTTGTTTAATAGCTTTTCTGAAGTAATTCTGCATAATCTATATGCTTTATCATGCATTGCCACTGAGGTATTGCTTGGTTAGCTCAGTGGTGAGCTAATGATTGAACAGAGATTTACTGAAACGCCTGTAACCGATAAATCTCCCTGTGTTTGTAGCTGGGTCTTCTGTGCATATTGGGGTATGGTTTGCAACTCTGTCTTAGCTTTCACTTCCCACTTGTGCAGCACCTCAAGGTCAGCCAGAGATGAAACCTTAAGGCCCTCTCAGTTCTTTCCTGAGCATGTTCACAGCCCTAAGTATGTATATAATCCTATGTATGCATGCAGCCTTCCCAACTCCTAGCAACATGACAGAGGTTTTCCAAGTTATTCCCTGAATTTTTCTTTAAAGCTATTTTGTGCCCCGAGTGGTACTGCTGCCTCTGGCAGTCATGATGTTAAAAAATTATCTCTGATTGTTTTCAACAAATGTCTCCAGGCAAAAGACTGTTCACACTGGGAGAGCTCTAAGTCAAGTCAAATAAAGGTAGTCCTTTTCAAATGGGGTTTCTAGAAAACCAGCAGGCAGGAGGTGGGTCTTTTAAGGAGTTTCTACCCTGATCTGTACTTTCTAGTGGCTGCCAGGCTGTTGGTTTTCGTTGTGACTGGAGCCTGGCGGCTACTGCAAACATGAGGAGAAGGTATGGAAACAGGAATAACTATAACTCCACAAAGCTTGCTGTTCTTACCAAGATTCAGTCATTTTTTTTCTCGAATAAATACTCCCTGGATTACTGGAAGTCTTTGGTTCATTTCCAATGTTGTGAAACAGTTGATTCTGACAGCTTTGCAAGTGTTCTTCTGGCTTTCATGGAAAAAAGAAGTTTTGGAAGTCCTGAGTCTACCATTTTTATTAATATCATTTTAAATTAAGGTTTGAAAATGTTAAAATCATTCATTGCAATCCTAAAACTGTCTAATGTGAAAATTAATCATAGTTCCAAAAGGTATTATATAAACAACACAGCCACGAAAGCTTTCTCAGCAACTTAACAAGATTTGCTTTCAAAGTAGTAAATGTAGACACTGCCTGGTTAAGACGAGCAACACTGTCTTCTCCTCTTTCTGATTTTTGAGTTTTCAGTGATATCTAAACATCATTAAGTGCTTCTGATTTGTTGATTATTATCTATGCCTAGGAAGTCTACATGCTGCTATTTATCCCAGAGAAATACTTACCTTAAAGAGCTGAGCCTGGCTGAGGTGGGCGAATCATGAGGTCAGGAGTTCGAGACCAGCCTGGCCAATATGTTGAAACCTCGTCTCTCCTAAAATACAAAAAGTAGCCAGGCATGGTGGCACGTGCCTGTCGTCCCAGCTACTCAGGAGGCTGAGGTGGGAGAATCACTTGAATCCAGAAGGTAGAGGTTACAGTGAGCCAAAATCATGCCACTGCACTCCAACTTGGGCAGCAGAGAAAGACTCTATCTCAAAAAATAAAAAAAAAAAAAGAAAGAAAAAGAAAGAAAAAGAAGAGATGAGCCCAAGGATTTGCAGAGTAGAAACAATTGGTAACAAGTTGAATTTCCATCTATATCAGGATAGTTAAATAATTTATGATTTTATGCAACAGAATATTATGCAGCTAATGAATGACTTAGTGGAACTTTGGGGCTTGACATGGAAAAATATTTATGACATAATTTTAGGTTAAAAAAGGTAAAGAATTGTACATTGTAGTCTTTTGATGCTAATTGTGCTTAAAAACCAAAAAGATAAAACATTATTTCTACATGTACCTTTGAGTTTGTAACTCTCTGTAAAAACATCTCAAAACTTATGCATAAAGTTAGTATTAGTGGTTACTTCTAGTGACAGTTGTGGAACTGAGGCCAGGTCTGGGTTGAAGCAGGGGAGGAAAAATGCAGGAAAAGGAATAGTAACTTTGTTTGAGATTTTAAACATCAACTATGGGTGTAATTAACATAAATTAAATCTAATATGAATATAACAAAAATAAAATATTATATGTGAACCTATAAAATATATTTTAAATATACAGCAAAAGCCAAATAGTAATTACACCTATGGCTTTTGGAGATCAAAGGTAAACTTACTTTTCTTCTATATACTTTTCTATTTTTCCATAGCTTTCTATAATAAACATATAATAAACATTGGAATAAGAAACATGTAAAAATTGATACAAACGTGTGTCAATAACAGTAAACAAGAAATTTCCAAAAATTATTATAAAATATTGCTTAATAGGACAAAAATTATAATTTTCACTCAAAATTAAACACTAGTTCCTCTTCTATCTTGCAGAACATGAGAAACCTATTTGTATAATAATACTTTGAGAAACCTATTTGTATAAAACTAACCCCTCCCCCCATACAATTATTTCATTAGTAAAATCAAATAAATCAAATTAGTAAAATCATGTCGAAAACAATTTTTGCTTGTCTTTGTTTTTGAATGGGACTTCTACATATTATGACTGAGAGTTACTTAGAAATTCATGGAAGGTTCTCCAGGAAAATTATACCTCTATCCCTAGGACATATTAAAATCCAACTATAGGACTGGTATGAAATAGTATATACTTTAATTGAATATATGTGGTTAAATCCTATAAGATGAACAGAAGTTTACTGAACTTTTCCATCAGAAGTTCTTACGCCCTTTGAAGTGATAGATTGAAATACATTTTATATACACATGACAGATGTGACTCAGGAAAGTTCACTATTTTTGTATAAATTTCTGAAATCATTGCCCAGCCCCCAAAAGCAATCTCTTATAGGTTTGTATTTTGTTCTTTTTTTCAAGAAGCTGATATTCTTTTTACAAAAATCACTGTAATCACAGGACTGGCATCAAAGAGTTTCTAAAGATGTCTTGAAATACAGCAATCTAATTACAGAGTCTATTCTCTAATCCCTCCTGATGTGACCTGGTTATTATATCCACCACAACGTTGCTGAAAGAAGATGACAGCACCATCTCTCCTTACCCCAGAGGAACATCAAGTTGATTTAAATGTTTTGGGTGCCCTAATGCTACTCATCTCCTCCTCTCTTCCAAACTAATGAGTGTGAACTAATGTCAGCTCCCTTCCTGGGGTTGTAGGAAAGAAAATGTGACCTCAATGAAAAATGTATTGCAAATGTCAAAATAAATTTCAGCTAAAAATGACATTTTTTCAAGGAGATGTAATGAGAAAACTGTTCAAAAGGCAGAGTTAAAGTTTCCTGGTTCCGTATTTAATTAACTCAATCTGACTTTTATTATGCTTTGTGTTATGTGTTTCCCTGTTCAGTAAACAAACAGCAGAAAATTAAACCAGGGCAACTGCCAACCAGCAGTAAATTTCATGGAAAAATAATGAATTGCCATGGGATGCCATAGGGTCTTGGGCAGATAAACTTATTTTTCCTGGAAGGTTTCCACTTGCATTTGTCACAACTTGATATACAAAAGGAGCAAAAGAAATGAAATATAGTAGTTGGTGGTAGGTGTACACAAGTGTAATGGCCTTGGAGAATAATTCAGCGACTGGTTTCTGGGATTTTCAACAGATTAGTCCTGTTTCTTCTTGAGGAACATGGTTGGATGCCAGGGAAATTCTCACCCTGCTTTTATGGATCTGTAGGACCTGCGGAAACTGTGCTCTGTCAACTTTCAGCCAAAGGAGAGCCCACTGCAAAAGAAGGATGACCCTGACGATAAGGAATGTACATGATTTCGGGAAAATACAGACTTCAAACCAAAAAAGGCTACTCCTAAATAACTCTATGTTATGTGACTAATAACTGCTTAAGTCCTTCAAACTTGATAGGAATCAAAGGTATTTCCAAACATTCAGCTATTTGGTTTTCCTACTTGATACGGTTTCCTGATGTATAGGTACTCTTCTAATGATTTGAGTTTATGTCCAGGCAAGAAAGGGTTTGGATTAAATCAGGAAAATAGAAGGTCTTTTTGAGTGACATGAAAATGATTACATAGGGTTTTCTATCTCATGGTGTAAAGGTCAGGTGTCTCTTTATCTGATTGTAGAGCATACCTCCCAGGTTCAAGTACTCATAGTGGAAGACAATTCTGGTTTTATCCCCACCAACTTCCCCTGGCATGAGTAGAACCACTGGGTTCCACAGAAGCGTAATCATTCCAGTTGCTGAGGAGGATGTTAGTCAGTTATTCTCCCAGATTTCCAGAATAATTCCCATGAAGGGACCATGATTCTTTCCAGCTTCTCTTGGAAGGCTGTTTGGCATGAAATCATCCACTATTTGGTGTTAGGTATTAGTTGAGTCTATACTTTTTCCTTAGTGGTTAAATAGATTTTGAAGAGTCATTCAATAAATAGTTTTAGCTGGGTTTGGTGGCTCACATCTGTAATCCCAGCACTTTGGGAGGCCAAGGCGGCCGGATCACGAGGTCAGGAGTTTGTGATCAGCCTAGCCAACGTGGTAAAACCCCATGTCTACTAAAAATACAAAAATTAGCTGGGCGTCATGGCATGCACCCATAATCCCAGCTACTCCGGAGGCTGAGGCAGGAGAATTGCTTAAATCCAGGAGGTCTTAATGAGGTTTCAGTGAGCCAAGATCGTACCACTGCACTCCAGCTTGGGTGACAGAGCAAGACTCTGTCTTGGAAAAAAAGAAAAAAGTTTCTAAGCACCAATTTTATGCCCATCCCTATTCTAGGTGCTGGGGCCACATCAGGGAGCTGAAATCAAAAAAAAAAAAAAGGAAAAAAACAACAACAACAAAAACCTGACTTCAAGGAACTTACTTCTTCTTGGGGAAAGACAGACAAGTAAAGTAAGTGAATATAGTATTTCATAAAGTGATAATTACTAAAGAGAGATATGTGGAGTTTGAGAAATCAGCCAGTTGCTATGGTAGACCTTCCTGAGAAGGTAGCATTTGAGAAAAGACTTGAAGAAAGGAAGGGCATGGCTTGAAGGTACCTTAGGGCAGAGCATTAGGGCAGAGGAAACAGCTGGCTGCACCTTGGCAAGGTTCTGGGCAGGAGCATGCCTGGTGCTTCCAGGAAGAGCACAGAGGCCTGTGTGGCAGAACTGGAGTGAAGGAGGAAGGAGGTAATCTGCAGGTGTAACAGTGGCAGGGCCTCTGCAGCCACTGTAGAGATTCTTAACTCTAAGCAAGATGTCAAGCTACTAGGGTGCCTTGAAAAGAGGTGACAAGATGTTATTCTGGCTTCTGTGTGGGGAATAGATTATAGGAGGTACAGGGGAATGCAGGCAATGCAGTTTGGCCTTGCTGCAAGCATGTAGGGGAGTGATGGTGGCTTGGTTCACGGTGTTCATTGGGAGACATGAAGAGCTTGGAATCACCTAAACTTTTCAGCCAAGTTCATAATCTAGACAAGGAAGAGATAAAACCTGTTGTCTTTAGTTATCTTGAACTTTGAAACACTATATGGAAAGTGCTTGCCACATAATATGGGGATCAATACATGTCTGCTGTTTTCCATTCCAAAACTTCTCACCTAAAAAGTTAAGCATGGAAAAAAAAAGACTTTGAATCTATAATTTGTAGTTTATGTACAGAGTTTTTAAAACACGCACAAAGAACAATACTGATGTCCGTAGAGAGTTAAGGAACACATACATGTAATAAAATTATACATTTTTAAATAGTAGTAGAGCTTATAAATCAAATTCAGGGTAGTTGTTGCACGAGGAAGGGGTAAAGTGAAAGGGACAAAAGATAGTGCTCAAAAACCAACTCCCTTCCCTTCCTTCTTTGATTTTCTTAAAAGTCACTAAAAGAAAAGTATCAACAGTTGTTAAGTGTGAGTAGTATTAACATGTCTTTATTATATTAATCTCTGTTTTAAAATAACATATACAATTTGAATTTTAAACTTAGTTTAAAATTAAATTGAATTTTAAACTTAGTTTAAAATTAAATTGAATTTTAAACTTAGTTTAAAATTAAAATTGAAAAAAATAGTAAGGAGGAAAGAAAAATAAAGGGAAGGCATAAGGCAGGGAAAGAGAGAGGGTAAGAAGAGAGAATCAATTGGATTCATCGTCATCTACTTTAAGTAGACTTTACGGTAGTCTGAAATATGGCTATTTACATATTTACCAACAACTAGATGTGAATTGAAATTATCTGCATAATTAGTAACAGTTTTAACTGATACTGAAATAGCACTTTATAAACTGTAAAATGCTTTCGTGTAATTTAAGGCATTCAGTTCTCAAAGCAACCCTAAAAGATAATGTGGCCACGATGAAATCTCTGTTTTGGAGATGAAGAAATTAACATTCAGAGTTGCTAAATGGTTTTCTCAAGGTCTCCTGGAATGCCACAGAGCCGGGCCTGGAACCCAAGCTTTCAGGTCTGAGGATTCACATAGCTTGCTCTCTTCTCAAGCCTTCGTCAATGTAGTCACTGTAATTTCCAGTTTAATAGTAAGTTTAATAGTAAATGTAACAGCGATTTTGTTCTTTTTACTTCATGAGAAACTTAGGGATTCTATTCTTACTGTAAAAATTCAATAGCAAAGGAAAGCTAAGTACCCTCTTGGTTCTCCAGCGTCTCCTCCCAAGCCCTGTGACCTAACTCAGTTCCACTCACCTGGGAGGTAAATGCCCTTAGCATTTAGGTGTGCTCCTTGGAGACACATTCCAGAACACTTTCATCATACAATTGTACCAATGGAGATCGAATTTTATCTTATTTTTTAACGTAAGGAGGATGAAATGATATCTCACTCTGTAATAGCTATGACTTGATTGCCTTTCAATGGCTAAACTGATGGTAATACCACGTAAGAAACAGTTGTCTTACATTCTTGCCAATACTCGCTAGGAATGGTCTCTTTTATCTTCTGTTTTACCATTTTGAGAGGGGAAAACCCAATGCTACTTTAAATCATATCCCCTGAATTGCAGAGGAAATGGAGCATCTTTTTATTTGCAACATTGGCCACTTGCATTTCTTCTGGGTCCTTTGCTAATTTGTCTTTTGGGTTGTTGGAGTTCTATATTTTTTTGTTGCTAATTCTTTATGTTTACATGTGTTTCAAATGTTTTTTCAGTCTTTGTGTTTTAACATCTTTATGGCATCTTTCTCATATAAGTGAATTTTATATGTTTATGTAGCCAGACTTTCCATTTGTACATTCTTTTTGAGTCATGTTTTAGGCTATTACTTTCCAGAAATAATAAACACTTTTTACTTTTATATGATTTTGTTTTTATGTTTAGTTCCTTAATTATACTTAGAATTTATTTCTGTGAGAACTCAAAAATCTGTTTCCTAAATGAGAATACAGCAATTTCTGAACCTTTAATGAAAAATGTATACTTTCCTCAATGATCTAAAATGCCACCTTTATTCTGTACAAAATTCTCAAATAAACTGAATCTATTATGAACTCCGTATGTGCTAGAATTGACAACACATTTAGACTGCCACATTTTAGAATCCATTTGTTAAGTTATGTACGACTCCTGTGCATTTGAAAACTCAAGTAATTGAGATTACAGAGCTAACACTTCAATTCCTCTTTCACTTCTATCCACCTGCCCCAATTCTAGGCTCCTCTCTAGCAATAAACACTACTATTGGTTATTATTATTGGTGTGTGTTTCTTCAGACCTTTGTCAGTCTTAAATTTAAGAACATTAACAGTATATGAATAGATCCTCTTTGTAAAAAATGAAAATGTTAAGAGAAGACCCCATATGCCTTTAATAATCATTTTCAACACCAATATCCTTTTTTATGGGCAGTAACTATGAATAATTTGGAATATTTCCTTCCAGACTTTTCACATGCATTTACATTTTATAGGCATATCAACAACAACAACAACAAAAACCACATACGCCCGAGGTTTACAATGGTATGGGTTTTATCCGTTATTAAAATATTGATATACTTCTACACCGTTTTACAGAGCGTTTCTGTCTCTGGCTGCCTGACTATCTCCCCAATATGCTGGGCCACCCACACCTTTCTCAGTGCCCCACCTCTCAGCCCCTGCAAATTCCTCATGAGACAGTAGCCGATTATGAGGAAACCTCAATGCCTCAAATAACAGTCCTTCAAACCCCAACCCCTGCACTACAGCTAGCATCTATTTTAGTCTATTGGTTTTCCTGCATATTGACTTGTTAAACGTGTTGAATATCATTCATGACTACATAGTACATGTAGTAGATCTCTAAGACCTACTAAATTGGTGTAAAAGTAATTGTGGTTTTGGCCATTACTTTAAATGAACAAAACCACAATTGCTTTTGCACCAACCTAATACAATTGAGTGTTAAAAAATCAAGTCAGAGAATGTGGTAGGCAGAATTATTTTCCGATTAAATGTTTGTCCTAGTCCCTGGAACCTATGAATATGTTGTGTTCTATAACAAGGGGGGATTAAGGCTGCAGATAGAAGTTGCTAGTCAGTTGACATGGAGATGGGGAGATAATCCTGGATCATCCAGTGAGACTGAGCCAATGACAATTTTCCAAAAAAGTGAACGAGAGAAGTTGGAGTGTCAGAGTCGGAGGGAGATTTGAAGATCTGAAGATGCTACATTTCTGGATTTAAAGATGGAATGAGGCCACAAGCCATGGAATTCAGGTGTCTCTAGAGGCTGGAGAAAGGCAAGGAAATGGATTCTTCCATAGAGCTTCCAGGGAGGAATGCAGCTTTGCCAATACCTTGATTTGATGCCACTGAGACTCTTAAGACTTTTTTCCTTATGTTCGGAGGGTACATGTGTAGGTCTGTGACAAGGGTATATTGCATAATACTGAGGTTTTAGCTTTTAATGAACCCATTGCTAAATAGCGCAGTGCAAAATAGATAGTTTTTCAACCCTCACCCCTCTTTCTATCTCTCTGCTTTTGGACTCCCCAGTGTCTATTATTTGTATCTTTGTGTTCATGTGTACCCATTTGTTTAGCTTACACTGTAAGTTAGAACATGTGGTATTTGATTTTCTGTTTTTTTAGTTATTTTACTTAGGACAATGGCCTCCAGCTTCAATCATGTTACTGTGAAGTACATGATCTCATTCTTTTTTATGGCTGCATAGTATTCCATGGTGTATATGTACCACATTTTCTTTATCTAATGAACCACTGATGGACACTTAACGTTGATTCCATGACTTTGCTATTGTGAATAGTGCTGCAATTAACATACAAGGGAGGGTGTCTTTTTGATGAAACAATTTCTTTTCCTTTGGATGGATACCCAGTAGTGGGATTGCTGGGTTAAATGGTAGTTCTATTTTTAGTTCTTTGAGAAATCTCCATACTGTTTTTCACAGGGATTGAACTAATTTAACTCCACCAATAATATATACACATTACCTTTTCTCTTCATTCTCACCAACATCAACATCTGTCATTTTTTGACTTTTCAATAATACCTATTCTGATTTGTGTGAGATGGTGCCTCATTGTGATTTTAATTTGCATTTCTCTGATGATTAGTGATGATGAGCATTTTTCATATGTTTGTTGGCTGCTTGTGTGTTCTCTTTTGAGAAAGTGTCTGTTCATGTCCTTTGCCCACATTTTAATGGGGTTATTTGGCTTTTTTCTTGTTAATATTTTAAAGTCCCTTATAGATTACGGATATTAGTCCTTTATTAGAAGCGTAGTTTGCAAAGATTTTCTCCTATACTGTAGGTGTCTGTTTACTCTGTTGATGGTTTCTTTTGCTGTGCAGAAGCTCTTTTGTTTAACGAAGTCCCGAACTGTAATAGCATTCATTTCAAAACACCTATGCTATCTCTAATCTCTAAACTCTCAGAAAACTGTCCTTTTAATGACCTCTTCATTGTGACGCTTAACGAACAATCTTTAGCTCCTCTCTGATGAGACCTGTGGCACTGTAGAGACTTGTTCTCTAGAAATACCCTCCTCCTTTAGTTTGTATGATTCTATTCTTTCTCTCTCAGTTTTCCTCCTGCCTCTGTCACTACTGGCATTATCTCACAGCCTCTTCGTTTTTTTAATCCTTTGCTGCATCTAAAGTATCAGCATTCTACACATTTTGTTCCCTCAGTACGCCATTGGGAATCTATATGGCCTCCTTTGGCAATCTCACCCATGATGGCTGTACCGTCTCTGGGCTAATGACTCTCAAGTGCTTGTCTCCTGATAATTATGAAGATAATCATATTGTTTCCATCTTCCCTCTCTGCTCTGATTTATGATTCTGTGATCTCCATGAAATGGAATAGTACTTGAAGTTGATTCGCAGTTATTAAAGCCCTTATTCTTTCCACGAAGTCTTCTTGCTTCTCCTCCTGGCTGCTCAATCTGCTCTCTTGATTTAGTCAAGCCTAAAGGAATTAAGATACCCTGGATCCCATTTTCCATCCTGTCACATAGGCCAACAGTGTGTTCACATCCATTCTAAGGTGAGACTGTAGGTACGATGAGAGCCTGCGAGAACTAATTCCCAAACACAAGTGTGGAAAAGACAGGAAGCACATCATCATTGTCATCATCATCATCATCATCATCATCATCATCATCACATCCTCTTTACTACAACAGCAAATCATACTTGAAAGGCTTCAAGTTCTTCTGCTACCCAGTGGATGGAACTTTTGAGAAGATTGGACCAGTTTGAGAGAATAAGGAAACCCCATTTTCTCTGGCGGTCTGATTTGTGACATAAGTCATTCTGTGACTACACCACCTGAAGAGTGTGCCTAGGAGATATCAGAACTGGGGTACAGCATGAAATTAGCATCACACACTGACTACAAAACAAAAACAACAAAATTTAAGAGCCAAGTTTTATTGAGTCTTGAGTCCAGGGTGGGTGGGACTCAGAGAGAGAACTATCTACAGAGGCAAATGCAGGAGAAACATCTGATAAAAAAATCTGTAGGAGGCAACAAGGGAAGTTGTCATTTAGACCCCCATGGGCTCCACAATTTTGCAAGTACTGAGCTTTTTAAAAACCTGGTTCTGCCCGGGAAGCGGAGCTTGCAGTGAGTGGAGATGGCACCACTGCACTCTAGCCTGGGTGACAGAGCAAGATTCCGTCTGAAAAAAAAAAAAAAAAAAAAAAAAAAACCAACCTGATCTAACACTAGCCACTGCCAGACATAGTTGGAGTGCTACTGGGCCTTATAGAGAGAGGTTGGCTCCCATGACCAGTCCAGAAAGAGAACTCTCAACTAGCAAGACCAGATCTAAGTCCATTTTGAAAGATCTTGATAAGCCAGAGTGGGGAGCCTTACTGACTTCCCAAGACTTAGCTTGGCCAGGATCTGTTTGCCCATCAAGTTAGAAGTTGAAGCTACAGACAAGACAGAGAGAGTCGGGGGAGGATGTAAGAGAATGAGCACGGGGTTGGAGCCAATCCATATCTTCTGTAGTCTTTCAACAGAGGCAGTTGCTCAATTCTGTTTGATCCAATGCAAGGAAAGTTTTGTCTGAACATACGGCTGAGCTTCCTAACTGGGCTCATATGTTCAGTTCTAAGAAAAAGCTACATGTTAGCGGAATAAGAAACAATCCCTATTACAGGAGATGCATAAGACTTCCCATCAGTACCCACTTAACCCGAACACATAGAGAGCCTGGAGGATAAACCAAAAAACAAAAACAAAAACAAAAACAAACCAGATTCTAGTCAGAGGGAGACCTAGATTTCTCTATCAGGGATTGGAAAGTCCTCTTAGGCAAGAGTGTTTGCCTTTAAGGTGCCGTGGAGACTAACTTGGAAGGAGAGGTCAGGGAATAGTGACAGGCGATTATTCTGAAAAATCATAATGAATCTCTTTTGCACTTCCAGGCACAAACTCTTCTTAACTCATTCTTAAATAACTACCTTAGGAGTGGAGTGTAGGTGATTACTTCTGAAAGAATATAAAGAGGCCGGGTGCAGTGGCTCACGGCAGTAATCCCAGCACTTTGGAAGGCCGAGGCAGGTGGATCGCCTGAGGTCAGGAGTTCCGGACCAACCTGGCCAACATAATGCCATCCTGTCTCTACTAAAAATGCAAAAAAATTAGCTGGGCGTGGTGCAGCGTGCCTGTAATCCCAGCTACTTGGGAGGCTGTGGCAGGAGAAATGCTTGAACCCAGGAGGCAGAGGTTGCAGTGAACCGAGATAGGCGCCATTGCACTCCAGCCTGGGCAACAAGAGTGAAACTCCATCTCAAAAAAAAGTGAAGAGAATGAAAGCCTTCAGTTTTTGGTATCCAAAGTAGGATTCTGGAACAAATGATGAGCTGGAAAGCCAAGCCTTCGCAGAAAAATTTCCGGCTCACTCAGATCATTTTCCCTAAGTGCAGAGATGATACTCTTTCTGCCTGAGTTATAAGATGGCAACTCCCACCTGCCTTGCTGGACCCTTCCTGATCAGGGAAAACTTAGTGAATCAGTTGACCCTATTTTGTTGTCATGTCAGTCTCCATTCTGCTGTTTTGCTGCTGCTGCTTGGTGCTTGGACAGGAAGTATCTTGGTCGGATGCAGCATCTCTCGCCTATAATCCCAGCACTTTGGGAGGCTGAGGTAGGTGGATCATTTGAGGTCAGGAGTTCAAGATCAGCCTGGCCAATACGGTGAAACCCCATCTCTACTAAAAATACAAAAAATAGCCAGGTGGTGGTGGTGCGTGCTTGTAGTCCCAGCTACTTGGGAGGCTGAGGCAGGAGAATTGCTTGAGCCCGGGAGGCAGAGGTTGCAGTGAGCCTAGATCGCACCACTGCACTCCAGCCTGGGTGACAGAGTGAGACTCTGTCTCAAAAAAATAATAAATAAATAAAAGTGCAGCGTATCTTCCTTCTGCTGGGAGTAGCCACCTCCTTACCTGCTTCTTTTGCAGTGTTGACACCTTATCCCCACCACCTGCACCCCCGCCCCACCCCTGCACCTTGCTCTTTCATGTGGTCAGAATGGGGCGACTGAAGCTTCTGCATGAACTTTCCCTCTACAGCCACAGTGGTTATCTAGGGGAAAAAGAAGAAAACTCAGCTAAACCAGTGAGTCTTTTATTGAGATTTATTTAACTACATTAAGTGGCATCTTTTCCTTCTCTGGTGGTAAAGCTGGGAATATGTAAGAGCTAAAATGACTGAAAACTTTGCTCTAGTGTTGAAGGAAAAGTCATATGACAGGAAAGAAGATAGTCACTGTTCAGCCTGAAGCAGAGTCCAGCAATGCTCAGAGAGAGTCCTGGTATCATTGCAACCCTCCATTCAGTCATCCCGAAGATACCAGGATCCCGCCCTTCCTGCAACTTAGCTACACACGTCAATTCAATTTCCATTTGGCCTAAGCTTGTGCAAGTTTCATCTCTTTTGCTTGCAGCTAAGAGTTCTGCCTGTGTCGTGGTCTTATAATTATCTGAATTAGAGCAACACTGAATGAGCCTACTTGCCCTTTCTCAGGCCTAAAATACCTTATAAAATATTTGTGAGAAATTAATATGCTTCCTAGAAAAGACTTAGCCAACGCTTGTCCTTTTGTAGGATATTTTAAGTAGCCTTTAAACAACAATAACTCCCTTTTGGAATGAACAGACAAAAGGAAGAACTGTTCTTCAGAGATATGAGATCCTGGGATATGATTCAACAGGACTTTGCCTGGGAATGGTTTTGCTGTATTTCTATTTTTCAGAGGGCAGAAAAGAAAAACCATGTTATTTTCTTTTATTGTATGTTCTAAATGCATATAATTTCCATAAAATCAACAAAGACTTCTGATGTAAACCTGTATTAGTTTCAGCTAAGCTTCTTTAAACGCCGTCACATACCTAAGGACTTGGGGAGACATATCTATTTTCACAATTCTTTCCAACTCTAACGAGCTCTGAAAAGTTTATTTCAAAATAATCCTTCTGTATTAAGCGCTGGCTCATTGACAGGTCCCCTTTTATCGTAATTTCATGAAGTTTATTTTCCAAATGAAGGTTTATTTTTGCATGGAATTCTGAGGTTCTGCATTGTGTATATGAAGCAATTAGTTTGGGATTTCTGGAATTTATTTTAGACCAGACAGATGTCTTCAATTTACACACTCTAGGAGGTGACAAAACCTATTAACATTTGAAAGCTATCAATTTGCTTTATCTTTGCTCTTAAGCACTCCCAGCTATGATCCAGGGTAATTCTTTTTGTTTGTTTGTTTGTTTGTTTATTAGTCTTGTGTTTTTCTGTAGACAGAAGTAGGAATTTAAGGAAAACACAGGCGATAGCTTTAGTAATTCTATCACTGTTAAAATCTAGTGGGTTACTTTAAGAGCCATGAATCACACCTGGATTAGAAATGTATTTTTTTTCCGACTAAAATTCTTTTCTTTTGGTAACCACCATTGAAGTCTAATACACATACATGGTAGCTGCATATCTTTTAAAGTTTTTCTTTATCATGTTGGTGACTTACGCCTGCTATTCCCTTGTCTACACTGTCTTTTTTAAATCAATGGTTGTTTTACCAGGTAATATAAACATATCTCTAACCTGCATAGACTTCAGCATGAATCCGAGTATCTTTTATTCATTAGTCAAATCCTTCGTAGTCAAAAGTAAGTGCACCCCCAATGTGTAACCAAGTCCTAGACTGTGTTGATTCGGGAAGGAGGGTTCAAATGATGTCCCCATTGATTTTTATTCTGAACTTGAAGACCAAACCAGTGGTATTTTTTTTTTTTTTCCGATGCATCCTGCAGCCACTAGATGGCTCAGGAGATATGCTCAGATCTTCTCCAGAGTCAATTACTTCGAAACCTAACCATCTAAATCGCTATTTATTTCTCACATTGAAGTCCAAAACTGCACGCAGATTTTCCTGATTATAGGATTTTAAAAATGAGAGTAGGACTCAGAACTTGATCTGAACAAACTCAGCCCACTAGTGGGAAATTTTGTTTACAAAATTTGCTTTTTATTATGACTGCCATATTTTATTTTCAGTGAATGTGGGGCATGTTATTACTGGCAAGGAGAAAGTTAGAGTCTAACAGATGTCATCGGTAGTGTCAGATCCAGATAAAATGCAGAATGATTATACATCCTGACACAATTGTTTTTGAAAGATAGGATAATCCATTATGGACAGGATGTCTGACAACTCTAGTTTTAGTGACATTGTACTTGGCTTTGAACACATGCTGTTTCCTTTATCTTGGATTAAGTTATTTACGTATGAGTCCAATAGAACTCAAAACGCTTAAACTAAGATTAGAAGGATACTTTCTTAACTACTTCCAACTACCTCAAAAATATATATCAAAATGTATTTAATGGTGAAATCTCATAAATATTTCTGTTAAAATGAGGAGGAAGAAAAATATGCTTACCCATCATAATTTAAAATTTTCCTCTGGATATTTTAGATAATGCAGCAAGTCAAGGGAAATAGAAAAGGTATTACTGGGAAAGGAGAGACCAAATTACCATTGTGTGTAAATTATAATTTCTTTCTCCTAAAAAAAAAGAAGGTTGCGATAAGAAAATAGTGTAAGTCAGTCAGTTACAAATAAATTGTACAAAATCTTTAAATTTTTAAAAATAATTCTACAAAAATCAACTTCCTATATGCAGCAATTATCAATTAAATTATAACAAAAATATATTATATTACAATATTCAAGTATACTGAAAAGGAATGTATATTACCATATGGCAATTACCATAAGACTCTCCTGAATGGCATAGAGACACTTTAAAAAAATGAAAAGATCACCCTCTTTTTGGATGGGAAAAATATTATAGATATATTAGTTCTACCTTTAGTTAGCGCATAGTTTTAATGATAGTCCAACAAATATTGTTTCAGAATTTTTTTTTCAAATTTCGCAATTTTTTTTGGAAGTTCATGTGAAGAACCAATGGAAGAAAAGATCCAAGAAAATAAGGATGAGAGGTAATTCCATTGTTTAATACTTTGTTTATAATTTATCATCAACCTAAAGTAATCACAAAAGGCATTAACTACTCAAAGTGAAGAATCAGTATTCATAGATATACTTGTGAGTTAGTATTTAGTAAGGTAGCACTACAAATTTTTGAATAAAAATAGATTAATTCAATAAATTCTTTAATATTTTTAAAATAACAAATTTAATTCCCTAACAGGTACAGTATTGCAAAATAAAATCCAGACGGACTACGGAGAGAAAATGATGAAACATAAATATATAAGAAAACTAAAAGTGCTGATTTGAACATTTGCTCAATAATAGGGTAAGAAAAATTTTTAAGCACTTACAAAGTATTTACATATTAACCAAACTGTTTTTATCTGAAAACTAGAGAAAGATAACTGAAATTATCAACAAGAAAATATTTTTAAGAGATTAATGAAAAGATGCAATTATCCACAATACATTGAAGTCTTAGAATTCTATGTTAAAAAAAAGTCAAAACACTACAGCAGAAATGAATAACAAAGACATGAACAATCAAATTACCAATGAAAATATACAAATGGCAAATAAACAAATTTAAACATTGTAAACTACACTAGTAGCCAAAGAAATGAAAATTACAATTAAATACTGTTTTTGTCTCAAATTTGAAATTACTAAAAGGAATAATTACACAAGTGTTAGGCAGGGTACAGAAAAAAAAAATGGACACTCTCATATTCCAGTGGTGGGTATGTAAATTGGAACATCATTTCTGCAGGGCAATTTGGCAGTGCATTTCAAACACATTAAAATGTGCATATCTTTTCACCGAGGAATGTCACATTTAGGAACTGATTAGATGTATATAAAAGCATCTGTACAAGGATGATCTCCATTTTATTTCTTATTACTATGAGGATTTGAGCCAAATTTAAGTGTTCAGAAATATGAGATTAAACAAACTATAGTATGTACTTAAAATTCTTTTATCTAGACATTCAACAAATATTTACTTACATTTACAAAGAGAAGATGCATTCACTAGAGATTTAAGAGATAAAGGGCTAAGAAAATGTTCCACAGGATACTGCTGGATGACAAAAGCAGGTCATAAAACAATATGCAAGAGGAGATCCCATTTTTTATGAAAGCTGCATTCCCTGGCCTTCAAGAGAGTGAGGTTACAAACAGCGTTATGGGAGCATTAACACCTGTGTTACGATGGCTTGTAGAGCCCATGATCGCAACTGTAGGGTTTTAGATCCCTTCTAAACATTTCCCCTAACTGGTACATTCCTGATAGTTTTAGAGATTTAACTTCTCTTGGTATTCTCAATGTTCCTTTCTTCTTGTCTACCAAACTCCAAACTCACTAAATAGTTTTGAGTTTGACCTCTCCTCTCTACCAAAGTCAACCTACACTGGAATATCACACCCCTCAATTTTAAAATAAATATCCCTGCTATGGTCTGAATGTTTGCATTCCCCCCAAATTCCTATGTAGAAACCTAATCACCAAAGGATGGTACTAGGAGATGGGGCCTGTGGGAGGTGATTATGTCATGTGGTGAAACCCTCAAGAATGGGATTAGTGCCCTCGTAAAAGAGTCCCCAAAGAGGCCCCTTCCATTTCCACCATATGAGGACACAGGGAGAAGGTACCATCCATGAATCAGAAAGTGGGCCCTCGCCAGACACCGAATCTGCAGTCACCTTGATTTTAGACTTCTCGATCTCCAGACCTCTGAACTACATACATTTTTGTTGTTTATAATCTGCCTAGTGTACTCACCACACACACAAAGCACGTTTGTGGGTAGCAGCTTTACTGGATGCTTGGGATGACGTGGTAGGATATGGCTCACAGCACTCAAAGACCTTTGGCTACCCACCTCACCCGGGAGTCCTCATGGATAGACAGTTCTCCACCTCACCTGTCTCTTGGTGACCACTTATATTCTTCAGGGTTTTCCAGAGAAACAGAACAAAGAGGATCTTGTGTCTCTTCCTTTTTTATATTATAAAGGCACTATCTCATCATGGGGGCTTCACCTTCATGAACTTATCTAAACTTAAGTACCTACCAAAGGCACCGTTTCCAAATACCATCACATTGGAGGTTAGGGTTTCAACATACAAATTTTAGGGACAGAAACATTGAGTCTATAGCAGATGAATAATAAAGGGAATATGCTTCTCAAATCCAGACTGCAGTGGGAGTATTTATTTCTCAACGAACTTTTGCTTGATTTTTGACACAAAGTCCTGAGTTAAATAATCAACCATATATATATGTGTGTGTATATATATATGTATGTGTATATATATATATTTTTACCAGAACTTGAACTTAAGACCTCAATATTTTTATGAAGATATTTTGATAAGCACTATTTTGTGCTTACTGTGAATAAACTAGATGAGTAGCAATCTTCCTACAAAGCTGTCTTATCCCTAATAATAGCGGAGTCATACAATGTTTTAAGAGTTATGCACCTGTGTGTGTTTATATATAGTATTTGTATCTCTTTTGTTTTTATTTTTTTTAGACAGGGTCTCATTTTGTCACCCAGGCTAAAGTGTAATGGCGTAGTCTTGGCTCATTACCGTCTTGACCTCCTGGGCTCAAGCAATCCTCTTGCCTCAGCTTCTAGAGTAGCTGGGAGCACAAGTACGAGCCACCACACCCGGCTAACTTTTTGTATTGTTGGTAGAGATGGGGTTTTGCCGCATTGCCCAGGTTGGTCTCGAACTCCTGAGCTCAAGTGATCTATCCGACTTGGCCCCCCAAAGTGCTAAGATTACAAGCCTGAGCCACTGTGCCCAGCTTGTACCTTTAAAAAAAACAAAAAACAAAACAAAAAAAGAACTAAAGATAACATTTGGGTTTAACTTAAATAATATTTCTTTTATATGGAAATTTGGTCTCCTGTGCAATTAATAATCAAAGTAACCCAGTATACATTCCCTCAAACTTAGTATTTGTCTCAAAATATCTTCCCAGCATTATTCTTAAATCTACACATGCATCATACAATAAATATAATAGATGTGCAACAGATGTAAAAGCACTGAAGAAAAGCATGAGGAAAAAAATGCTAGTATGTTTATATAAAAATAAAAGAATTGTGTATGTTGGAAATATCCCTCCAAAATTAAAATCAAAATGCAAGCTGGAACAAAAATCAGGTCACATTCTCACTACATATTAACTCCTTATAAAATAAGAAAATGACAAATTTCCTAGTAGAAAAATGGGCAAATGTATAAGGAGAAATTTACAAAAGAAGAAACAGAATGGTCAATAAACAAGAAAAATTGCTCATACCCATTATCAACTGAATCATGGAAAATCATTAAAAGTTAAATACGGTTTTTCACCTGTAAATTATGAAGATGAGAATAAATTATAATACTCTGTACTGTAAAATATGTGAGGAAATGATACTCCATGTTATTAATGGTAGAAACTGACATTAATACTAGCTTTTTGATGGACTACAAGCATTCAGAAACAAAGATGTTCATCACAGTCATGTTTTAATAATCAAAGGTTTAAAATATGTTGTCTAAATCTATCTGTCTTTATCTAGTAATATACAGCACAATGTTTTGATCGATATTTGCAAGCATAAAACTTAAGAGAAAATTAATACATAGATCAATTTGACTACATAAAAATATTAAAGTTCTATACTAAAAAAGCAAAACTAAGCACCAAAAATGAATGAAAAAAAGTAGAAGCAAACTAGAAAGGAGTTGTTATCTAAAAAAAAAAACGCCCCAGTAGAAAAATTAATAGACAATAATAGCTTTATGAGTTCTAGGCATGGAAAAAACAGAAAAAACATAAAGCATTAATGTACTAATTAATATTACATTTTTTTATATTAAAATATTAGAGTACATGAAATAATGTAAATTATGTTAGAAAAGCCAGTTTCAAAGCAGGAGAAGATATTTTCAATTTATAAAACTGACAAAGACCAGTGTCCTGATATTTAAAAATGTCTGCAAATTAATGCAAAAATTATGACAAAAGAAAATACAAGCAAAGAAAGTTAATAGAGAACTCATAGATGAAGAAAATAAATGGCCAGTGAATATAAGAGAAGACTTTCAAACAGATAAGTAGTTGGCAAACTTAAAATTGAAATGTCTACCTAATCCATTAGGCAGAAATAAGGCTTAACAACACTGAGTCTTGGTGAGAATGTAGAAAAATAGAAAATTTTAGAAAATCCTGAGGGGAGAGCAATTGTTAGGATTTAGAAAACTGAAAATGTCCATGCCTTAATCGTTAACAATATCAACTTTATTTATTTATAGAGAAATATTTGTTCATGTGCACAATGAGCTCTGTCTAATAAGGATGTTCACTACAGTACTGTTGGTAATGGAACAAAAAAAGGAAACACACCAAAATCCAACTGCTGAATGTTTAAATGCATTGTGATGTTTAAGTGTAATGAATTCTAATACAGTAGCTAAGAGAAACAAACTACATATATATGCGTATCAACACAGTTTTTTTTTTTTTTTTTTTTTTGAGACAGAGTCTCGCTCTGTTGCCCAGGCAGGAGTGCAGTGGCGCAATCTCGGCTCACTACAACCTCCACCTCCTGGGTTCAAGCGATTCTCCTGCCTCAGCCCCCTGAGTAGTTGGGATTATAGGCACGTGCCACCATGCCCAGCTAATTTTTTGTATTTTTAGTAGAGACGGGGTGTCACCATGTTAGCCAGCATGGTCTTGATCTCCTGACCTTGTGATCCACCTGTCTTGGTCTCCCAAACTGCTGGGATTAAAGGCATGAGCCACCTCACCTGGCAACACAAATAGATCTAAAAACATACTACTGAATGAAAAACAGTAGAATAAGGAACATAGAATTCTAACATTTTTATATGCTTTAAACATGCCAATAAATATTGTATAGGGCTCATAGCTACATATGCGGAAGTATATAAAAGTAAGCAAAAAATACGGTCAAAATATACACAGTAAATTCATGATAGGACTTACCTCTGTGGGAAGAGAATAAGAGGAATGAAGTAAAGATGGTGGATGAAGGGAATTTTAATTTAATTATTTTATTTTATTTTATTTATTTTATTTTGAGACAGTCTCACTCTGTTGCCCAGGCTGTAGTTCAGTCGTGTGATCTGGGCTCAGAGCAACCTCTGCCCAGGTTCAAGCAATTCTCAAGCCTCAGCCTCATGAGTAGCTGGGATTACAGGTGTACACCACCACGCCTGACCAGGAATTTTAATTTAATCTGTAGTTTAACATTTTAAAAGACCAAGCAAATATAAGTTACAAATGATTATGAAAAGTATATATGTGCATCATATTACTTTTTAATTTCTCAAAGTAAAAATTGTGATAAAATAAGATAAAATAGGTAAGTTGGCAAAAAAGCCAAAGTTGATAACTCATAGAAGAAAAAAGTGTAAATAACCTAAAAGCATAGGGGAAAAAAACCATAATTAGTAGTCAAGGAAAAAGATAATAAAGAACAATTGTTGCTCTATTTGTTTAGTCACAAAAATAATAATTGTTACTGTTGATAAAGATATGACAACTTCTTATATTGCTTGGGGTGGTTTAAATTAGCAAAATCTTTTGAGGATCAGTTTTTAAAATATTTCAAATAACCAAATAGTCACATCCTTTGAGTCAGTTATAAAAACATACAATTAAGATATTCAAAAAAGATTTGTATGTAGAATGTTTATGGAAATGTTATTCACGAAAGTTTAAAATTAGAAACAAAATAAGTATCTAATAATGCAGCCATTCAAAATCCTGCTGTGGAATAGTGTGGAAAGTTTACTAATGTACTAGATGTTACTATATAGTAGGTTTAGATATATTTATATACACATATGTATTTTATATTATATGTATGTGTGTACACAGTGTGTGTGTCATGTATGTGTCATTAACCAGAAGGTGGACTGACTTGCCTGAAGCTTTTGAACACTGTAGAAAAAAATCACTATTTTCTCAGAATTATTTCTAGAGATCCAATGTTTATGATCATAGTGAGAATCAAGTCTTCACACATTCTAAAGAGAAGTCCCCATGTTTGCAGCTAGGCCATTCTTTCAAGACTCATCAAGAGGTAGATGAATTTGTCCTATTATCATAACTCCATCACCATGTACGCAGGAGACTAGAAATTTGAGAATGTATTAGTCAATAGTTATTGCCACCACCATTGGATGGCAGTGCTTTCCCACGTCCCTAATGTTCTACCCACCCACCCATAAGTTGAGTGGGGAGAGGTCTGAAACAATCACTTATCAAGACTAAGCATCTATCACAGTCCATTTTGTGCTGCTATAACAGATTGTCTGAGACTGGGTAACTTATAAAGAACAGATATTTATTCTCTCATGGTTCTGGAGGCTGGAAAGTGCAAGAGCAAGGTGCTGGCGTCTGATGAGGGCCTTCTTGCTGGAAGGTCACACGGGAGAAGGCTAAAGGGTTAGAGAAGGTGAAGGTGGTGTTCTCACATGGCAGAAGAGCAAATTAGAGCAAACCCATTCCCACAAGCTCTTTTTATAGCGGCATTAGTTTGCTCATGAAGGTAGAGTCCTCCTGAACTAAACCCCTACTGTTGGGTCCCACCTCCCAGTGCCATTGTTTTGGGGATTAAATTTCCAATACACGAATTTTAGGAGACACATTCAAGCTGTATCATAGTCTGAAAGAAGGGGAGTCTGGCATTGTACCCCTGGCTGCAACCTTGCAGAGCATCTAAATCCAAGAGCTCATCAGCATGCATTCACCAGACCCGGGAGCAGTGAACTGGTTCTAAGCTGAGTCTGACAAGAGTCACAGGGAGTGTGAGAACATCCACGAAGGTTTCTTCTTGCCCAGAAAATACTGCAGTGAGTGTCTTATTTAACCCAGCCCATGGAGGCAGGGCGAAGAGAAGGGGAATGGAGACATTCAATTTCCCATGCCTGGGTTAAGTGAGCGTGCATTTGTTTTAAAACATAGGTTGTATTACTATTTGGTATGATGAGGCCAACAGATGAAGAGGTAACTACTGTTGAAAAGATAGTTTGTTAAAATGTAGAAGAGAAGGAGACGCACCACACCACACCACACAGGGACACCTAGGGAATCACCAGGGTCAGTCAGGAGACAGAAAGAGTCAGGGAAAAATGTCAGCAGGAGCTTTTGTTGTGGTTTCTGCAGGAAGGATTGGGACAGGCAGGGTAAGTAGATTCAGCCTTAGCTAGTTTGAATAATTTCATCAGGCTCCAGGGCATAGGGACTGTCCCTAGTTTTCTGGGACCTGTCCTTGGGCAATTAGGGCAGACAAAGAGTGGTCCCTGAGTGTGAGAGTCCAATAGAGGTGGAGAGGTGTGAGGAAGCTGGATTGGCTAGTTTGCATATGAAAGGTACACTCTGGGGCCAGTTCTTTACTTTCTTTAGAACATGGCTAATCCTGGGAGGGGCAGTCTCTCTAGGGTCAGCAAAGCCACAAGATGTCAAAGCATCAGAACTACAGAACATAAAAAGCCATGACTAATACAGCATTTGAAGAAAAGCATGCAGGGGCATATCTTCCCCAATGGAAAAGAATGAAGTAGGGACTTTCAGAAAGCCTCTCTCTATACCCCCTGAAGGTGCCCTCACATGGATACCTGCCATACAGAGGACACCCATGACCAAGTCAGAAGACAAAGAATATTTAGTGACAAGTTCTTGCCTTTTCCCTCTAATTTTGCTCCATTGGCCTGGCCCTATCCTCAGGGAGCAGCAGAGCCATGAGAAGAAGGAGGATGGAAATGGAAAGAGAATGGGGAAGTGAAAAGGGAATATGGCACAACACCCATTGCCCACATCCTTATCCTTAGGGCCTGATGCGGGCCTGAGGTCTGATTTGAAGGAAACTGAGAAACTGTATTGCCTGTGAGATTGAGCTTGTTCTTCTTTTCTTTTGCATTAATTTCTTTTATTAAAATATACATAATCATTGTAATTTGAACCATCTGCAATTATACAATCCAGTGGTGTTACAGTCAGTGGTGAATTTTCCTCCTGGAAGGACAGCTTAGCTGGTATGAGAATGTCTCATGACTAAAAGTGACCAGAAACATTTGACCTATCCAACGCGTTACCACGAGGCAGGAAAGGAAAGGATGGAGCCACATTGAGCATCTTCATCACTAAAGAGGAATTTTTTTGGTGTGGTGGAGTCATTCTAGCCTACCTATACATGATCTAGTTTTCCAGATGATTCACTTCCTTTTCCTCTGTTTTGTGTTCACCAAGGCCCCCTTTGATCAGAGGTTATGCTTGATAGGTGCACCAAAACTTGAGCTGCCATGCATGGAAAATAAACTTAAGCATCTGATAATTCTTCACATTGTTATAAATAAAGTTTCAGTGCTGCAAAAGAAACAGCACCCAAATATAAAATTTTCTTTTTAATTCTCAGCAAGGCAATGTACTTCCGTAGAAGGGTGTGCCCTTACAGATGGAGCAATGGTGAGCACACACTTGGACAAGGGAGGAGAAGGGGTTCTTATCCCTGACACACCCGGCCCCTGCTGCTGTATCATTCCCCTATTGGCTAGGGTTAGACCGCACAGGCTAAACTAATTCCAACTGGCTAATTTAAAGGGAGTAACAGGGTGAGTGGTTTGACAGGAAAAATGGTTATGGCAGAGCAGGAAATCAGAATGAGTCAGGGTGGAGAATGAGTTAGGGTGGAGAATGAGTTAGGGTGGAGCAGGTGATCAGAATGAGTCAGGGTGGAGCAGGTAATCGAAAAAGGTTGCTTTACAAGGAAGTTAAGTTTAAAAGTAGAAGGCAAATAATTGAATATACTGACCTATTGATTCTTTGAAGAGAAATTTAGAACTCATATTTAACAACATTATGGCTCTGCCATTCTAAATGATTTTATCAGCTTCATGTGCTTTCACTGAGTATCATTTAAGCAAGCAAGAAATACCTTTTCCAGATAGTCCATTAAAGTCCAAGGTCTGGATCTGGTGATGTAGAGAGTGACTATGAACTGCCTCCAGTCACTGACCATGGCACCAACAGGGGTCCTTGGGCACATCTCCAATAGCAATTACTCAGTCTCACCATAAGAGGTGTGTCTTCTCTCTCTCTCCCCTTTTTTTTTTCTCTTTTGAGACAGGGTTTTGCTTTGTTTCTGTTGCCCAGGCTGGAGTAAGTGGTGCGATCATGGCTCACTGCAGCCTCAATCTCCTGGGCTCAAGTAGTCCTCCTGTCTCAGCCTCCTGAGTAGCTAGGACTATAGGCACACACGGCCATGCCCAGCTAATTTTAAATTTTTTTGTAGAGATGGGATCTCACTGTGTTGCCCAGACCGGTCTTGAACTCCCAGGTTCAAGCTATCCTTCCACTTCGGCCTTCCAAATTGTTGGGATTGTAGGTGTGAGTCACTGTACCTGGCCTTGTGTTATTTTCCAATTTAGAAGTCCCTACCTCAGAGCTACCATATTCTCAGAGTCAGTCACTGTGTAGCACTGTTCTTTACATACGGTGCCTACTCAGCAATTACTTACTGCATTTCACTAGATAGAATGTTTCCTAGATGTTTTTCTCAATTCATTGCATCAAAAGATTACCCACTATCTCCTTGTGGTCTGAGTCCTTTTTTTTTTTCTGGAAGTAGTTCATTCTCAACCAGCTAAAGGTCAAAATATCTCCTCCAATTAGTGATCCCCTGACAGAGGGGCCTTTAATGCACTTTTTATTTTTAGACAGAGTCTCACTTCTTCACCCGGGCTGGAGTGCAATGGCGTGATCTCAGCAGACTGCAACCTTCGCCTCCCGGGTTCAAGCAAGTCTCCTCCCTCAACCTCCCAAGTAGCTGGGATTACAGGCACGTGCCACCACGCCCAGCTAATTTTTGTATTTTTAGTAGAGATGGGGTTTCACCATGTTGGCCAGGCTGATCTCAAACTCCTGACCTCAAGTGATCTGCCTGCCTCGGCCTCCCAAACTGCTGAGATTACAGGTGTGAGCCACTGCACCCAGCCTATGCACTTCTTTTCCTTTTAAAAATTATTTTTAAAAATTGAGATATAATTCATGAACCATAAAATTCACACTTTTTTTTTTGTTGTTGTTTGTTTGAGATGGAGTCTTGCTCTGTCGCCCAGGCTGGAGTGCAATGGTGCAATCTCAGCTCACTGCAATCTCTGCCTCCCGAGTTGAAGCAATTCTCCCACCTCAGCCTCCTGAGTAGCTGGGACTACAGGCATGTGCCACCACACCTGACTAATCTTTTTGTATTTTTATTAGAGACGGGATTTTACCACATTGGCCAGAGTGCTCTTGAACTCCTGACCTCAGGTGATCCACCTGTCTCGACCTCCCAAAGTGCATTCACACTTTTAATGTTTGTGGGTTGGTGATCTTTAGTGTACTTACGATATTGTGCAACTATCACAATGCTCTAATTCCAGAACATTTCCATTACCTCAAAAAGAAACCTCAAACCCTTCAGCAGTCACACCCCATTCCCCTCTTTCTTATCCCAGAAACTGCCAATCTCCTGCCTGTCTCCATGGAGTTACCTATTCTGAACATTTCACATAACTGAAATCATACAACATGTAGGCTTCTGTCTTTGAATTACTTCTGATTTCAACTTAACAGTAATTTAATGACTGATCCAAACAACTCATTAATTCATCTGACAATCACCCACAGAAAAAAAAGATGAAAATAGTTCATTTCAAAAAGGTTAAAGCCGGCTAAACAAAGACACCTATCTCCAACTTTTAGGTAGGGAACTAAGCCACAATAACCATTTAGTCTAACCCTCCCTTCACTCGCTTAGTTTATTCCAATTTATTATTGCCTAGACGGTTCAAGCGAAGGTGACAACATATACAAGTCTATCATCAAAATCCACACACTGCCCAGGGAACATATCCCTCTGGAGACAAGAGCTCTGGGGTCTGGAGTCCTAGTACTTGACCTCGAATCTTTCCTCCACCACTTTCTATCTATTTGAATTGTGGCCAAATTAATTTACCTCTCTGTTGTTTCATCTGTAAATTAGCAGTTCCTACTCCATAGGGCTGTTGTGGAGACTAAGCGAGTTAATGGATATTGAGAATATTAAAGAGGGCTGGCCTCACATGGCAAACGCTCAAAAGCTATTCATGTGGTAAGAGGAATAGATTGCTGTGGAAATGTTGTATTTAGTATTTATGTCCATTCTATTAACTATGCTCATGTAGGTGATGGCAGAGATCATTTCTCACACTTCTCAGAACCACACCAGTCTTTAGCAAAGTCTATTGTCATATCCAGCAGCGAGATCCAAAATAGGTAGCAGATCCAAAATAAGAGACAGGCTGTGCACGGTCAGCACTGGCAGAGCTGCTTTGCAGAAGTACCCTGATGTGAACCTTTTAGCTGGATTGTGGGAAAGCCCGGGCAGGAGCGGCTGCTGACTGCTGGGATGGTTGCGGGCAAACTCCGCAGGCACTCTGGGAAACAGCTTTACCTAACTGAAGGGAAGTGTTTCAATATTTTGCCCACTGGCAAACTGAATGTCAGCCTGACTTTATAACTACCGAATGAATCACGTTCTTTCTTACTACCCTAAACCTAAATGAAGCAGGAAATCAGTATAATTATAAAATAGTTAATGTCATTTACACTCCACCCAGTTCCAGGGGAGTTACAGCAAATTTTCTTTTAGTGAAAAAAAAAAAAAAGTATAATGCAGAATTGTGTTTAGATTTTGTGTATCTCTTACACTTCCCAAAAGGATAAATGAACTAGAACCTGGGGAAATGGCCCTGAACTAACCAGTTCCCTCTATTCGCTCATCTGTGTACCATGAGTATGTTAGACGAAGTAGGAGATGGTTTAGATTCTTTCATCTCTTTCAATTCTGTTATTTTTTCTTCTTTAGTTACACAGCTCCAGTCAAAGCTGTAGCCCAGTGCTTCAGGGCGCAGTCCAAATCCAAGAAAGTGGGAATGCTATGAAAAATCCATTGGGTAGAAAAATGCACCCAACCCACAGAGTGATTCATTTGCCCCCAAAAAGGGTTTTGCTGTTACAAATTTTTGTACAGAACATCTGAGCCGGCAGTAGTTCAGTCGAGACACAACGTGGTCAACATTCTTTGAACAAATCTGCTTTTAATGTGTAGAGTGTTCTTGTTTCCAGTTATTATTCTGAGAGATTAAAGAAACTGCCAAACTTTCACTGCAGTGGTCATCATTTATTACTGAGATAGTTACTGGGGACTTAATAGCACTCCATTGGAGACAATATCTTGAGCCTTATGCATTCAAAAGAAAAGACATGTATTTTTGGCACAAATTGATAGGGTTTCAAGATTTCTGTAATAGATACATACACAATCATATTGTTGAGTTGAAAGAAATGTGTTTCCAATAAGCAGTATTTACTGGAGTTTAACAACGATGTAACAGTTACCTGTCTATTACATGGTAGTCAAAGCTAAAGAAATGTGTTTTTAATAATCAATTGGCATTTCAAGTATATAAGATAACTGCCATATGAAATCAGAACCTAGATACAACCCACATTTGAGACTTGTTTTTGAGAGTCTCATTCACGATTCTGAAGTATTAATGATTGGTTATTGTAAAAGGAGTATTATTATCAAAGGGATAATAATTTGTATTCATTTCTCTTATACCATCTCTGCTTTTCTTCTTTTATTCTCTATTCGTTTTACTTCTCCTTAGCAGTTATTTTATTACACCTTCTATTTTAATTGGTTGGGATTGCATTCGGCCTGTATAAAGAAAACGATCCTTCCTCCCAATCAGAAAGAATAAAAAGTAACTGAGTAAATACCTTTGGCTTTTTTTTTAATCCATGCCAAGAGGAAGAGGTGAGACAAATCAGAGAGCCTCAGTGATGGATATACATGCACTGACAGATTCCCTTGGGATTAACTCTGCCTGTAACTTTGCAATAAGAATTTGTGCCACTCTGCCGAGTGCGGTGGCTCATGCCAGTAACCTCAGCAGTTTGGGAGGCTGAGGCGGGTGGATCACCTGAGGTCAGGAGTTCGAGACCAGCATGACCAACATGATGAAATCCTGTCTCTACTAAAAACACAAAAATTAGCCAGGCTTGGTGGCGCATGCCTGTAATCCCAGCTACTCAGGAGGCTGAGGCAGGAGAATCACTTGAACCTGCGGGAGTGGAGGTTGCAGTGAGGCAGGATCACGCCATTGCACTCCAGACTGGGCAGCAAGAACAAAACTCCATCTCGAAAAAAAAGAAAAAAGAATTTGTGCCACTCTCCCTCCTTGAGGCCATCCCATTCTCCAACATTCCCGCAGATGTTACCTCTTATATTCATCCATTTGGCAAATATTTGCAAGATGTCTTGCTGAGGCTAAATTGCTCTACCAGATGCTGGTGCTACAAAAACAGAAGGCAGAGTACCTGCTTTCAAGGAACTCTCAGTCCAAAGGCGAAGTGGGACTACACAAGCCGTAAGGAGAACACAGCGTGGAAAGAAGTGGGCACCATCCATGGGAGCCCGAAGAAGGCAGTGACCCACACAGCCCCAGCCAGCTTCATTCTGTAACACACACAGGTAGAGTGTGGGGTGAGGACCATTCAAACAGTGATCATGGTGATGAGGCAACCAGCTGTCCTGTATTTTGTGGCTTAGAAAGCACCTCCTCCCCAGTCCTTCCCTGGCAGGAGCGCTCTCCCTCTTGCTGTCATTCCTCTGCCTGAAATGCTCCTTCCCTGATGCTCTCCGTGGCTGTGCTCTGTTCATGCAGTACACATCTCAGCTCAGATCAAAAGAGTCTACTTGAGCATCCTCTCAAAAAGGGTCTTCCCAGTGCCCACACCCTCTCATTTTTTCACATCAGACACCAAGCGCAAGCTGTAGTGATCCCGTGAATGTAATGTTTTGTCAGCTGTCTCTCCCTGGAGTAATGCAGGCTTCATAAGGGGAGGAGCTTCTTTCAACCCGGTTGACTGCTGCAGCCCTCACAGGCAGATAGAAGCATATCTGGCGGTGGCAGGAACTTCATTCTCTTTTGTTGAATGAAAGAATTCATGAATCTGCCATGTCGTGTAAACTGCATGGCACCTAAGAGCCACCCAGGCAGGCAGCGCTGAGGCATTTTGGGCAAGGGAATGCCCTCTTCTTGTGGAAATAATGCACTATTTAAGGTATGACCCAGAAGGTTGGGTAATATATACCGCTTTGTGTCCATCATATGATTGCTTTGCCACCTGCCTAGCCAGCACTGCCTCTACAATAGAAACTTAGAGTGCTTCGTCTAGGAAGGATCCCTGGACTTTGAACTGAGCATCTTGGACTGGAACTCTGGCAAAGAGTGCTGACACCCAGTGTTTCCAGCCAGATGTGGCCTCATGTGGCTTCTTGGCATGGAGCTATCTGCAGCCTCCCCAGCCCCTGCTCTGAGAGTGGAGGCAGATAACTGGAGGAAGAGCAGAGAAGGAAGTATGCTCCTGTAATGCCAAAACCTCTTAGGAATGAGAGCTCATTCAGAGGATGTGCCTCGGCTCCCCGCCTCTGCCAAGTGTCAAACTTCATTAGAAGGCTCCGGGGCAGATCAGTTGCAGAACATGGCTCGTCTGGGCCAAGGCAGGAGTTCTCTCCCCAAGCGCAAGAGGGCTTTGCTTAGCAGCTCTGCAGATATTGGCAACTGCGGTTGAACTTGTCAGACTGTGAGCTTTCTTCAAGATTTATCCACCCCAACACGTGCACATTCTGAAAAGTAGAAATCTGTTGAGAGGTGATTCATTCCTCTGTGGGGCCTTCTAATTCTGCCTCCCACCACTCCCAGCCTGTCTTTCCTCTCTTTTGGAATTCTGAGAGCCCCACGTTAGGAAGTGTTCTTTTGTGCTTAAGGTTATTGATTGTTGGAAGAAGTTTACTCCAATAATAAAAATGATACCTTGAATTATCGCCATCCTTTGAAAAACGAGGAATAATGTTTCTACAGGTACTTTTGAAATTATTGCTCCATAAATGTTAGCTCACTGTGGGTTCTGAGCCTGATGAAAAATGTTAAGATAGTGTCATGCCAATATCCGTGGAAAGAAATTGAGACTCAGAGAGGTTAAAAAGTTGGCCCAAAGTCACACAGCTGATAGGCGATGGAGAAGGAACCGCAAGGCTTCTGTTCCCTCCACCATTTCATCTCATTGTGAGTCTCTTGGTAATTTCCCTCTGGATATGATTTAGAGAGACAGAAAGTGAAAAATGGCTTCATAACTTGGAAAATACTCCTTTCTTTTTAAAAAAATACAGTAGCATACGTATCACAGATAAACTGTGAGATTAAATATATCAGCAAACATTCACATATAAGCATGTGTCGTATGTGTAAATGCAGCTTACGCAATGAGGTATATGTGGTTTTCATAGGCATTTTTAATATTTCAGAATATGTCCCGAAGGATGAATGCTCTGCAAATACACACTTAAGTTTCTCTTTACAAAGACCCACAATTTTGTAACTTAATATTTACAAGAAAGTGATAGCTAGTTTTACACTGTTTCTACTGTTTTACACAGTATTAAAATTATTACTTGATATTTTAAGCTTTTATGAATAGTGACCTTTTTATTAGTTTCAGTAATACACATCAAAACTACTTAATCTGAACTCTACTAATTCAAAATTTATAACCGTTCAAACATAGACTCTTACCTTTGGTTAATGGGAAAAACAGGTAGGCAAATGTAAAATGTAAACTCTTAAGTGTTTGATACACTTAAAAAATACATATTTCAATCTCTTTAGAACCAACTGGTTATACTGTATACACATTTTATTTATTAATTACGAAAAACTCCCAAGGGTTTCTGTGTGCTAATAATTATTGGTTTAACTATAAATTATGGCATAATCTTGAGAGTAATGCTAATGATTTTTTTCCAACTATATTTGTGAAATGTTACTGATCCAGGCTACTAGTTCAGATTAATAGCATTTAATAGCAGTGGAGTTTGAAGCCAGACAGATTTAATTTGAATTCCAGTGCTGCCAGATTTTAACTGATTGTCCTTGAACAAATGACTTAATCCTGATGAATTTCATCATCCTCTAAACTGAGACATTTCTGAGAGAGAGTAAAGGAGGTGTCAATTACTCTGGAACAAGCATCATCAGAGGCTGGCCCGGGCAAGCGAGACACATGGTTACTATATCAAAATATGACTCTCCCAGTCTTTGGCTTATCTAGGTTGTTGGTAGATGGTGGATGGTGTTTTGTTTCAATTTTTCTGTCACTGCTTTCAACTATAAGGAATAAAATCTTATCCAAGCCCTATGATGTCATCTTGAGTCTGTCACATTGAGTCTTAGGAATATTCTTTTTTTTGTTGTTCCGAGACGGAGTTGCCCAGGCTGGAGTGCAGTGGTGTGATCTCAGCTCACTGCAACCTCTGCCTCCCGGGTTCAAGCCATGCTCCTGCCTCAGCCTCCCCTGAGTAGCTGGGATTACAGACCCCGCCATCATGCTCAGCTAAGTTTTGTATTTTTAGTAGAAATGGAGTTTCACCGTGTTGGCCAGGCTGGTCTTGATTTCGTGACCTTAGGTGATCCGCCCTCTTCGGCCTCCAAAAGTGCTGGAATTACAGGCATGAGCCGCTGCGCCCGGCCAGGAATATTCTTATTGAGTCACACTTTCAGGTGTAGAAAAGTCCTGTAGTCGAGTTGAAAACTTTATATGTTAATTCAAAACTTTCCTTCTTCCCCATATGAGACTCCACCTGTGGCCCTAACACAGGGGGAAGTGTATTCTCTTTTTTCACTTATCTTTGTCCTTTTAATCCTCCTTCCTCTTCTCAGTCTACTACTTCCAGTTCCCCTAGGGTGAGGGGAGTTGAAAAGGAGATTGTGGGAAAGGGCCGGTCCCATCTGCTCCAGGCTTCCTCGGGCAGTGCACCTACTCTGCACCATAAACGGTATCAAAAATCTGTGCCAGTGGTGGCTTCGATTTGCATCCCTTTGGCTAACGGAGATGCTGAGTATTTTTTCACTTGTATTCTCTGTAGATGACCTGTTTATGTTTTTGGTTGACTTACCTTTCTTGGTTTTTTGTAATCATGTTTTACCCTCTTAACATAAAGAGTAAATAAACAACTATCTCTATACCTAGAAATAATAACTATTAACCTTTTAAAACATTTCATCTACCTTTTTCAAAACAATTTTATTTTTTAGAGCAGTTTTAGGTTCACAGCAAAATTGAACAGACGGTACAGAGATTTATTTCCCCGATACCTAATGCCCCCACATGCACAGCCTCCTCCACTATCAACATCCTCCACCAGGGTGGTACATTTGTTAGGGTCAATGGACTGCCATTGACACAACATTTTCACCCACAGTCCATAGTTTACCTTAGGGCTTACTCTTGGTGTACATTTTGTGGATTTGGACAAATGTATAATGACGAGTATCTACCATTATAGTATCATACGTGGCAGTCTCATTGCCCTAAAAATCCTCCG
Organism: Macaca nemestrina; assembly: GCF_043159975.1. Classification (NCBI taxonomy): domain Eukaryota; kingdom Metazoa; phylum Chordata; class Mammalia; order Primates; family Cercopithecidae; genus Macaca; species Macaca nemestrina. The sequence goes on from NC_092141.1 coordinate 13,584,089, forward strand.
TACTCTACCTATTCATCCCTCAATATAAATGGAGTAATTGACAGTGAGCCCACAGAGTTTTGCATCTCTGTCTGTTTTTAACAGAAGAAATAAAACACTGCAGATAAAATTGAGGCATACTTTAAAACCATCTAACCATAGAACCATGAATTCTAAGTAGTATATTATTAACGTCTATGTTTTAAATTTATATAAATGGTAAAATACTCTACCTGTATTCTGTCATTTACATCCTTAATCAACAATGTGCTTTTTAGCCAGGAGTAGTGGCTCAAGCCTGTAATCCCAGCACTTTGGGAGGTTGAGGCAGGCGGATAACCTGAAGTCAAGAGTTTGAGACCAGGCTGGGGAACAGGGTGAAAACCTGTCTCTACTAAAAATACAAAAGTTAGCCGGGTGTGGTGGCACAAGTCTGTAATCAATTCCAACAACTCAGGAGGCTGAAGTACAAGAATCGTTCGAACCCGAGAGGCAGAGGTTGCAGTGAGATGAGATTGCACCACTGCACGTCAGTCTGGGTGATAAAGTGAGACTTCCTCTCAAAAAACAAGAACACAATGCACTTTTTAGAGCTTTCCATTTTATACATAAATATATATTATCTCCACTATAAATACATATTTATAAACTTATTCTTTCCACTGTAAGACTATATTTATATATAAATATACAAGTAAGAATATATTTTCTATATTACATAATTATACATATATTTATGTATAACAATATATTATATATTTATATGTAAGAATATATTAATATATAAATATTTATATATAAAAATAAATATGATATTGCATTTATAAGTAATAAGTAAATTTATAAATATGTAAGTATATTTAAATATATGTTATATATAACAAACATATAAGAAGATACATTCTTTTAAAAAGTCTCTTTTAATTGCAGCATAATATTCCAGATGTGTATATGATTATTTGAAACCTTATAGCTGCCCTATAAGATTCTATCACGTTTCTAAGGTTTGACTATTACAAACAATGCTTCAGTAAACAATCCTTGCACTTATTTTCCTGTGTTTGTGTGCAAATATTTACTGAGGATAGTTACTTAAAGTGGACTCTCTGATAAGATATGTGCATTTTAATTTTATGTGCTTCTGACAAAATTCCCCCACTCCTGTAGCAAAGCAAACCCCATGACTCCATATTCTTATTAGTAAGTGACAATAGTACCAAATATTTTCATTTTTATGAATCTGACGAATGAGATCGTTGAACTAAATCTGGCCTGCGGATGCCTCTGGACCTGGAGTCCTTATGTAATAAACTGCAACCTAACTTGTTACACAAACAAGCTGAAAGCCTAGCCTACGAGTAGTCTCAGCCAATCACAGCAGCTGAGCTTTCCCAATCAAAGACTGCAAACTGATCGGACCGTGTTCAAGGAAGGCAAACCCGGAGCTGTTATCAATCAAGCTTTCTTTACCTCACTGGTGTTTTCTTTCCGTAAATTTACCTCCATGCGTGCATCCACATATAATAAGCATAAAAGCACTATAAAAATCATAAATGAAAAGGCTGATATAAAATTGCACAAAAAATTAACATTTAATGCCTACACACGTTTCAGAAGTACTTCTGGTTCTTAGGATGTCCAATTCGAGAATTGCTCTTTGCTCAATGAAACTGTGTTAAATTTAACTTGTGCAAAGTTTTTATTCTAACAAGATATAAAATTGTGTTTTAATTTGTAATTGATTTATCATGCCTCGCTGTCCATTATTTCATTAATACTGAGTGTGACCAATATTTGGCATGCTTAATATTTTCATTTTTTGCCCACTTTTCCTTCAGGATAATAGTTTTTACTGATGTTTTAGTAGATCTATACTTACTCAGCATATTAGCCTTCATTTTGTTCCAGCGTATATTTTACTTTTAAGTGTTCTCATGGTGTTTTGGATACTTAGAAATGCTAAGTTTTTGTGTAGTTGTATACCTGCCTTTTTCTTTATGATTTCTATAGTGCTTTTATACTATTTATGATTGGATACATGAATGAAGCTGTTTTTAGATAAGGCTGGAATTTTATTTTAAAAATCCACACTGATGGGGGCGGTGGCTCATGCCTGTAATCCCAGCACTTTGAGAGGCCTAGACAAGTGGACCTCCTGAGCCCAGGAGTTTGAGACCAGGCTGGGCAACATAGTGAGATCCCATCTCTACAAAAAATACTAATAGGTGGGCATGGTGGTGTGCACCTGTAATTCTAGCTGCTCAGGAGGCTGAGGTAGGAGGATCACTTGAGCCTAAGATATTGAGGCTGCAGTGAGCCGTGACTGTGCCACTGTACTCCAGTCTGGGTGACAGAGTGAGACCCTGTCTCAAAAAAAAAAAAAAAAAAAAATCCACACTACATAAGTCATATTCTTAAACAGAATAGGAAGTAAAATTACATGAAAAAGTTAATGGAAATAAGTAAAAATATTACCTGAATTTTTAAAAACACATGTAATTTGGGTTAAGGCCCCATATCATGAGCATAGCTACTTATCTAGTTTATCCTTTTCAGGTACCAGGATAGTCCCAGTTCAGTGAACCCTAAAACAATGCTTATTGCAATGATTATTTCTGGACATCATGTCAAAAACAATAAAAATGTTTTTAAGAACTATTTTGTGACATTGTACATTTGAGTAACATATTCCTTTCAGTGTATAGATAACCAGCAACATAAGATTATTCCAGGAATCATTAGACACAACTACAACATAAAAACAAGTAAGATTATCATGTGGCCAAATGTAAACAAACATAAACATAATCAGCCTCTTTTAATAAGTGACATTTGAAGTTAGCACAGTGAACCTTCCTGATATTACACAGAGCCATTATCTGACTGACATTTCCTGTGTGTAAATTCTACTCCATCTGTAATTGTCGGAATTGATTATTTAAGACTCGGCCGGATGCTATACTTTTCTGGACCTGGCATGTGTCTGAGTGAGTCACTGCCTCCCAGGATACTATCCTTCATTCGGTGTGCACTAGTGTTCTGCACCCTTCCAGGACAGGACACCCGGAAAGAAACCCAAGATGCACAGAACAGATTTGCATGGTGTGCTACCGGCGTGGAGAAAACACAAATTGGCTACTGGACCATAATAGATAAAAGTTAGAAGTAAACTATTGGTTTCCAGTGACTGGCGTAAAAAAAAATAGGGCAACAGAAATTCTCATCCACAGTTACTACATATTAAAATAGCTCCACATCCAAGTCACTGAAGTTACCCACAGGACAGACACTTTGTGATTCCATAGTTGAAAACAAGCTCTAAACCCAATGGGACTCTTTACAGCGAAGCTGGCCTATCTGTCATTAATCAGCTGAGGGATATGGATTCAAATGTTTTCTGCTATATCTTTATATGGGACAGTCTTATTATCTTATTTCAATTGATTCTTTGAGTGAAGATTATTTTCTCAATTTTCCCTGTGTTTGTTGCAATAATGTCATCACTTTTGCTTCACGGAGAATTCTTTATTTTTTATTTATTTATTTTTTTAGACGGAGTCTCGCTCTGTCACCCAGGCTGGAGTGCAGTGGTGCGATCTCAGCTCACTGCAAGCTGCGCCTCCCAGGTTCACACCATTCTCCTGCCTCAGCCTCCCGAGTAGCTGGGACTACAGGCGCCCGTCACCACGCCTGGCTAATTTTTTGTATTTTTAGTAGAGACGGGGTTTCAACGACAGATAATTCTTTTTGTACCTGGTGGCATAAGCTCTCCTATTTCCAGATGTAGACAGGACAGAGCACTTTTGGAACACATACAGTGTCATGAGCTCAGCGTGGGCTGTGTTTTTAATGCAATTTGTTATTTAATCCTCACAACAACTCTGCAAGCTTGAGGTTGTGGTCCACAATTTTTACTGATCGAGTGACTGAGATGCAGAAAGGCCACAGTTACTCAGTTTGTATGTGAGCAGTCCAAGGTTCAAATCTATGTCTGTTGGACAGTAACTACTTTTCTTTTTACTGTTACACTCTTATTGTACCTGTTTGGTATGCGCATTAAAAAGATATATGCAGCTGAGTGATCTCGGCCAAGTCACATTATCTTTCTGGCATACCTTATAGTGCATAAAATAAGAGGAGTGAATGAAATAAGTCTAAGTGTTTAACCTCAGTTTTCTTATTTGTTCAGTATATATGATGTACTGAGAATCAAAATACTTAATAATAAATTGGCATTTCACTAGTAGCAAAATACATAAAAACATCCAAGAGTTAATAAGAAGTGCTAGTGAAAGCACTATCAAACTGACATAATTAACATTCATAAAATATACCATCCCAAAACAGCAGAATACACATTTCTCTCTAGCTCACATGGAACAGTCACTAAAATAGACCAAATTCCAGGACATAAAACATACCTTTCTAAATTTAAAATATAGAAATCATACAACATATGTTCTTACACCACAATGGACTTGAACTAGAAATTATTAACAGAAAGAAAGGAACATTCTCAGATTTTTGGAGATTAGACAACATGCTTCTAAGTAATACGTGGATCGAAAAAGAAGTCTCAATATACACTTAGAAAATATTTTGAACTAGGGCCAGGTGTGGTGGCTAATGCCTATAATCCCAGCACTTTGGGAGGTTGAGGCTGGTGGATCACCTGAGGTCAGCAGTTCGAGACTAGCCTGACCAACATGGTGAAACCCCATCTCTACTACAAATACAAAAATTAGCTGGGCATGGTGGCGTGTGTCTGTAATCCCAGCTACTCAGGAGGCTGAGGCACGAGAATCGCTTGAATCTGGGAGGCGGAGGTTGCAGTGAGCCAAGATCGGGCCATCGCACTCCAGCCTGGGGGACAGGGCGAGACTCTGTCTCAAATAAAAAGAAACTATTTTGAACTAAACAAAAATGGAAATACAACTTATCAAAACTTGTGGCATGTAGTAAAAACAGTGCGTAGAGGGAAATTTATGGTATTAAATGCATATGTCAGAAAAAGAAGATCCAAATCCAATCTTATACCTTATGAACCTAGAGAAAGAAGAGTGATTTAAGACTAAAGTGAACATAAAGAAAGAAAAAATATTTAAGTGAGGGTAGGGGGTGGTGCGAGAGTTGAGAAATCACCCATGGGCACAATGTTCACTCTTTGGATAATGGGTGCACTAGAAACTCGATCTTCACCAGTACGCAATATATCCACATAACAGACATGCACATGTACTCCCTGAATTTAAAATAAAATAAAATTTAAAAATTAGATTTAAAAAATCAACCAAATTTAAAACAAAAACTCAATAGAGAAAACCAGTGAAACCAAAAGTTGGTTCTTTGAAAGGATTCATAAAATTCATAGACTTCTAGCCAGGTTTACTAAGGTTAAAAGAGGAAATTAAAGAGGAGTCATCATTATTGATCCCATCAACAAAAGGAATTACGATATTCTACCGGATTTAAGGAATGGCTTGGCCTTTTAAGAGAAGAAAGAGCTGGTGCTGCTATCAAGATGATCATTTGATTAACAGATGGGTGATGCTGGAGGGGAGAATGAAAACATTTTTAGAAGAATGTGTCACATCTCAGGAAGAACCAGTAGATACTGTGGGACCATCAGCAAGTGGACACATGAGAAATGAAGGAGCTGGACATACCAAGGTCAGAATTGGTGGAAACAATCCAACCATAAGGGCTATGCCACTCCCCTAAAAGAGAAATGGTGAGTGGTACAAATGTCAGTTCCAAAATGAAAGTAACTGGTGCTTCACAGCGGCTTGGATGTAGGTTTTCCTTAGTACCTTCCAGTCCCCTCAAATAAACAAGCAATGTGTGTAAAAATAATGAACTTGCTATTCATGTGCGGTTTTAAGGAAGTCTCCTAGACAAATCCTTCTCCCCGAATAAAAGGCTGACCCTAGGACCCTCCTACGTAGAAATTCTGAAGTGGTCATCGCAGCCAGCAAAATCAAGAATACCAAGGAACTTATTTCAGCATCCAAAGGAGTTCCCTATGAGGATGGGTCACAGCTGCAGGAGCGTCTCAAAAATCACAGCCACCCACATAGATGACACAGCACCTCATCATGGTGCCGGCTGAGCGGATGAATCATCACCTCCCCGGGGATGAGGCATACAGACCAGGCCCTCAGCAGGAGTTCTCAGTGTCAGGGAGCTTGCTAGTGCTCTGTCACATTCATGGTAAGGCTGCTTGGGGAAAACAGGGAGAACAGAAAAGGAAGACAGAAAATCTCAGTGGTGTGGACACGGCGAACAAGAACACCAATTCCTGCCACAAACAAAAGTGTGTTTCAGATCCCAACTTCAAGCAATTTAATTATTATGATGTTGTTCATTTTAAAGCTAAGAAAGCAGGTCAGAGCAATCACTTAGTATAGCTAATACAGTCATGTAACAATTAAGTGACAGAGCTGATTAAGACTCTCTGAACTGAATGAAGATTCTCTGTCTGTATCACCATATGGACTTCCTACTATTAATTCATGGTGTCTAATCATCACTGTCAGCTGTTGCCTTCCCCAGCACCAAGTTTCTGCAGCCGTCAAGCTGACATTCACACTATTTTCCAGTCATTCATGAGCAGGTGCATATTAACTTCTCTGGAGCTGTTTATTCCTAAAATGAGAGTAGAATTAATAATATCAACATTAGCAGTTGGGAATATGATATACTATTCATTAAGCTAATTGTAAGTGAATCTAAAATCTAAAAGGTGTTATAATCTAAAACCTTAAAATCTAAAAGGTTTATACATATATTTGGGTAAAAGCTTCTGTAAAGATGCATCACCTGGGGGCATAAGAGATATACGTAGCAATGAGAGCTGTAAATACAAACACACTCTTCATAGGAGAAAGTTTAGATTTTATAGAAAATAAAGAAGCTAGGAAGCCATTTCCTGTTGGGGGTGGAAAAACCTAGATTATCTATTGTCATGAAATCCAGGGGCAACAAGTTCTCAAAAAAGCATGGAAATCCAGTATTGTTAAAAGCCCAGTACATTCAATGGAAGCAAAGTAACCGGAAGTGGTTAGAAGGAAACCTTTGACGATCTTGATGAGAGAATGATCAAGGAAGTTATTAGAATGAACCCCAGACTGCATGGAATCAAACTTGGCTTGAGGTAAGTGTAGCAGATGGCATAAATGACACAAAACTTGGGGTAAGGACCACACACTATTTGCTCAAGTATCTGGGCAATGAAAGGAAGAAACAGCAGTAGTAAAGGGAAGTAGTAGTTTTCTTAATAGCTGATGAGATCTGTGCAGTAAAAGAGTAGAGATGTAAAAAACAGATGGACTTAGTGTTGGAAGCAAAACTCCCAGAAGCTAAGAACGAATGGGATCATGAGCATGACTACGGGTATGAGACAGTCACCTAGAGACACAGCTACGTTTTGATGAAGAATGAGATGGATAAAGTTACCGAGATGGTTTCTTTTACTAGAAAAAACTTCAAGTTAGATTTCCTGTTGGGTAAATATTTCAGGAGTAAGCTCTATACCAGGGATCTCAAACTCAAATACCTTCTGGAACCAGGAAGGTGATAGCATGAGTGAGCTGATGTGACAGGCAATTATTTAAGAACCTTGCATTTCCTCTAAGTGATGTGCTGTCTTCCATTTTTCTTAAAGCACGCAAGCAACTTTCTTAGCTTATCTTTTACTTTCTGAATTTTGATAGAGACATGGTCAGGGAGGAGGGTTTTCCTTTATTGAGAAAACCGACATCCCATGTATGCTTATAAATGCAAATGCAACTTGGTCTCAGAGTCAAAGACACAATACTGAGTCCAAATGGAATTAGAATCTGCATCCTACAGAGAAAGGCCACTAACCAGTTCCTACCCAATTTAATCATGTAAGCGTGTGGGCCAGGAACTGTCAGATATTTTAAGAGAAGCCAGAACTCTACATGTTTATGTGAAATATTCTCATTTTCAATGTTGGCTCAATTGAAAAGCAAAACAAGACTAGGTAGGCCATCTGGGCAGCAGACCTGCCTATGCATCAATCTCCATCCTCTGTTGCACACATTCAATGAAACCTGTCACAGACCGGGAAAACCACTTTTGATACCTGAAAGTCAAAGTTACTCATGGTTTTCTTTGGTTACCCTGATTAAAGGAAAGAGGGAAAAAAAATCCTTTAATGCCAAGTGAGCAATTTGGGATTAACGGTTTACCTGGACAATTGCTAATTGGGAAAACAGAATAAGAGGCTTAAGCTAAACAGGTTCTGTAACAGTCGAGCAGTTGTTTGTTTGACTTGGATAATAGAAGGCATTCTTATGGTCGAGGTAGGTTTTGCTTTACCTGCTGTGGCAGAATTACATGATGTGGTCATCCAACCATGGGGTCTTGGTAAAATAAATTATGGTGAAATGCTATGCAGACATTAAAAAAAAATGATTTAGAAAAAGGTTTATTTCTCTGGGGAATTTCTCATTCTATGTTGGTTATTGTTCCAGACAATGTTATCAAAATGTTAAGTTTTAAAGCAGATTAAAACATTATACACAGCATGATGCCATGGTTTCATACATTATTATCATTATTTTCTAAAATTTTCTAAAACAAGGACTTCTTTTTCCTAGTAGTGTCTTGTTCAGGCTCTGGGATAACATGAACTGATGCTGCAGAAAGCTGTGACTCAGGATTGTGGAACTTTAGGAAACTTGGGAGTTATTTTACATCATTCATGCCAGGGGAGCCAAGAAATATCCACATCTATGCTCATTTCAGAGACTATTTCACAAAGATGCTCCCAAATTCCACATTACAATACCTTTTCAATTTCCTCCCTCCAGTTCTGCCTCCCTCCTTTCTTGGTGGAGACTGTTGTTTGTCTTCAAATATCCATTTTGCTTCCACGATAGAATTTTAACTGGGCACTGGGATGCTAAAAAAAAAAAAAAAAAAAAAAGAAAAGGCAAAATTTCGTCTTCCTTGGCAACTAGAAGTAACATATGACTTCTTTTTTTCTTGGCCAGTGTGGTAAAAGAAGAACGCAACTTTCAGAAACTGTCCTATAGGGCTGTTGTCCCCTGACCTGTGCCCCTTCCTCTTTATAATCTCTTTCTGCCTCTTCCTACCTATGTGTGAATGCGGCCATCTTGAATTCCATGGATGACAGCTATGCTCTAGGGATGACAAGGTTTCATCTGGAATAAGAAAGCTGAGAATATTTTGAAGCAGAGCTTCCAACCTCTCTGAGCGATATCCTCAGAGCCCAATTCCTTCCTAAGAAATATACCTTCTTTACTTACTCTTGAAATAGATATATCTGATGTGTGTGCTGGGATGAGGCCCCTTATGAACCACAATCCTGCTTTTACTATTTTAGACAACTAATGACTAGATTCCTTGACACCTCCATTTAAATTTCTAAAATACTAAGTTGGTATATTGGGTAAGAACATCTACTCTCTATTTTTTTTTTGTCGTAACTTTGCTTATGGTTTTAAGAACCAAAATTAATAATGCAACTAAAAATCTGTCAAAAGTCCTTCTATAACCCTATTTACCTTCATTAGCATTTTTTTGCTTTTCTTATGACTTTATTCCACAAAGTAAACATTAAGATTCTCATATTAAGTGTCCTCAAAAATTATGTGAAATTTTTAATGGCATTTCATTCAAGTTATGCTAAAATAAAGAGAATCCATCACTTTTCTATAGTAAACCTTTTCTCCCAATAAAATATTTTCATATATTTATTCAAATTTTTCCTGTGCATAGCTATGGCTATCTATTTTCAGTTTGTCCAGGTTTTTCTTGTTATAAAAATGGACGTGATGGCTTCTAAGCTCTTTCGCTGTCAGGGCTAAAACTGGAATATCTAAGTCATTTTGAAACACTTCTTTGTATCTCATGACCACTCCAATCTATGGCCTTATTAGTGTTTCTCCATAGCTTTCTAGGAGCTTCCTAATTGGCCATTCTGCCACAAGGCTCTTGTATTTCCTGACATACAAAACCACACTTCCATTGTGCCATTCCTCTGCTCATCAATTATCAATGGCCAGTAGTTGCCAACTTACAAAAATAAAACTTTTTTATTCTGACATTTAAGGCAGCTTATAGTTGCTTTGGTTTGAATGTGTCCCCCAAATTTATGTATTAGAAACTTAATCCCCAAATTCATATGTAGATTGGAGGTAGGGCCAATGGAAAGTAATTAGAATTAGACAAAGTTATCAGGTTGGGACTCCATGATGGGACTGATGACTTTATAAGAAGAAGAAGAGAGACCTGAGCTGACAAGCATGCTCTTGTCTTCTTGCCATGTAATGCCTTCTGCCATGTTTTGACACAGCAAGAAGGTCCTCACCAGATGCTGGCCTTCCAAGCCAGACACTTGGACTTCTAAGCCTCCAGAACTGTAAGAAATGCATTTCTTTTCCTTATAAATTACCCAGTGTGTGTTATTCTGTTATAGCAATGTAAAATGGACTAAGACAGCAGTCTTTCTTCATAATTTGCCTTTGGCTACTTTCCAAGGAGAAGCTCGTGATCCAGGTCAGGAATGCTGTGTCATTGCCCCTCCAATGTTAGCTATGGTCATGTTCACTGGAATACTCAATACACTTTGTCCAAAAATTCCTACTTTTGTTTTAAGTATTGTCCAGTTCCATCTCCATGAAGCATATACCTACTCTTCTGTGTGTCATATGTTTTTACATGGATAAAAATGATAATATTCCTGGAAGAAACCCCAGAAGTCTTTGGATTCATGAGACAGGTGAAGGGACTTTCTCAAGGACACATAACTAGTTAAAGTCAGAACTAGGCTTACAACTCACTTCCCTTTTTCTTCCATCAATTTTGGGTCTCCTAAAGTAGTGATTTGCAAACTCGTTGGCATGCAATGAGTTTTAAAAAAGAGAAAAAAATATATTCCTGAGCCTATCTCCTGAGATTCTGACTTAGTAAATGAGAGTTGGTGCTCAAGAGTCTAAATTTTGAGCAAAGAACTCTGATGCTGGTGACTGAAGAATTCACTCACTGTCAAACACTGTCATAGAGGACATTTACAGAACATAGAGTAGTGGCTGGCCTTCAAGGAATATCTGGGCAACTGGACTGGTAAAAGCATAGTAAAGAAAGTGACTTTCACCTGACTCTATTGTGTTTGTCCAGAAATGGCTGGGCACGGTGGCTCACACCTGCAATCCCAGCACTTTGAGAGGCTGAAGCGGGTGGATCACAAGGTCAGGAGTTCAAGACCAGCCTGGCCAAGATGGTGAAATACAAAATACAAAAATTAGCCAGACGTGGTGGCAGGTGCCTGTAATCCCAGCTACTCGGGACTCTGAGGCAGGAGAATCTCTTGAACCTGGGAGGCAGAGGTTGCAGTGAGCTGAGATCGCACCACTGCACTCTAGCCTGGGTAACAGAGCAACACCGAAGTCCAGAAATATATTATCAGCATAAAAATATTCCATAATGAAGACAACATTTCAATTCATTGGGGGAACAATGGATTTGCCAGTAAATGATATTGAAGTCATTGGCTCACCAATTTGAAAATAGCAAGCTAGATGTCTTCCTCATACCCTTTATGAGCATACATTTTACAGGAATTAATGATTTACATTCAGAGAAAAAATAAAAGTTTTATAAGAAAAGGCAGGTGATTACATAATTTTGGGATGAATGAAGAGTTTTCTAAGGACAATATCAATGGCATCAATCATAAAGGAAAATACAGTGGATTTGACTACATGGAAATTAAAACCATTCACATATAGAAAAGGAATAACTACTGAGAGGCTAATTATAAATTTGAAAAATGTTTTGTACAACTAACAAAAGGTAAGTCCTTTTCATATAGAAAAGACCCCTACAGGCCGGGCATGATGGCTCACGTGATGGCCTGTAATCCCAACACTTTGGGAGGCTGAAGCAGGTGGATCTTGAGGTCAAGAGATCAATACCATCCTGGCCAACATGGTGAAACCCAGTCTCTACTAAAAATACAAAAATTAGCTGGGTATGGAGGCGTGCACCTGTAATCCCAGCTACTCAGGAGGCTGTGGCAGGAGAAATGCTTGAATCCAGAAGGTGGAGGTTGCAGTTAGCCGAGATCGTGCCATTGCACTCCAGCCTGGTGACAGGGCGACAGGGCAAGACTCCGTCTCAAAAAAAAAAAAAAAAAAAAAAACCCTTATAAATAATTAAGAAAATAATAAACCCCTATTAGAAAAGTGGGAAGTGGAGACCGCATATGGAATAGGATCCATTTTCTGTTATACATTTACTTATAGGTATATATGCTTACATAAGTTCTTTGTAAAAATATGTATTTCTATGAAAAAGAATAAATTTTATAGTTAAATAAAAATAACTACAGAGATTTATCCCAAATTATAAAAAGTATAACAGGGTGATGGGTAATTTTTATTTGCTTGCTTTTTATCTTTCTGTAATTTCCAAGTTTTAAGTGATAAATAGATTTTACTTCTGGAATAAGAAAAAAGTTTTTAAAATAGAAGAAATATGAACAATTGGTGAATCATGATCTAAGTTTGTTGTCTCTATCTGGTTTTCTCTTGATGCTTTGATTTGAGGTGGCCATAGAAGCTTTTGGGACACTCTCTGAAGGTCCTCAGCGTAGCGTTCCCTGGAGCCCCTGGATGTCCTGGGCTTGGCCAAGAGCTTGGAATGTGTTACACAGAGGAAGCCATTGTCAGAGTTGGGCTTACTGGCCCAGCCTGTCTCCTAAAGGCGGGTTCCTGGGACCAAACCAGAGCACAATGAAGAAAGAAGGGAAAATAGCCATTGGCTTCTATCACAATAAAGAGAGAGCATGGCTCTAAGAACTTTCCAAGGCGTTTCCAACTTGACATTTCCTTCCTTGACCTTTTAGCTTCTTACTTTCCTTCACATACAGTGGCCCAGAGCTAAATTTAGCATTATCTTTAGAAAAAGGCAATTTTCCCAAGAATTCAAACTACAGACTTCTGAACTCAAGAAGACAGAGTCAGGAATAGCGTTGCATTTGGCTTATTTAACACAGAGTTACACATCCTTGGAGTAGCTCCTGCCTAACTCAAGAGAGTCAGCAAGTGTCTTCCCAGGATTGAGTGAGACTTAGGTATTCTGTGGTCTGTTTCTTGTACAAATGTCTGATGTGCTGGAGTGATAATGCAGACATTATTACAGCATTCTGCAGTGTCTCCTCCTTGCTATCCCTTGATCTGCATCCATACAAACATAAGGAAAAAGATGTTGCTCTTGACTTTAACACTGATGGCAATCTTGGTACTTGGGGTGATGTAGGTGCTGATAGAAGTCAGCAAGGAAGGTCAGATCTTTATGGCTTTGGACCTGTCTATAGCTCCAGCATTATCTCTCAACAAGACCCGGTCACTTCTTGCCCCCTTTGTTTTGATTTTGCAGAATTTCTTGGGTCGTCTCAGTGGCCCATGTTCTTTGAAAGCTTCTGGTCTTCCTTTTGGAACACTGGCCTCACCTCACCCTCTCCACCAGCAAGGCATGCCTGACCTCTTAGCTTTGCTCAGAGGCTCTTGCGAGCATCCATTGATTTCCTGGAGCCAAGACTTTATACGTTAATTTCCTATTTACTCCTCTGGCTCCCCTACTCCCTGTGTGCTAAATAAATGCCAAGTGGTACGACAACAGACTGCCTAGTGCCTGGCTTGTAGCATCCAAACACCCGTGTTCAAATCCCTGTCCTGGACTTACAGTGTGGTCTGTGTGCATTAAGTGGTTGACTCAACCTTTTACCTTCTCATCTTTCACTTCTACAATGTGGATGAGGATAATGAAACCTGTCTTATAAATTTGGAGTGGGGAAAGCACGTGAACAACTTAGTCTAGTGTGTGGTTTCCTAGGAAACAGTCAATAAGCTTTAGCGAAAGCAATTAGCCAGTATCATTCTTGTTAGTTTATAGCACGCCACATACAAGGTGCTACTCATATTCCTGTTTGGTCGCTCTTCTCTACACTGTCTGGCCACACTGATCTGTATGTTCCTAATACAATTAAACTGTTTTCTGCCTCAGGGCCTTTGCACTCGCTGTTCCCCATGTCTGGAGCACATTTCTCTGAGTCTTTCCAGGTGTGACTGACTTCTCCTCTTCCTAGTTCAGCTAAATTGCCACCTCCTCCAAGAGCATTTTGGGCTAACACTATTTAAAGTAGATAATCCCCCTGCCCTCTGTTTTATCTGCTATAACAACACTAGATTTATTTCTCCAATAGTTACTTTATTGATTTACTTCTAGAATGCCTGTTGCTTACACTAACCTGTGTAACCCTCTGAGGACAGAGGCTTATCAACCTTGTCTCTCGATATCTCCAGCGTCTGTCTAGTGTCTAGCACCCTATGTAGGTATTTGTTTGATGAATAAATGAGTGAATTAATACATGGACTGAAGGAATGCATGACTTTCAGAAAATTCAGCTAATGCAATAGTTGGAAAACACCGAAAGGCCTAGCAGAAAATCCAAGCTCTCCTGCAGAGTCAGCTGCAAATATAGAAGTCTGTCTTCATTTTTCCTTATCAAGACTGACAAGAGGATACAAAGTCCTCTGAGCTCTTTGGAGGGGAATAGCAATGCATAAACACAAAAGATAATCTTGTTTCTTTTTATGAATTCAAAATAATTTTTGAAAAGGAACAGGCCCTCTCAAAGCATTATGCCCACACAATCTTTGCTTTAAGTAGCAAAAAAATCCCAAATAGTTTTACGATCTCTAATGTAATGCAGATGTAGAGGGTAAGAATTTGATGGTCAATTAATTTAGAAAGTATCCAGGGCCTAGCAGAGGTTCAACTTATTGACTTTGAAATTTGACTCATGATTCCAACGTTGCCCCCACTTTTTTCCCCATCTCTAGATATAAAAAGAAAGGAAAGCTTGTAATATTGCTTATGGAATGTTCTAGAGGGGTTGTTAAGCTGTTCTTCATAAAAACTCTTGGACCAAGTTTTCCTAGCCCTTTCCAACTGGGACTGTTCCTGAGCATTGAAGTAAAGTAATATTAAACTGGCAGGCTGCTGAGAGCTGATTATTGTGGGGAGTTGAAAGGAAAGGACTGGCATCTTTGTGCTTCATTAATCTTCGAAGGAAAGCAAGCTCTGGCCACTGGACCAAATGCCCACATGTCAGAGCTTGATTTCCTGTTCTTCTGGGTTTCAGTCTGAATGCAAAGCAAATGTTTCAGGGAGCTCCAAGCAGCTAGGAGGTATGTTCCTTTCCCATGTGACCAGGCCTTAAAATCATGAATTAATATCCAAGTCTGAGAAAGCTGATAGTTATCCAGGCTAGAGGCAATATGGTGCCGGGAACTGTAGGCACAGCTAGTAATTAATTAATCAATGAAATGGCTATTAAGCTTCCTTGATACTATTGGGCAAAAGAATATCCTCCTCTTGTTTTCCAAAATTCTTCACGCATACCTCCATGTATATACCATGCTACTAACTACATGGTAATTTGCACATTTATCGCATTTGAATATAAAGTTCTCCTCAAGAGAGAACAAACTATAGAACTGTATATTTTAGTAATAGCTTTATTGAGGCATAATTCACATATCATACAATTCATCCATTAAAGCGTACAATTTAGTGGTTTTTGGTATATCCACAGTTGTGTAACCATCAACACGATTAATTTTATAACATTTTCATCACCCAAAAATGAAATTCTATACCTTTCAGCTATTGTCTCACCATAACCCATATTGGCTCTCCAGAAGCTCCTGGCAATCACTGATACACTTTCTGTTCCTATAGATTTGCTAAGTCTGGATATTTCACATAAATAGAGTCATACAGTATGTGGTCTTCTGTGACTGGCTGTAATAGCATTTTGTGTGACTTATTTATCTTTGTGACAGGCACAAAAAAGGTGCTAATCAAAAATGTTAGTTGAATAAATAAGTGAATAAATAATTGGTTTCTACTATCGATTAATCACTGTGCAATAACTGTACAGAAGGAATATATGACATAAATCTTGACCACAGTTATGTTTAATCCAGATGATGAAGGAAGATTGATCCAAAATACTAAAATTAACTAAATCATATGCCCTAAAATGCTCAAATAAGTGGCACGTAGGCGGGAAAAATAAGATGGTATATTGCAAGATTCTAGAGCAAATTTTGGGGAAAAATTTTTAAATATAGATGTAATTTAAGCTTGGTGAAAACAGGTAAACCAACCAAGCATGGTGGCTCATGCCTGTAACCCCAGCACTTTGGGAGGCCGAGGTGGGTGGATCACCTGATGTCAGGAGTTCAAGACCAGCCTGGCCAACATGGTGAAACCCCGTCTATACTAAAAGTGCAAAAATTAGCCGGACATGATGGTGGGCACCTGTAATCCCAGCTACTCAGGAGGCTGAGGGAGGAGAATTGCTTGAACCCGGGAGGCGGAGGTTGTAGTGAGCAGAAATCGCACCATTGCACTCCAGCCTGGATGACAGAGTGAGACTTCGTCTCAAAATAAATAAATAAATAAATAAAATAAAAACAAAAGCAAAACAAAACAAAAAGGATAAACCTTTGGATTCCAGGTTAAATTCTCATCAAAATATTACTCTTGGCTCCTCTATCTATATATATATTTAAACATACATTTTTATCATCTAGTTCTATTTCTATACCCTCATTTTCATCTATAATTTTCTATAAAATATTCATTGTGTTTTTGGAAAAGCATCGCAAAGTTTATTTTCTTTTAATCATTGCCATGATTTCTTCTCCTGAAACATAAATAAGGAAACCCGCAGTTTGATTGAGGACTACTAGACAACCTCAAATAAAATAACACTTCAATGGCTCCCATTCTCTAATTTCTTCTTCTGATCCCTGATTGGGTGGTGTCTAAATCTAGTCTTCGATTTGCTGACTTACTATGCAGTGCTCTACCTTTCTTGGAAGCAGGAGCCCTATTCTGACAAGCCTTTCCCACATGGATATCCCACTCTGCTTCAGACTCCCTGTCTTTCAAGCGGAGATGATTTCCATTTTTTTTTCTCATACCATCTTCTTCAGTCTGTTTCAATGAAACCATGTGTGCTTGAAACCTGAGAATCATACTTGGCCCTTCCTAGTTCTTCCTACTCTATATCCAATTAATCATCAAAGACTATTAATGCCTGCTGTAGATTATATTTGACCAGTTATTTATTTTTACTTGTGTCTAGCTCCCTAGTTACAAAATGCAGATAACTATTGCCAACCTCACAAAGGAAATTGTGAAGAATAAAAGACACAGACGGTCAGCTCTTTGCTTTAGAGTAGAGAGTTCACATTCCTAAATAAGAGTCCTGATTCTGGAGTCTGCCTGAGGGTGGCTCTCTGGCTTTGGAGCAGTCACTTCTCTGTGTCTGACATAAAATAGGAGCATTGTGTATCAGTAATTGCATGGGGTGGGGGTGATCATCAAGAAGGCGACCTATGGACAGTGTGTGGAAGAATGCCTGGAAGTATTCAGAAAACGTAACCTCTCGGTAGATACGCACATTTTTTGTGCCTTCCTTTGTCAAACATGAAGCCCTCATGGGCTGTCCTGAGTACAGGTCTGAGGTGTATGACCTCCACCTGCATTCACATGGTCATGAATTTACACAAATATATGGCTGTGGCTCCTTTTATGCTCTGGCCAGTAAGAGAGAGGTAGAGTTTAGGGCCTACGAATTTGCCTGAGATTATTGGAGCTGTACATCAATAAAGAGACACATATTTAGAACCATTTAACACCACTCCCTGCTTTAGATTTTTGTTTAAAGGAAAACGTTTGGAATTTGCTGGGAGATAGTGAACGCTGGCTGATATTGAACAAGCTTCTACTACCCACTTCAAATGGACAAATCCATGTTACACGAAGTCAATTTTGAGTATAAAGGCTAATCTCCAGCTTCCACAGGAACACTAAGACTTACCCAAACACTAAACCAACTCATTGCATTATAGTTGTGTCTCACGCTGACTCTCTCACTCTTTCTCTGTCCTTCTTTTCATTCTTCAGCCTAAAAGATAAGCATCCATGTTAATTATCCAACCTATTTTCTATTGTACTTCTGAGTGATTTTTGACCCTTTTCAAAAAACGTGTGTCACAGGCTTGGGGCCATGCCCACAAATAATCCAGAGAGGATATAAGCAAAGGAAGCACAGTTTTTATAAGTGCATGGCTTCCCAAGTGTCCTGTGTTCAACATTTCTGAACTCATTCATGTTTATATTATCTGATATGTTTGATATAAGAAATCAGAGTCATCACCTACACACATTGGGAGGAAAAAAACTCCAAAAATCTCATTATCTTTGAATAAAATCAACCTGTCTTTATCCTAGACAGCCATTTCCAGGAAAATCTAAAACAGTCCATTCAGCAGGAATGCCTATGTGGCTTGAGAAGGAAGAAGAGTTCTTTAAAAAGCTCCCTAAAGCAGCCAGTTCTCCACTGGACTCCCGAATCCTTTCTCCACTGTGAGTATCAGTTACAAATGCATCAGGAAGCCTAATGGTTTTACCATCTTCTCCTAACACAAACATCCAACAATATCACAGGAAGAGCTGTAGAAGCCCACTGCAATCTACAGGCCTTCAGCTCTCCCGTGGTAAAGAGCCACCATTCTCTGAGGCAACAGCACCTTCTCTGTCCCAAGATGTGGGCAGCAAACAGCCCTTAAGTCTATGGATATGAGACTTGTCCACTCTTAGCTCCAAATGGCAAGGAGATGACAATCATTAAAAAGAGATCATTACTAATAGCGTATTTTTAAAACTCAGCCTGGTTTCCTATTTTAGCCCTCATGAAAGTGTAATGTAAACCAGTCCTACGGCATTGGAACAACTTTTAAATAATGCCAGACACTCCCCAATAACAGCCCAAGAAAAAGGAAAAGTGTTGATTTAAGAAAACTATCCCCTTACATGTGTTTCTTCTTCTTTTAGTATTTTGATGGGCATTTAGTAATTACTATGTACCAGAAGCCAAGGAGCAAGACAGCCATAGTTTCTGCTGTCAAAGAGCTCACAGTCTAGTAGGGTGAACAGAAGAAAAAACTATTAAGAGAGGGTAAGTGAGGGCTGTAAAAGCACGTGGAGAGGCATTTAATCCAACTGTGGGAAGGTCAAGGATGGCTTGCTAGAGGCAGTGTAAACTAAATAGAGATGCCAAGGATGTAGGGAGAACGCTAGAGAAGAAAGAATATTCCAGACACAGAGAAAGCTTGTACAGAAATCTGAACATGAGAGACAGAAAACACATTGGAAAAACTGGATTGCAGAAAGAGGAAAGAGGGAACAATCTTCTGCAGATAACATGAAGGCATTAAGGCATCTTGAGCAATCTGGGGTCAGTGTATGTCTAGGTTGGCAGGGGCTAAGTAGAGGAGTGAACTTACTGGATTCGCCCTTTAGACAAAGCACTATGCAGAATGGATGGGAGGTTGTAGGACTGCAAACGGGGATGCCAATGGCTGGTTGGTATCAAAATCTAGACAAGGGGATGGTAGTCTGAACTAAGGTAGCACTAGTGGTGATCAGTAGACAAAGTCAGAGTTCAAGGTGTCCAATAACACAGACGCTAACAACCTTCCAGTTGCAAGAAGCTCCTTCTATGGAGGCAGCCTCCCTGCTATTGATGGGGCTGCTAAGATCTATTAATAGGAGACATATTTGACTAGAGATGCATTCCTGTGGATGGTGATGGTGATGCCAAATATCAGTTGATTGGGTTTGTTTTGTCGCTTCCAGATGGGAGCATGTAGCGAGCTAGGATGATTGGGATTTGGGAGATACTACAGGCATTGAGCTTTTATCTTTAGGCCAATATGACAATTTTTTGAATACTATAGCTTTAAAACAAGTCTTAAAGTTAGGCAGAATTAGGTCTTCAGGTCTGTTTTTCAAAGTTGTTTTGATTATTCTAGAGTCTTTATGTTTCCTATGGATTTTAGGATGAGTTTGTCAATGAAAAAAAAAAAAAAAACCTCTAGGAGCTAAAATGTAATTGCAGGATAGCAACCATGCCAAGATTAAGAAAATTTGCCTTTCACATACCATTCTGAGGAAGTTATTTGAGGATTCACACCAGCAAAAATAGAGAAAGATCAGAGAGGAAATTGTGGAATGCAGGAAACAGCCCTAGATTCCCCTGGCATCCACAAAGTCTAGAAAACCTCTGGTCTGAATTGTAGCAAGAGGTCAGAGGGGTGGATGGACATCCCCCAAAAGACAGTGAATTCCTTGCATTAGTAGATGACACAATGAAAAGATTGGAATATTTTGAAGATATAATGGGGGCATATTATGTTTTCAGAAATGAGAAAAAAGAAAAGTGTTTAGAAACTCCTGGCAAGGCAAGGGGAAGCTATACAGGAAATCTGTGGTTAGAACATTAAACAATCGTTTAAAATGAAATTTTTAGAAAAACATTTGTTAGAGTATAAGTAAAAGAAATCTATTTCATCTTGATTCAAAAAATATTCTACTTCGTGTAGTGCGGAGATTACATTGAAGCAGTAAAGGAAATGCAATGCCTGTACAAGACTGGGCTAAGCAGTAAGAATTACTAACAGAATTAGGAGTCTTTGCTGTGTGCCATGGGTTAATTATAGAATCCTCACAACAACCCCAAGAGATTGATATTATTTACCCTTTTTAGAGGTAAAGAACTGATGGAAAAAGAAGTTAAGTGACTTGTCCAGGATCATAAAGCTAGTAAGTGACAGAGCAAATTTCTTAAACATTGTTATGTGCTGTTTTTGTAAATATAGATATATTTATATGTGAAATATTTGCTATATAGATAAATAAATAATATTTCTGGTTTATGTAGTTTAGAATCAACTTATGGATATGTCATTCTAGAACACAATGCTAATTGTATCAATCTTCGCAATGTATAGATACTGATATTGTTAGCGGAAGTTGATAGCTGGGATAAGTAAAGATGGAAGATAGGGTAAGAAGAGTCATATTCCCATCTTACATGGGGAATATGTCTAAATTTAATAATGTCTAAATCTGATAAACCAGACATAGAAGCATAAGCATATTTTAAATTATAAATACAATCAATGACAAAACATTAATAATTATGTAACTACCAAAATAGAAAGCAAGGAATAGGAAAGATGGGGATTGTGTAAGTAACTAAGTCTTCAGTTCATAATGGCAAAGTAATGATAGTATCTAAAATGGATGTTGAGCAATTTTTGTGTAAGTATATTCTATAGCTCAGTGGTTCTTAACTCCCACAATGCATCAAAATTACCTAGTGGGCATTAAAAATAATACGACTGCTTGAGTCCCACCTCCAGGGATCTGGATCAATGAATATCAGGGAAAGGCAAGTATGGGGAACTTTCAAAAACTTCAAGGTAATTTTTAATATGAAGTCATAAATGAGAACCTCTGATTTAAAAATAGGAAGATCTGGCCAGGTGCAGTGGCTCACACCTGTAATCCCAGTACTTTGGGAGGCCGAGGTGGGCAGAGCACAAGGTCAGAAGATCGAGACCATCCTGGCTAACACAGTGAAACTCCGTCTTTACTAAAAATACAAAAATTTAGCCGGGCGTGGTGGCGGGCACCTGTAGTCCCAGCTACTTGGGAGGCTGAGACAAGAGAATAGCCTGAACCCAGGAGGCGGAGCTTGCAGTGAGCCGAGATGGCGCCACCATACTCCAGCCTGGGTAACAGAGTCAGATTCCATCTCAAAGAAAAAAAAAAAAAATAGAAAGATCCACTAGAAATATCAAAAACAAAAACTGTTAAAACTGGTTACATCTAAAACGTAGGATGTGGGTTGGACAAAATTGGAGTGGAAGGCTATGTTTTTATTAGCGTAAAACCATTTCTATAATTTGATTTTTTATTATATGCATTACTATACTTTATAAATATCAAAGAATACATATACATAGTTTTGTAAAATAGTATTTAGATATAGATAGTAGATCACAAAAGAACTATACAAATAATATCATCCCAATCTTGTGGGAAATATATTTCCCACAAACACGCATCAAAATGTTACCAGTGGTCATCTCAAGGTTGCGCTGTTTAGGTTTATATTTTTGTTTGCTTTTTGTTTTCCGAATTTCTCATGAAAGTGTTTGTTCTCAGCCTGTGGTAGAACCCTATTTCTCTTATACTTTTAAATGAGAACACAACATTTTGTACATATCTCAGAGAATATGCCATAGGGCATATATTTCTCAGTTTAAGAAATAATTTCTAATGATACTAAAGTTCTGTGATAATATCTCCCAACTGTGAATTATCAGTGCAAAGCATTTTTCATAGTGATGGCACAATAGAATATTAAAATGGAACTCTCAAGATTAGATTCCCAAAGCTGAGAAAAATACAATAAATCTCAAGTATCCTCACTCCTAAACTAAGGTGCAACAGCCACCAAAAGATTGCAAATTAGGTTCTGCCAACATTAGCCCATAACCCACCTTGAAGGTATGAAAGAGCTGATGTAGAAGAAAGGCATAGAGAAAACTGCTTTGGAGAGAACTGTAGAAGAATTGTCGTAGTTATCTATCTTCCTTCTTCCCCAAGATGGAGAGAAGAAGGTACCTTCCTTATACCTAAGGCAAATAAAAGCACTTGAAGATTTTGGATCTATGTTCTCTGATGTTGGAGGCACAGTCTAGTGTGTAAAGCATTCCTGAGAAAATGAGACTGACAGAAAAGAAGACAGGTGAACAGTTGAAAGTGGGTTGCATTTCCCCTGGTGGCAGAGGGGGAAAATAAATACAGGTTTTCCTTGGGATTAGATACGGATCCAATAGAATGAAGTCACCCTAGAACTGTTTTTCAAAAGGTTCCCATCCAAGAGGATGTCTGCAGTGGAGAAGGGATTTCAATAAAGAGTTAGACTCCACAAAACCCAGGCATAACTCTATCTGAGTTAAAACCACAGTTGGAAGACCCCAGAGGAAGCCCTATGAGAGACCCACAAATAATGCTGTATCAGAAAAATCAGTCATGGAATCTGCCACAGTCAGAGAGTTCCAAGATACATTGATTATAACTTTGCCATCTAAGTAAGTTTTTTTTCCCTGCCCTTTCTCCTTCCCCTCTTTTCCTAGGTCCAACGCTAAAAGACAAGAGCTGCTATTAAGGAATTGGGAGTTACAGAGCTGGGACACAGTAAAGAAGCCAACTCCCCTGACCCTCTGTTCTGGTCTTCCTGATCTGAAGCAAGCTGTTTATTTTGTACTGCTGTAACAGAGTACCATAGACTAGATACTTTATAGAGAACAGAAACTTATTTCTCACAGTTCTGGAGGCTGGGGAGTCCAAGATCAAGGCACTAGCTTCTGGTGAGGGCTGAGCTCTGTTTCCAACATCGTGCTTTGAAAGCTGAGTCCTCCGAAGGGAAGAGTGCTCTGTCCCCACAGACAGAAAATAGCAGGGCAAAAAAGGGACAAATTCCCTTCCTCCATCAAGCCCTTTCATAGAGGCATTAAACCATTCAAGAAGGCAGAGCCCTCATGACCTGAACATCTCCCAAAAGGCCCCAGTTCCCCACCCTGTTGCACTGGGGACTAAGTTTTTAGCACATAAATTTGGAGGACACATTTAGATCTTAGCACAAGCCAAGCCGAGGGAGGAGAAAAGGTTTTAAACTTGAATGGAATTTGGAATTTTTAAATTACTCTGAATTGGAGTTAAATGTTGATTAAGACAGGACTGAGATTTTTGTTTTATGACGGCAACAGAAAAGGCTATGGAACCCATGTGAGATTAGAGCTAGGAGCAGATAAAGAACTTTTTTACAGGACAAATTTAATGGCAAGTGGTTAAAAAGAATAAGGTTGATTTCAGCCTACATCCCATTGAGTACCCCTCACTCAATTAACAAAATAATTTTTTGAGTTGTTGTTAATTCAATGTTTTTAAAAAAGATTTATTTGAGGATAGTTTTTGTATGCAGACCAGTCCATTCAGAAATATTTCTGGCTTCTAAAATTAATATTAGTTATAGTTACAAAGTTGAAACCCTAGTTTTTCCTTATGCTTTTAAATTCTGCTTGTAAATTACATTATTCTCTTTATTCTCTTAACAATTTTTAACATTCACTTTTAAAGATCTTTTGATGGTACATTTCCCAATTATAAACTTAATAATGTAATTCTTTTGAATATTTTAGAATACATATTTAAATTTGATATATTTGATTTTCTTCTTAAGTGCTTTAATTGTCTAACTTAACAAACAAACCTTTCCTTATAAATCTAACGAACAAACTTATAGTGAATTTTGAGTGCTCATAAATGTTCCAATAAATATTGTCAACCTAGAAATATTTCAAATTAAAATCACAAGTTTAAATTAAATATTCAATTACCCAATTAAATTTACGGTTATTGGATGGTCACTTTAGTAAGCCAAGAGTTCTTAAACATAAGTTCATAAGCACCAACTATTAAAACTATGGTGTTCTTTTTCTTCTACATTTCTTGCTTTTTTTTTTTTTTTTTATTTTGAGACAGAGTTTCACTCTGTCACCCAGGCTGGAGTGCAGTGGCGTGATCTCAGCTCACTGCAACCTCCACCTCCCAAGTTCAAGCAATTCTCCTGCCTCAGTTTCCCAAGTAGCTGGGATTACAGGCACCCACCACCACACCCGGCTAAATATTTGTATTTTTAGTAGAGAAGGGGTTTCACCATGTTGGCTAGGCTGATTTCGAACTCCTGACCTCAAGTGATCCACCTGCCTCAGCCTCCCAAAGTGCTAGGATTACAGACCTGAGCCACCGTGCCCGACCTCTTCTACATTTCAATTCTGAATTCTAACTCTTTTCAGAGTTATGAGATACTTACCACTAAGGAGGATATTTACCCTTTTGAGTAACTGATGTGAATTTAATCAAAACTTCTAATGGGCATAAGATACATAAGAGAGTTGCATGCATTCAGGACAATTCTTTCTGCCAATTAAGGATACTATTATATAATCCCATGTATGATGTGGCGTTGCTTTCTCAGCACACTTGGGGTTGCAAAAAGAAAAATTTCAGACAGGATTGCTAACGGAATTCTTGTCAGCAACTTTGATGTGATGTATTAAACCCTATTGATAATTTTTATGTCAGTGATTCTATAATTCAAAGGAGGTTTTCACATGCTTCAAGACCTCTAAATTCAAGTCTCATACATTGCCTCATTCTTGTTTCTACTCATAGACATCTGTAACTTGAACTTAGGTTGATTACCTCATTAGATTTCTGTTTCCTTGCATCTTAAGTGATGGAGGTATATTTTCTGCCTACTTCTAAACACGTTTGAACTTGATGGAAGGCTGCACTGTCTCATCATCCTGGACCACCCAACTCTTATACATATTAAAGTTATAACCAATTGCATTTTCAATATCTCACATAGCTACCAGGTCCTTCTATTAACAATTTGTACAATAAGAACTCAAATAAAAACATAAACAGGAATGTAGACATTAGTCTGAGAGACCCGGCTGTGACCAGTTTTGCATCTTTCTGTTTAACAGTCATAGGAATTAAGCAGCACAAATGTCTGTTTATTTTCTGAGTACATTTGTATGCAAAAGGCTAGATAACATATCCCAAAACATGTCGATCATAAGTAGCAGAATTAAGACCTAAACCCAGTTCTGATTACAAGTGTACTACGTATTCTATTGTACCTCTCCTTAAAAGTTCAGCAAGAGAGAAAGAATAAACCTTTGAAAGTTTTCCAATATCTTTTGAACTGCATTTTAAAAATAGAAAAACAGCTTCAAAAAAGGGTCCGTGCTGTCCTTGTTTAGTCTCTCTGACCAACTTTGATTCTTCGGGAACATGCCATGGTGTGGAAAACGTCTCTGTTACAAGTGTCCTTGATGATCTATTTGGAATGGATTTATGAAGAGTTGGTGACTCCATAGGCGGGAGCACTGACATTTTTCTTTGCTGTATTTCAAACTCAAGAGCCCAAGCGTTTGAGATTCCAGTGAGCTCAGATTGTGCCACTGCACCCCAAGCTGGGTGACAGAGTGAGGCCCTGTTAGACTCTGTAGAAACTTCTCAGAGCACATTCACAGAGGCTTTTGATAGAAATCCATCCCATGCCACAGGTTGGTGTTGACTGTCGCTGTCCCCAAAGGCATGGAATAAAAACCTGAAAAGCAAAGTGTCATTTTATAGATGTGATTTTCAAGTTTCTCTTACCCTTCTTTTTTAAAGCAGTGGAACTATTTCTTCACATTAAATCTTGTTTAGAAAGCCGATATTGGGAGACGGAGGCAGCAGGATTGCTTGAGGTCAGGAGCTGGAGACCAGCCTGGGATATAGAGTGAGACCTCGTCTCTACAAACAATGAAAAATCTAGCTGACTCAGGCATGGTGACACACATGTGTTGTTCCAGCTACTTGGGAGGCTGAGGAGGGAGAATCTCTTGAGCCCAAGAGTTTGAGATTCCAGTGAGCTCAGATTGTGCCACTGCACCCCAAGCTGGGTGACAGAGTGAGGCCCTATCAGAAAGGGAAGGAAGAAAAGAAGGAAGGGAGGGAAGGAAGGAAGGAGGGAGGGAGGGAGGGAGGGAGGGAGGGAGGGAGGGAAGCAGTGAGGGAAGAAAAGAGAGACAGAAAGAAATCTAATTTTTAAAAAGCTAAAAACAAGGTGACTCTAGTTTAAATACATGTGAGAGATCTGATTCCTTTCCCCTCTGTCTTCCACTCTTATGCATTTCCTCAACACCCACAATTGTCTGTGAAGTAGGGTTTAAATTACGCTGTCAGAGAAAGAGCATGAGGGTTCTAAGCATACCACTTCTCCAGAAAACACCTAAGGTGATCACTTCTTAGAAGCGTTCTGTCTGCCCTAAGGGGAGGAAGCTTGAGCGCGGTATCTATAGAGGTAGATGTCATTCTGACTCCTTCTCCGTCATCTAATATTAGAAACAAGAGCATCATTGTTCCAGCTGTACAGAAGCCTTATGTGATGTTTGCCAGATGCAGCACATCTCTACCACTTCGTGTAAGGCAAATATGTATTTGTCAAAGAATAATTCCTAAGTGTGACTGGTAGAGTCAGGTCCCTGTGGGAGAAATTTTCCCTCCCTTCTGTTTCACTTCTAATCCCAGATGTGGTTTTTGTAAGTTAAGGGGGTTTATCAGAATAAAGCTTCCCCTTGAAAGGGGGTTAGTCTAGTTACTCCCTAATTCTGCTTTTCTCACCAAATCTTAACTGGCTATTAGGCAGCAGGCAGAGAAATAATGAAAAAGGAAGAAAATGTGTCCAGGCCAACCTTGCCAGTTAACCACGGCCTTGTGGAAACCCAGACTCCACAATGCTTGAATGCTCAATGCACATGTAATTTATAGTACAGTTAATTGATTGCTTCTGCTACCTCAGAATTATGGAAACATTCTTGGAAGTCATCAAGCAAGCAAAAAGGTAGAGACTATTATTATAGCGCTTACACTATCCAATAGTTTGTGGTTTTCCTTTCACATAAACTTGGGAGTTGAAACCCAAGGCCAAGTGGGAATCACAGCCATAAAAAACATGGGCATCTATTTTATTCCCTCAAACCATATTGAAGAACTTTGACTATATTATCCAACCTAAAGTCCACCCCCCAAAAAATTTCAACCCCAAATCCCCTTAAAGATTAACAAGCTGACAAACCTTGCTAATGTCAGAGAGAGGAAAACAGCTCCCTGCTAACTGCCGGAAATGGACTCCAGACTTCCTCTTTCTTCAGCTGAGGACACTATGTAACTGTTCAGAAATGTGAAGGTTTCTTAAAGCATGATGACTATTACAGGACTGAGACAGAGGCTCCTCCTGGAGCCAGGTAGCCACATTCAGCCAATGAATCAGACCCCAGTCTGGCCTGATGTTCAACAAGGAGATGATTTATAATGGGATACAGGGACAGCCGACGGATACACCTCAGAAGTTGGATAATCCAGACCAGCTGAGCGTAGATTGTGACATTTCTCTCTCTGTCCACATAATTTTCTTTCTGCATCATGTGAGGAGAGCAGATCTTTGAGAGGGCAGCTTACAGACACGCAGCACATAAAGATTCAGGCTTATCAAGAACTGGTCCAATTATACATCCTTCTGAAACCAATGTCAGCCTGGAGGAAATATCCCAGCAGAAATTAGACTCCATGGAATTCTGGAAATTGTAAAAATGTCACAATATATAGAAAGATTATTTCTTCCTTTCTGTATTTTTGGGGGTGGATGGCTGATTTTATAGAAAATCAATCTTTATTTCAAAAGGTTATTAGTTTTGTAATGTATAACATACTCTGAGCCATAATAAGTATATAATTTTGGGTCTGTAGATATGTAATATTATATTTTAATTACCTACCTTGAATAAACACTATATTTACTAACATAGCAATACATGAGGTATATAATCTTATTGCTTCAATAAACAAACGTGTTTAAATAATGTACAAACATAATTCTGAAATACATGAAGCCTATGGACTGAAATATAATAGAAAGGACAATGTTCACAAAATAGTAAAACATACATATCGTATTTTCAAAAATATCTCTAGACCTTTCTCTACAGAAAAAAATGAAATTTTATTGTGATCTTATTTCCAGTACCTTAACTGAATCTAAACCCATGAAGCTGAGTAAACGTGAGCCAATCAATTATAGCCAGGAATCTCCATCATATTTTCCTCCTCCCTGTTTTTTTCTACCCTCCTCTTTCCCCTTCCTGAAAAGAAAGAAAAATAACTTTTTCCTCCTATACTCACACATTTCTGACACCAAGTATGTGGGATTATTTTTCCTCCACACATCCATCAGTTCTCCAGTTCTCATCATTTACTGACTGGGTGTCCTCTAATTTGAGTCAATTCTGACACTTTCTACCTGAGGTTAGCATCAGATTCCACAAGTTAAGGGCTCAGGCAGTCCCACAACACTACGCCCACAGACGTCAGACACCAGTCACAAGTCCAGGTTGCCACCTGTGGTTCTGATCCACCAGTTATAAATCAGAGGTTCCCCTGAGCCCCTGTTCAGGTTTGGTGATTTGCTAGAGCAGTTCATGGAGCTCAGCAAAACAGTTTACTACCAGGTTGTAGATTTGTAATAAAGGATACAACTCAGGAACAGCAGGAAAAGATGGTGGAGGCAACCAGAGCTTCCACACCCTCTCCAGGTGTGCCACCCTCCCAGCTCCTCCATGTGGCCACCAACCCAGCAGCTCTCCAAAGCCCTTCAGTTACTGGTTTCTTGTGGGGGCCTTATGACATAGGCAGGGACAATTGTTAACTCAGTTTCCAGCCTGTCTCCCCTTCTTGGATGATGAAGAATGTGTCTGAAAATTCCAAGTTTCTAATCAAAGTTTGGTCTTTCTGGTGACCTGACCCCATCTTGAGGCTACTGAGGAACCCAGCAAGCATCACCTCATTAGAACAAAAGATACTGCTGTCACTTAAGGAACTGCAAGGGATTTAGGAGTTGTGGGTCAGAAACCGTGGTCAAAGACCAAATGTTAGAACAAAAGATGCTCCTAGCATCACTTAGGAAATTACAAGACTTTGGGGAGCTCTGGGCCAGGAACTAGGGACAAAAACCAATATATATTTCTCATTATATCACAGTAGCACCCTCCTGTTCACTACCAGCTCTCCAACAGAATACATATTGCCCTAAAGTAGCTTACAATTTCCATCCCAGTGCTACTCTATACTTTTGGAAAATGCTCTCTAAATAGCTTTGTCTTCTTTTTGTGTGATAAGTTATCAAAGCTAAATTAATATCTAAATTAATTTTTTTTGAGACGAAGTTTCACTCTTGTCACCCAGGCTAGAGTGCGATGGCACGATCTCAGCTCACTGCAACCTCCGCCTCCTGGGTTCAAGTGATTCTCCTGCCTCAGCCTCCCGGGTAACTGGGATTACAGGCATGCGCCACCATGCCCAGCTAAATTTTGCTGTATTTTTAGTAGAGACGGGGTTTCACTATGTTGGCCAGGCTGGTTTTGAGCTCCTGATCTTGTGATCTGCCCACCTCTGCCTCCCAAAGTGCCGGGATTACAGGTGTGAGCCACTGCGCACAGCCTGTAAATTAAATTTTTATAATTAACATTATGTTTTGAAGTTCACAGGGAGAATACAAAAGCTTGTTATACAAAGAAAACTATCTAGTAAATTATTTTGCAAAGGATATAAGAACCAGGGAGGGCTGAGACTGCTCTCCTTCAGGATTAATTGCTAAAAGATATTGGAGAAATCCTTACAGACTTTTAAGAGGAAAATTTGGGAACTCCAAATTCCTGGACAAATGTTATTCATGTGTGAAGACAATGGAAGGAATTTCCAAATGTGCAAATTTCATAGAGTATATAATCCACATACTTATCCTGAAAAACGTCTCCCAAAGATGAACCCCAATGTCATAAGAAACTGTAACAATTTTTAAAAACTCAGGCTCAGTAAAGAGGAAGTAGAATACAAAGGTTAGAGTAGAAATTTGACATTGTTTAAATATATAATTTGGTTTCATAAAATTAAAGTTATAAAGCACTACGAAAATACCACAGTTCATTGAGAAAGAAAAGATAACGCTCTCGAATGAGAATTATAGTAATAAGCGGCTTCTAAAATCTCATACATAAACTGGGAAGTGAAAAAAGAAAAGACATTTTCTAGTTTTCTTTCCTGAACTGCAGAGACTATTTTCTTTTTTTTTTTTTTTTTTTTTTTTTTTGAGACGGAGTCTCGCTCTGCCGCTCAGGCTGGAGTGCAGTGGCCGGATCTCAGCTCACTGCAAGCTCTGCCCCCCGGGTTCCCGCCATTCTCCTGCCTCAGCCTCCCCAGTAGCTGGGACTACAGGCGCCCGCCACCTCGCCCGGCTAGTTTTTTTTTTTTTTTTTTTTTTTTTTTTTTTTTGTATTTTTTAGTAGAGACGGGGTTTCACCATGTTAGCTAGGATGGTCTCGATCTCCCGACCTCATGATCCGCCCGTCTCGGCCTCCCAAAGTGCTGGGATTACAGGCTTGAGCCACTGCGCCCGGCCCGCAGAGACTATTTTCTACCCGAGATTGACCATTAAAGAGCTAAGGGATGCAGTAAAAAAGTAAACTACAATTACATTAAAAGTAGGATTTATATCTTAAAATTCCATAGAGAAAATAAATAAATATACATGGTCTATATAAAAAAAGATAGGAAAAGAAAAGCAATGTACAAGCATATATTAAAAACAAATAAAGCAAGATGGCGTGTGGATAGCAAATGTAAATTAGAAACTGGTTAACCATAGAAAGACAAAGACCATCCACTTGTATTACAAAACAGAAGGCAACTATATTCTGCATCCAAGAGCACACTGAAAACAGAGGAATCTAGAAAATTTCACATTCAGAGGGTATGAAAACATGTCAATGAACGCAAGTTAAAAGAATCGGCTGGGCACGGTGGCTCACACCTGTAATCCCAGCACTTTGGGAGGCCTAGGTGGGTGGATCATCTGAGGTCAGGAGTTCGAGACCAGCCTGGCCAACATGGTGAAATGCCTTCTCTATTAAAAACACAAAAATTAGCTGGGCATGTTGGTGGGTGCCTGTAATCCCAGCTACTCGGAAGACTGAGGCAGGAGAATTACTTGAACCTGGGAGGCAGAGGTTGCAGTGAGCTGAGATCGCTCCATTGTACTCCAGCCTGGGTGACAGGGCCAGACTCCATCTCAAACAAAACAAAACAAAAAACATACCCCAACAATCACAGTGGTAGGACAACCATTCAGGAAGCAAGACTCAGAACATTAACAGTTACAGTACATGAAGAAATTTCCAGACTAAAAAATAATGATTTCAGTTGGAATTCTCACAGTTCCCAATGAAATGACCAAATCAACGTATTAGAGAAAATTCTGTATGACAACCAGAACTTAGAGAAAGATGCCACATATTTAATATTACATAAATGTGGCAATAAGTGGTGAATGCAAAGGTAGACAGAGGGAGAATCCCCTACAAGGGAGACTGAACAGACAAGAAGAAGCACTGACTTCCTGCCAAAGCACGGGTAACTGTCCATGAAAAATAACATACTGGGAACGATGATAATAGTGGTAATTAACTGCTAATCAAAAATAACTATTTTGGCCAGGCATGGTGGCTCATGCCTGTAATCCCAACACTTTGGGAGACTGAGGTGGACGGATCACCTGAGGTCAGGAGTTCGAGACCAGCCTGGCCAATATGGTGAAACCCTGTCTCTACTAAAAATACAAAAATTAGCCAGGCATGGTCGTGTGTGCCTGTAATCCCAGCTACTTGAGAGGCTGAGGCAGGAGAATCCCTTGAACCTGGGAGACAGAGGTTGCAGTGAGCCATGATCATGCCACTGTACTCCAGCCTGGGCGACAGAGCGAGACTCCCTTTCAAAAAAAAAAAAAAACAAAACTTTTATACTTCATGTTTTATTAAGATCAGAAGGCAATGGGACATCCTTAAAGTGCTTTTAAAAGGAATTCTATGTGCATAAACCATATCCGTCAAAAAGAATGATGAAATAAAGATATTTCAGATAAATAAAAAAACAGGAAATTTGTTACAAAGACCTGAACTACAATATATAATAAAATACACTCTTTGGACTGAAGGGAAATGGTACCAGATGCATATACAGGAAGGCAAAAAAGCACCATAAATAGTAAGTATGTAGGGAAATAAAAGGTGACTGACTATGGTATATAGAAGTAAAGTATTTGGCACTGGCACAAAAGAGGCAAGAAATGGAATTACACTCCGGTAAGGTTCTCCTTACATAGTACGTGAAATGGTATATTAATTATAAGTAAACTGTGATAGCTTAAGAAAGCATACTGTAATCCCCCAAAGCCCAGTAAAGATAAAATAATAAAGATAAAGACAGAAATCAATAAAATGAAAAATAACGTAGAAAATCAACCAGGTTAATACTTCATGTTTTGAAAGGATTAAATAAAATTGACACAGTTCCTAGGAAGACTAATCAAGAAAAAGAAGACACAACACAAATAACCAATTTCAGAAATAATAGAGCTGATATTATTACAGATCCTATAGACGTTAAAAAAGAGATGAGAGGGATATTATGAACAACTTTACGCTAACAAATATAACATACATAAAAAGGACAAATTCCTTTAAAAATGCAATTTATCAAAACTGACTCAGGAAATAACAGAAAATCAGAATAGCTTTAACTGTATTCATGGTATTTAATTCGTAATCCAATACTTTTCCCCAAAAAAACTCCAATTGTATGAAACATTTAAGGAAAAAAATAATACCTATCTTATATGAACTCTTTAAAAAATATTGGAGGAAGAAATACTTCCCAATTTATCTGATGAGTCCAGCATAATGCATATCCCAAAACGAAGCAGGCATTATATTGACTCATATGACTTAATAAACGTAGAAACAATCAGCAAATAAAATCCAGCAATATATAAAAAGGATAATAATATCACCTGGGTTTGCTCTAGGAATGCATGGTCAGTTTAACATCTGAACTTGTTTGGAATTTTGTGGCTGTTGAGTTACATTTTGTTAATTTCTTGTTTTATTGTATTGTAACCACATAAGGTAGCCTGTATGTACTTTTCCTTTTAGAAATCACTGGCAATTTTTTGGATTGTAGATTATAATCAATTTTCAAAATTATCCCTGGGGCTTTGTAAAGAATATCTATTCCCTGTTGGTTAAAAAGTTTGACATATCTGGTAAATCAACCTTATTTCTTTTATTATCCAATTAAGCATGTTATGTCTACTTGACCAAATGTGGTGTGTTAAAACCATCAACATTCATATTTCGGTTAATGCCATCGTCTACACTTAACAAGAGTTTTTACTTTATAAATTGTGAGGACATTTAATTTGACAGATAAAGTTACATGCCAATTATATCTTTATTGCAGTTGATAATTATTATCAAACTGAAACAATTTATTTCCCTTTTAATGCATTTTCTCTGCATTTCATGTTTTATGTTGTATAATGGCAATATTGTCACTTTGTTATCCTTTTTGCTCAAAATTATGTAATATGCTATACCGCTTCCCCCCCGCCCCCCACCCCGGAGTCTCCCTCTGCCTCCAGGCTGGAGTGCAGTG
Organism: Macaca nemestrina; assembly: GCF_043159975.1. Taxonomy (NCBI): domain Eukaryota; kingdom Metazoa; phylum Chordata; class Mammalia; order Primates; family Cercopithecidae; genus Macaca; species Macaca nemestrina. The sequence goes on from NC_092141.1 coordinate 13,618,220, forward strand.
GTGCGATCTTGGCTCACTGCAACCTCTGCCTCCCGGATTCAAGCTATTCTCTTGCCTCAGCCTCCCAAGTAGCTGGGACTATAGGCGCGTGCCACCACGCCCGGCTAATTTTTGTATTTTTATTATTTTATTTATTTATTTTGAGACGGAGTTTCATTCTTCTTGCCCAGGCTGGAGTGCAATGGCAAGATCTCGGCTCACAGCAACCTCCACCTCCTGGGTTCAAGTGATTCTCCTGTCTCAGCCTCCCGAGTAGCTGGGATTACAGGCATGTGCCACCTTACCCAGCTAATTTGTGTGTGTGTGCGCGCGTGTGGTGTAGTAGAAATGGGGTTTCTCCATGTTGGTCAGGCTGGTCTCGAACTCCCAAACTCAGGTGATCCGCCCGCCTCACCCTCCCAAAGTGCTGGGATTACAGGTGTGAGCCACCACATCCGGCCAATTTTTGTATTTTTAGTAGAGACGGGGTTTCACCACGTTGGCCAGGATGGTCTTGATCTCTTGACCTAGTGATCCACCCATGTTGGCCTCCCAAAGTGCTGGGATTACAGGCATGAGCCACCGTGCCTGGCCTATCACCCATTTATATACATGTGATACTTAGGGGTGGAATTCTTGCATTCATCATATAGCTGAAATTCTTAAAATTGTGTGCTTGCAATTAAATTTTTTTATTTTGAAATAATTTTAAATGAACAGTAGAATAGAAAGAAATTACAGAGAGTTCCTACACATTCTTTAAACAACTACTAATATTAACATCTTATAGAACCACAGTTGTTACACAGATTTCACCAGTTTTTTCACTAATGTCATTTTCCTTTTCTGAATCCAATCCAGGGCACTATATTGTACTTTTTTATCGTGTCTTTTTGTTCTCCTCTAATCTGTGACAGTTTCTTAATCGTTCCTTGTTTTTCATGACTTTGGCACTTTTGAACGGCGCTGTTAGGGTCTTTTGTAAACATATTCTTCAATTTAAGTTTGCTTCGTGCTTTCTCATAATTAGACTGCGGTTATAGATTTTTGTGGGAAAATATTACACAGGATGTACCTGCTCATCATATCATATCAGGAAATACATAGCATCAACATGACTTATCACAACTGATATTAATGTCGATCATTTGTTTCAGGTGGTGTCTGCCAAGTTTGTTCACTACAAAATCATTATTTTTCTTCTCCATGTACTACTTGTGGTTGGAAGTAGTCACTAAGTGTAGCTCAAATTCAAGGGGAGGGGAATTAAGTCCTACCTCCTGTAGGGAGGAGTACCAAGGAATTTGCAGACATATGTTAAAACCACACGGGAATTAATAAATGTGATGGGGAGAACTTCGAGCCTATGAAAACATCCTGTTTAAAATATCCTTAAAGTTTCACCCACTAATTTTAGCATTCATTGATGGATCTTGCCAGCAGCCATTATTACTTTGGTATTCTAAGAGTGATATTTTAATTCCCTCATTCCTTCTCCACTTAGTAACTGGAATTCTTCTGCAAGGAATATTTGTCAGTCATTCAGTTCTTCATTCATTAAATCATGTGTTTATACCAGTATGAACTTGTGGATGTTTGTTTTCTTCTTTGGGTTATAATTCAACACTAAATGTTATTACTTATTCTGTTGATCAGCTTAGTTCAGGTTGGCCATTGGGAGCTCTTTTGGGTTAAATTAACTCTTGCATCCTTTTGACATGCCCTCATCCTTTCTTTTGCTTTTTCTTCTTCTTCTTTTTTTTTTTCTACATGTTTTTGCTTCCTGACACTAGAAGATCCCCCAGGCTCATTTTATATTTTCTCTGCCCTGGCCTGAACCTTATAATTTATCAGGTATTTCTTTTGAGAGCCCTGTTTCCTTTTATTGGAGAATAGTATTTAAAAACTAAGATCTAGGTGCTGGATATGCTCATTGCCACTGGGGTGTCACTTTTAGGGAGCACTCAGCATGCAATATATGTATGTGTGTTAACTCATGCATACTGTACAAACATTTCTGTATTTCGGTATCTACCTGCCTGTCCATATATCAAATATCCATAAATTCACACTGGAAGCTCTGACTTTTATCCAGCACCAAAGGGGAACTTCTAGCCTTCCCTCCTTCCTTGTTTCTAACTTCTTTCTCTGATAGTGAGAAGCTGATTCCCCTTAACTACGTTGCTCATTTATTTCTTCGGCTGTAGCACACTTGTAGTTTCAGAATTGTTAACTCTTACTCATGTGCAAAGCAACTTTATTAATATTTGTGTTATCTTCATTTTCCTTAAAGCAATCCATCAAAACTCTATTCTCCAATTTCCCTCACCCACCACCTTTTCCTCCCCACTCTGCTTGTGTTTTCGCGAAGGATCGAAACACGAAAACTCTGTGGTCTTTTCTCACTCTTTTCTGGAATTTTAAGAGCAGAGAAGAATTCTGATACTAGCCTGATTTTTACTTCCTTGAGTTTGGATTTCTTTTCCTACCTGGACATATTTATAGCAAATTCCTTAAACTTTAAAATATAATCAAGATAAGTTTGGACTTTAGTCTTGTTTCTTAGAATTAACATGATGTCTTTCTTTGATTTGGGGAAAATTTTACTTTTTCATTTGAGGCAAACATGAAAACTCTCTACATGTGAAACGCCTGCATGCCGGGGCAGGCACTGGGATGAGGAAGGTGGTTTCCTCTTAAGAGATGAATACAGGTTGGGTGCAGTGGTTCATGTCTGTAAACTCAGCACTTTGGGAGCCTGAGGTAGGTGGATCACCTGAGGTCAGGAGTTTGAGACTAGCCTGACCAACATGGTGAAACCCCATCTCTTCTAAAAATACAAAAATTAGGGTGTGGTGGAGGGCGCCTGTAATCCCAACTACTCAGGAGGCTGAGGCAGGAGAATTGCTTGAACCTGGGAGGCAGAGGTCGCAGTGAGCTGAGATCGCGCCATTGCACTCCAGTCTGGCGACAGAGCGAGACTTGCCTCAAAAAAAAAAAAAAAAAAAAAAAAAAAAAAAAAAAAAAGATGAATACAAACACACACTGGGAGAGAAGCATATTTTGCCTATTTTGTCCTTAGCCCCAGTAAGTTTTCAAGGGGGCCCTTACCAACAGCCATTCCTTCTGAAAACCCTGATGAAGGCAACGGAGCCATGACTGACATCATCGAGGCTGAATTTACCCAAACTGGAGCTGATAACCATGGCTAAAATTAGCGTGGCTGTGAACGAGACGCCACTTATGAAAAACAAAATCAGTAAGTGGCCCTTGAGCTAAGACTTCGTGGTAAGCTGACTGCTATTTTAGTCTCATGATAACAGCTGATTCGACATTAGTATAAAACTCAGCTTGAGAACTGGTGAAGAGGCATGTACTTCCATGCCCACCAGACACCGTGGAGACAGGGAGATGCTGGGGATTGGCTGGAATGGCTGTATATGTAAGTGTGAACTTGTGAGTAGATGCTCGGGCACTGCTGAGCCCCTGAGTGTCTGAATCCCCAGAACACACTCTTGAGGCCATCTCCCCATGTCTACTCCCAATGTGCTGATCCAGTTCCCAAAGGTCAGGAAGTCACCTGCACTCCCAGCATGGAAAAGACAGCGATGCTGGCACAAAACAATGAAGATTGGGAAGGATTGGCTGGTTTCTATTCAGTTACATGTCGCAAGATCCCTCTGGAAGGGAGGCGAGTACGTGAGTAAGAGTGAGTAGGAGTCTTTGTTACGTAAACGATGTAATATTTGCTGCACAACCTCAGAAGAAATAGATCATTCTCAACTCCTCCAGTGTGGGAAGAACAGAGTCTCAGAATCTCAGATTACTCAAAGCACATCTGGAAGGTTTTACTGCCTGGGTCTATGACCCTGGTAGATGCCCTGCCTGGATTTGGGTCCTGGGTCTTCCTCTACGTAGTCTCAGCAGATCAGTCAGTTTCTTCAACCATAGAATAGGGACAGTCATCTTTGTCCTGCCCACACGGGGATGTCCTGAGGCTCACACAATAGACAGAATGTGAGCACGTGTGAGGAAGGCTGGCACTGCAGATACAGCTGTCCGCCATCGACAGACAAGGTGATGCAGCATACAAGAAACAGCTCTGGACTCTGACACCAGCATAATTATCCCTGCTTTGGCCCTCGGCAGGTGTGAACTTGGAAAGTTGCTTAATCACTGTGCCTCAGTTTCCTGGGAAAGGGACACCATCCGTCCCTAAAATTTTAATAAGAACCTGGTACATGGAAGCCACATTTCGCTGTGCCTGGCATATGGCAAGTGTAATTAAACTGGCCCTATTAACCTGGAGCTGTTAACCAGCCCCAGAAGGTTCCTGCATGTATTGAACAACCTGAACTTTCAGAAATTCCTAGATCTTTCCAAATTAATTGGAAGAAAGACATAGAACTAACTGCCTTCTGGCCTCCTGTGAAATATATGCCTCCACGGAGTCCTCCTTATTTTCCATTTCTTAAGGCATTCCATGGTTTGCTTATCATGGATAGTGGGTTTTAAAACTAAAAGGGATATTTTGGTTCCTCCAACCCAAATCCATCCCCTTGTAGAGAAGGAAATTGAGTCAGAAAGTTCACACAACTTGACTACAGACATATAACTAAGTTTCATGCTGGAGCCAGGCTTTCTCACCCTGAGGCTAATGTTCTTTCCATTAAAGCTTAACATGTTTCAATGATATTCACAGGGCTAAAGTGCCCTTAACATCTAGCAAAGACTGGACTGAACCCCCTTTCTCACGATTTGTGGAAAGTCCCTAAGGTTTCTGAGGGTTTCCCAAGAGCTTGGATTCTTATTTCTCCATGAGTTGGCGTCCTCTATGAATGCGCTTCCCGTCTTGCCTTGTGCTGACCTTATTCCATGCTGGGCTGACCTTTTCGGTTTCACTTCGGTTTCAAATTCAGTTTCTTTTCAGTCTCCAATTCAGTTGCACGCTCTCCTGTCTGACTTCTCTCTTTGCTTCAGGCCTTCCTCTTTCCTTTCCCATCCTCCTTTCATAATGCTTTGTGTTTTATCAGATACCAACCCTGGTCTTTCAGTCCCTCATATTACTCTCAGACTAAGTTCTTGTGTGGTAGCCCTTTAAAAAAGGATTTGGTTTAACAGGCATTAGTTAAGAAAAGCAAAAACAAACAGAATAATTCTCACTTTCTCATATGGAGCAATTCAACTGCTAAACCCAGTTCTGGGCCACCTCCCTTTGGCACTCTAGCTTAGAATTCACCAGTTAATTAGATTAAGCTTGTAGACCAAGAACTCTTTTTTTTTTTTTTTTTTTTTTTTTTTCTTTTGCTGTGTGATGCAACATGTCTCCCACAGCCCCTGAATCATAATTCAGTTGTTTAGCAATTCTACCTGCAAGAAAGTTTCTTAATAGTCCTGGTAGAAAGCCACCTGAGAAGACTGATTATCCTAACTTGGGACAAATGTTCATTCTTGGACTAAAATTTATGGCCAGAGGTGGGGTTCACTCTGCCCAGATCAGGGCAGCAGGCCCAGGCCTGCAATAGTGGCACTGTGGTTTGCAATCATCCATCCCAGCCATGAGGAAGTGGTCCTTACTGGGAAGAGGACTTCTAGCATCAGAAGTGGGGGAAGGAGTGCTGGACCGATAAGAGTGATACCCATCTTGGGCACCAACATTAAGGCAAGGAGCCCCTCTGCCTATGCCATTTTTCCACATCACCACTGTATTAACCTCCCCAAGTACTGCAGTTCTGAATTTCTCCCCTATTCAAAAACTTCCAAGAATTCCCTTTGCTCAGTGATAAATCTGGTTCATGAAGTTCAGGAGAATTATTCAAGGTCATCTACAACTTGCCTCCAGTTTACCTTTAATTTTAGATCCTCTATCTTCTTCTACCCTCTTTTCTTTTTTTTTTGTTTTGAGACGGAGTCTTGCCCTGTCGCCCAGGCTGGAGTACAGTGGCATGATCTCAGTTCACTGCAGCCTCTGCCTCCCGGGTTCCAGCAATTCCCCTGCCTCAGCCTCCCGAGTAGACTAGCTGCGATTACAGACGCGTGCCACCAAGCCCAGCTAGTTTTTGCATTTTTAGTAGAGATGGCGTTTCACCATGTTGGCCAGGCTGGTCTCGAGCTCCTGACCTCAGGTGATCCACCTGCCTTGGCCTCCCAAAGTGCTGGGATTACAGGCGTGAGCCACCCTCCCCACCTTTCTACCCTTTCTATAAAGCTTTTCCTCTGGACCGATTGGTCTGGATGCTGTTCTACAAATACATTTCATGTAGTTCTGCAACTGGGTCATTACAATAGCTATTGCACCTTTGGAAGGGCTGCCCTCCTTCACCCATCAAATCCTTACCATCCTAAGAAGCACTTTCAAAACCCCTCTTTGTGAAGCCTCCCATGATCACTTACTTTTCACCATCCAGTAATAGACAGGGAATGGAAGATGTGATGTCTATGGACAGAGCTTCCTCCTCTCAATATAACTGCTTAGGAAGCATCATGTTTTCATCTCAAGTTACTCACACTGTTACTCTTCAGCAAAACAAGAGTGCTGGACTAGATGATTTGCAAGGTTCCACCTAACTCCAAGGGACTCCAAGGGATTGGCTAGGAGAGTTGTTTTCAGGAAGATATAAATAAACACCTGCCACTCACAGTGTTCACCGCCCCCCTCAAACAATAAATGGAAGACAGAGTTTGAATACCAGCTTTTCTGCCTATGTGGGGGGAATAGAAATAAAGTTCACTTTGAGACATATCTGTTATCTTCCAGTCAAATTCATCAAATTTCAGAATTGCACTTGTTCATCCATTGGCTTTCATAAGGGTGGGAGAGTGACAAATTCTGCCAAGAAAACAAGGAGCGAAGTATAATGAATAACAGAACCAGCTCAAAAATTTGCATCCAAGGTGATCTTTAAATTATGGTTTATTAAGCATAACATATTAATACATTTCCAAGAAATGGGCTACACACAAAGGTATAATGAATATAATAATCTTCATTTCCAACATTTCATTTTGCAGCTCCATTTACTTGAAATGATCTGAGGCAAATAATATTGTACAACGTATTTCCTTTTCATGAATATACTTATACACTATGAGAGAATATGGGATCATTTCAGTTTGATGGTGGGAAAAAAGTAAGGAAACACGTAGTGTAGATTTCAGGCTCAATTCTGAGTATTGTATTTTGTTCCGCAGTCAAATGAATTTCATATTATCTTGTCCCAAGGTTTCACTCCCACTGAAGTATTGGGAGGTATCATCCCACTGTCATCCTGTCTGACAATCATATTAGTAAACACTGGCAGCTCAATAGGTCATGCACTGCTCTGGAATACTCTGAGAGTGTATTAACATACACAGTATCACTTTGTCAAACCTGCTTGTTAATCTACACTTACAGATGTACAGTAGTTAACGGGGTTGAAATGCTTCCCTGGTCAGGGTGCACAATGGCCCCAAACCAAAATAAGTAGCAGAAACACTAAGTAAGTCTTCAGGTTGGAGTGGACATTACCTCCTTTATTTGATGAATTTCAATATCTGCAGACTGCCGACAAGGTCTGTACACTCAGGTTTTTCTAGCAAATGGTTCTTCCAAAAGAGCTTAAGAACATCAAACAGATACCACTTTTCTTTCAATATAGTACGGAATGCCTATGAACTAGGAATCAGTACTTCCAGTGTATGCTACTTGTATGGCCTTTCACTAGCAAGGTTACTTAAATGCTCAACCTCAGTTTTCTTATCTGTAAAATGGGGATTCATCCATCTACCCATTGATCCATTCATGGACATCCTGCCTTCTGAAACTCACATGTTCCAGAGATGAAGAACTCTATGATTTTATTTACTTTTTATCCTTTACTCTGTTCCTTCTCCCATGTAACCTGACCCCCTTCCCATTGCTATCTATGTGCTAGGTCTTAAGTTCTCATGTGCTGTCGGTTACCTAGTAGGTTACCATCTCATATTTTTCCTTGTTGTCACTGTATTACCATCCTCCCTGCATTCCTGCCATTTAAAGTCATAGTCAGCAGCGTTCCACTGTCTATTATCATAAGAGCCAGCCCTCTATAATTTTTGCAGGTCATTAAGTGGGGTCTCCTTACTTAGGTAGCATGCCTTCTGCTTTACACACACCAGTTGTCATTCCAATCCACACTGGAAAAACATGTAAGTCGTATTGAAGACTATACAAGCATTGGCAACGTAGGAAGAGAGATACCTCTATGGAATCCAGGAGCATGCAAGCCTGGGGCTGAAACAGCGCCCAAGAAAGAGACCGAACCATGGACAATGGCTGGTGTAAGAAATATCCGACCAGGGGAATAAGCAGAAAGAGAATGCCAGGTCATGGAAGCTAACATGAGAATAAGAGACATGCTGCTGATTGGATAAGTCAAAACACTCAGACAGATGAAAATGGTAATGGTGCTGCATTTATTGACGTCTTACCATGCCCCAGACCCTGTGCTAATTGCTTCTCATGCATTGTCTCATGTAATCCTCAAAATGACTCCAGGGTGATTATTACACCTACTTTAGAGATGAGGAAACTATGGCTCATGGTTAAGTAACCTGACCACAGATGCACACACACTGCCAGTAAGTGGTAGACCCAGATTCAGACTCGAGCCAGACCTCAGGCCCTTAGCTACCACTTTTACAGTCTCTCCTCAGCCAAAAATCAAAAAAGAAAGACCAGAGTTAGGAGTGGCTGGAAACACAGTATTTCTACCCCATTCATGTTAGAAACTTCCACTCTGCATTTTTGCAGGTTTACTTTATCTATCCAAAGAAAGGATTTCTGCTTATTCCTCTTTTTCTTCCGCAGGCATAAGGTTAGCAGTATCAGGATGCTTTGCATTATGAATAAGCAATACCCAAACACAAGAATTGTAAGCAATAAAGGCTGTCTTCTCTCACATAGCATGAAGTCTGGGGATAGGACAGTCTGGGAAATTGTATTATTTATTATTATTTATTTATCTATTTATTTATTTATTGAGACAGAGTTTCACTCTTGTTGCCCAGGCTGGAGTGCAATGGCACGATCTCGGCTCACTGCAACTTCTGCCTCCCAGGTTCAAGCGATTCTCCTGCCTCAGCCTTCTGAGTAGCTGGGATTACAGATGTGCACCATCATATCTGGCTAATTTTTGTATTTTTAGTAGAGACGGGGTTCCATGATGTTGGCCAGGCTGGTCTCAAACTCCTGACCTTAGGAGATCCACCCACCTTAGTCTCCCAAAGTGCTGGGATTACAGGCGTGAGCCACTGCGTGTGGCCGGTCTGGGGAATTTTAATCCAGTGACATAACAGTAAAAGGCTCTATGTGCCTTTTACATTTTCACTCTCCCATCTTAGCCTTTTGGAGCTGTTGCCCCTCATAGTGACAAGATGGCTGCAGCACCTCCAGGCACCAAGCACAGACTACAGATGTTCAGTAAATAAATGAAGTATTTCTCCCATTCATCTCCATTGGGTAGAAGAAAACACCTTTACCAAAGCTTCTTTGAAAATCTCACCTTGGGCTTTATGCCCATGGCCAAGCCTAATCACTGGCACAGAGGATGGAATTGCTATAGGTAGCTTAGACCAATCGTGATTCACTCTCTACCCACCTGGGATTGAAAAATCCAAAAGGAAACTAAAGAGGAACATGATGAGAGCACATGGGGAAGCGAGGATGGGGGTGAGCAGGAAAGGAGGGTAGCGAATAAGCAAAAGATAGTGACTGCCATGCAGAGTAAGGGAAAAGGGGATGGCTAGATAACCTTGACTCCTTCCTATTTTTCTCCCATAAAGTTAATTATGCAAACTGGGGATACACACACACACCGGAAGTAAAGAACCTCAAATAATCACAATGGGAACTAAATTCACAACACAGATGACTACCAAGTTTACTTAAGTGTTCAACCTCTGTTTTCTTGTCTGTAAAATGGGGATTCATCCATCTACCCATTCATTCATTCATGGACATTCCTTCATGGACTTCTACCAAATAGAGATGCATGGGAGAAATACTCCATTTATTTACTAAGCATCTGTAGTCTGTGCTTGATGCCTGGAGGTGCTGCTGTCATGTCGTCACTGTCTATTTCTTCAGTGGGTATATATGGTTGTGAGTAGCCTCTGTGGACCCATTAAGAACAAGGTGATGTTCAAATCCTTCAAGGTCGCTGTCTTATTCCCAGGGAAGAGTTTCCTTATGTGTATCTTTTCCCTAAACTGCTGCTTGAGGACACAAAAGTAACAAGAAAATAATAGTGGCCAGGCATAGTGGCTCACGCCTGTAATCCCAGGACTTCAGGAGGCTGAGGCGGGCGGATCATGAGGTCAGGAGATAGGGACCATCCTGGCTAACACGGTGAAACCCCGTTTCTACTAAAAATACAAAAAAATTAGCCTGGTGTGGTAGTGGGTGCCTGTAGTCCCAGCTACCCAGGAGGCTGAGCCAGGAGAATGGCGTGAACCTGGGAGGTGGAGCTTGCAGTGAGCCGAGATCACGCCACTGCATTCCAGCCTGGGCGACAACGAGAATCCATCAAAAAAAAAAAAAAAAAAAAAGAGAAAGAAAGAAAGGAAAAAAACAGTGCCACCTCCCAATCACAGGCTGATCATCCTATCAGAATCATACCCACTTCCACCCACATTTTCATCTTGATGATGAAACGAAGCAACTCAACTCTACCTTATTTCTAATTTGCATCATACCACAGGTTAGCTGCTATACGTCATGAGTGTCCCTTGTCCAACAGCACTTGCATCTCTACATAGGAGATGCTGGGAAAGTTAATATCAAGGTGCCTTTTATGCATCTCAGATATATTTTGTGTACCAGAATGGTTCCAAAGAGAACCTTTTAGTTTTAGAGTGAACAGCATAATGATATACAATCAACCGGGTAAATAGTCTGGTAATAGTCTTCAAAACCAAAACTAAATTTTCCCCATAGAAGTATGTTTAGGAATAGAGGCCCCACAGTGATATTTCTACTCCTGAGAGGAAATTGTTCAGGTCAACAGAATATTAAGTTCATGTTAAAAATATAAATTCCTCTACTGTCCTCTGCACTTAATTCTGACCACACGCTTCTCACTCGGGAAGACCCAACTAATAACCAGCTCTCTAATGGGGATCACTCAAGGCCACGCTTACCTTCTGCTCTTGAATCCTGGCTATCAGATCTTGATCCTTCAGGAAGCCCCTTTAGGGCTTCTGGCCTGAGATCCAATGCTATTCACACAACAGTTTTTTTCATCTGTACTGACACATACTAGAGGACAATCCAATGAAATAAAAATGTATTTATGTAGAAGTACGATGCATACAGTAGCCTATGGTGGAATTTGAGCCAAGTTTTTTGAGCGGAGCAGAATTCAGAAAAGGAGAAAAACAGGGAAAGCATAAAGACCGGAAAAGTATGAGCAAAGAAGGTTGCACATGTCACTAGAATGGGTTGGAGGCCAGCAAGAATATCTGTAGAGACAGCTTTCACTCAGAAGCTCTGCCTCCGTGAGCTTGAAATTCTGGATTCCAATATAATTTACTGGGCTTTTTTTCCTTTTTCCAGAGGTCCAGATTCCAGATGAGGGAAGAGTGGCCTCAAGTTCAAAGTACCCCGTTCTTAACGTTTCACGTCTCTCAGTGAGAGGTCAGATGAGTATACACATTCAAGATGGCAGACATAGTTGGGAAGTATAGCACAGTCAACAAATTTGCCTGCATCACATAGCCTGTGAACTGATTTGGACACAAATCCCTTTCCTCTGATTTTTTTTTTTTTAAAGACAGAGTCTCACTCTGTCACCAGGCTGGAGTGCAGTAGCATGATCTCTGCTCACTGCAACCTCCACTTCCCAGGTTCAAGCAGTTCTCCTGCCTCAGCCTCCCGAGTAGCTGGGATTAAAGGCGCTTGCCACCACGCCCAGCTACTTTTTGTATTTTTAGTAGAGACGGGGTTTCGCCATGTTGGTCAGGCTGGTCTCGATCTCGTGACCTCGTGATCTGCCCACCTTGGCCTCTCAAAGTGCTGGGATTACAGGCATGAGCCACCGCGCCTGGCCCTGAATTTTTTTTTTTTTAGCTCTTCCTACTATACAAAGTTGTTTCCCGTATTCCAGGGCCAAAAGAATTTGAGAGGAGAAGAAGTGAAGAGCCAGTGGATCTTCTAATAAGAAGCCCAAAATGCACCCCTCTTCCCTCGTTTCCTCAAACTCTGACGAAATATAATAAGAGCCAACAGAAACCAAGCTATCAACAACATGAGTTATCAAACTGTTTATAAAAAGCCTATGTTTACATTTGTTGCCATTTTGAGCCTTTCATCCCCATAGTGCCGTAATGTAAATGTTACTTTACCTTACAGAACCCTTGATTCCTGGCTGAAAGCTGCTCTGTGAACATGAAGAGTCTCCTTTTTTGACCACCTTCCTTCTGGTACCCCAGCCAGTAAATGGTTCTTGTGACTTAGAAGCTGTTCATCTTTGCCTGGACACTCAAATGGGCCTTTCCATGGGAGCAGAGACACTGAAATGGATGAAATTGACACTGAAATCTATGCAGATTCTGTTGTTTTTTTCTAGCTGAGAATGAATGAGTAATGAACGAGTGAGCATGCACTCGCTAAATATCTGTGATGTGTCAGGCATTTTGATAGGCGCTCTTTCCTGGCCTCTTTTTTAGACCTCACAGTGACCAATATGCTTCTGAACAAATCCCAGAGAAATTAAATGATTTGCTCCAGTTCACTTAGAAAGCAGCAGAACTGTGTGACTCAAACCAGGCTTCTCAGCTTCTCCTCCTCAGATCTAATGCTTTTCACACTACTTTTTTTTTTCATCTGTACTGACACATACTAGAGGACAATCCAATGAAATAAAAATGTATTTATGTAGAAGTACGATGCATATGAGAGCCTATGGTGGAATTTGAGCCAATTTTCTTGAGCTGAGCAGAGTTCAGAAAACGAGAAAAGAAACAGAGAAACCATAAGGACTGGAAGAGTATGAGCAACGGAGGTTGCACATGTCACTAGAACGGGTTGGAGGCCAGCAAGAACATCTGTATAGACAGCTTTCATTCAGAAGCTCTTCCTGGGTGAGCTTGAAATTCTGGATGCCAAGGTAATCTCCTGGGCTTTTGTTTCCTTTTTCCAGAGTTCCAAAGAGCACAGCACATTGTTCACCCAAGTTACCCATTCACTTGACAAACAGTGATTGAGCTGCTTCTTTATGCCTAGCCTTGTATTAGACACCTGGGATCCAGCAGAGAACAAGACAGGCATGGTGCTTGCCCGTGAAAATTCTAGAGAGAGAGTAAGCAAGTAAGCAATGACTAAATAAGATAATTGATTGTGCTGTGAAAGCAATAAATAGGGTAATGAGATAGAGAGTAACTGGCAGAGGGCAGGAAGGCCTCTCTGAATAGGTGACATTTGAGCTAAGACCTGAGGGACTAAAGGGAGCCAGTCATGCAAACACAGAGATGGCATTCTCAGCATTAGGAATGACCAACTCACTGGGAAGGGATATAATGGAAGCTGGTGTGCTTGGCATCCAGTGAACAGGCAAGATGTGGTGTGGGATGACAGGAAGGCAGGAGCCAGAAGTGGAAGGTCATTTTAGGTTATGTGAAGGAGTCTGGATTTTATTCTAAGTCTAATTGGAAGCAGGAAAGTGACATGATCTGATTTACATTTTTAGCAAGATCCCTCTGGCTGTTAGAAAATGGGCTGGGAGGCAGGGTGGGACTTAGCAATCACATTCAGGGAGCAGATGTGGTCACTCGTAGAAAAAGAAAATCCCCTAGAATAACCCGAGCAATGTAACAATCACACTTTTGACACCACCTTTTTCCCCTTGTCAAGAGAGCAACTGTTTCATGAATATCCTTTGTTGTCTTGTAACAGCAATAGCAATTTCTCTTTACAAAACATATTTATTCTGCTTTGTAACCTGCTTTCTAAAAACTTGACATATTATGAGCATATCTTGAATTTTTAAACTATTTTACTACATATTTTTGATGGTTGCATATTATTTCAACATATTGATATGTTTTTGTGATATAAACTTTCACTATTATAAACAGTGCTGCAGTGCTCAGTCTTAAAGACAAACTTAGTGAATATCTTTGACATTTTCCTAAGAAAAAATTCTCAGTGACAGAATTGCTGTTTTAAAGGAAAAATTTCTGGAACCTTTCTTTTGATGCACATCGCTAAATTCTGCTCCAAGAGTTCTTATTTACTCACACTTTTATCAACTTTTTCCAACACAGAAAATTTTCAAAATTTTTAAAGTAAAATGTTGGTCACTTAATAGCTATAAAACAGTACTCTAATTTTTCTGTAAATATAACATTGCTCAAAAAATAAATTCTATTAATTAAAAAATCCTTGTGCCACTTAATTTCTATTTTCTGGTCTAGATGTTTACTCTTTCCTTATTTGCTCAAGCATATTTTGCATTAAAAAAAGAGAGGCAAAAAACTAAATTCAGGTCAAATCAGAATTTCTCTTGAGTTTCAAAACTTTGTGAAACTGGAACCAAGCCTTAACCTTGACCTAAAGTTGGATACGGTACCCAAGGCAGCATCCTGTGAATGGGTCTGTTTATCCTCTGAAGCTTCCACAGACCTGTGCTTGTTTTAGGGGAAAATTTAGGAGAAAAGGAAAAGGAAATACAGACAGGAAATACAGACAGGAAAAACAAAAGAAAACACCAGCTCTCAGATTTTACTTATCCACTTCAATCTTTCCTATCAAACTTATGTTTCCGTTTTCCTTATAGACAATTAAATAAAAAAAAAAAAAAGGCTAGGCCAATTCAATATTTGCTGACCACTTACACTGTCCCAGGCCCATTGCTGTACCCAGGGAACTCAAAGGTCATTCAAAAACTAACTCTGCCCTCAGGATTTCAGAATGTCATGTGGGAGATAAGCTAACGAAGTTGAAATGAGTGCGATGAGGGCAATGTTAGAAAGTTGCAGGAAGCACACAGGAATCACCAAGAGGGCAGGAGGAACTGTAAAAACCAGCCCTCCCCAGCAGAGACCAAGCCAGGAGTCAGCCGCGGTGGGGTGAAGACAAGTGTCCTGAGCTGGTATTGGAGGGAAGGGCATAAAACAGCCGAGGGGTAGAAGTGGAGAAATCAGTGAAAGAGGCCAGGATGGAATAGCGAAAAAGACAAGACCAGGAAGTCAGCAAACCATGACCCACAGACAGTCCTCTGCCTGCTTTGTACAGCCTTCCAACTAAGAATGATTTTTACAATTTGAAGTGTAAAATGCAAAAAAGCAAAAGACTATTAGCCTTTCTGTGAGCACAGTTACTCAATTTGGCTTTTTTTTGGTGCACAAAATCTAAAATGTTCATTATTTGGCCCTCTGTAGAAAAAGTCTGCCAATCCTTAGTGAAGAATTTTGTGTCCTATGCTCAGACTATTGAGTGCTATCCTGTGGGTGACAAATGCCATTAAAAAGAGGGTAAACACGTTCTGTTTTGCATTAAAAACAAAACCAAACCTCTTTGGGGACAAAACACAGAAGTAAACTCAAAGGGAGAGGCATGCTAGAAAAACTAGTTAAAAGCCTACTTCTATAGTCTAGGAAAGGAGCAACAAGCAAAGGAGGATAATTATTTACATTAGATGCTTAAAAATACATACACCATTTTTCCAGTAAACAAATGAAAAAAATCTTAGATTTGAAGAATAACTTCCCCTAATCAAGGCAGCCCTTCTTGGGGGAGGAGAAGAGAATTCTTAAAAATGACCGTTGACCCTTGACTCCACCCACAGAGCCTAAACACTATTGCCACTACACTGCAGTCACTGGACATGGTCATTCTTGAAAATGAAGATGTCCAGAAATTAAAACTCTGGACTGTGTCCATGTCTATACAGAGCTAACCAGGAAAAACTCAATGGGATGCAATTAATAGAAATGGAACAAATATTTAAATTCTCCTTCAAGCCATAATTGGACACTGCTCCCTCCTCAAAGTGCCTCTAGGGTCCCCTCAAATTGTAGCACACAGAAAACAACCTACACTTCCAGAGTATGGATTTGACCCTATCCCTGCTTTCCTCATTAATTCAGACTAAAGAAGAATAGGATAGTGTTTTAAGAAACTAAATGATAGGGTTGTGGACACCGGGGCTAAACCACAATGAAAACAGCTATTTTCTCTTAAGCTTTCCTGGAAAGCAAGAGAAGTATGTGGTCTGCATCCTTTTAAAATGGCACAGTCTAGACCCTGTCCTGGCATTAACTGCATTCCTGTGAGATGGAAAGACTTTAAGCCAGAAGGATGCAAATTTCTGGGTGTTTCCTTTGCTTCTTTTTCAATCTCTCTGATCGGCGAAACTGGTCTCCAAAGCAGAACTAGACTGATGCTGGTGAGGATATCCTGCCTTTGCTCCGAGCTCATGATGAGTCTAGATCCAGGCTAGGGTTCAGTGTCATTAGCACCAGCTACTTCAAGCCATGCTTCATGGGGCTTCTGGAATTCCAGCAAAACCAGGTCAGTTGGCAAGAATCTATCCAAGTTCCTCATGCGTTCAGGTTGATCGGCAGCGACTGAGAAGCCTCTCTTGCCTTTGGAAGGCTCATAGGAAGTGGAAGATTGAGGCCCCCCTTACACAATCTCACATCTAATGAGCCTTAGTTCTGCTCTGGTCCTCGTCCAGGTCTCCTCATCCTTTGTGGCTGCAGGCAGGTGTTAGGCAGCTTTGTGGTGGCCATTTCTTTTGACAACCATCTTCCTGTGTCCCATTGATGTCCAGTCACTCTCATGATTCTCTATCCACCCTCTTGACTTCTTGCAGAGCCTCATGTGGAAGTTTCCCACTGAGCCCTCTAAGTGATATATCTGTTTGCACCTCCCTTCACAGGCCCTCAGTGGCCTGATAAAGACAATATGGGAAAAACAGAAGGGCAATGATCAACTCTGATTTTCTTGTATGTTGAGACCTTGTCCCTTCTATGGCTTGGGGTGTGTCCTTACAACCCCTAGGTGTGTTTTTCTATGATAATGTAGGTAGGCAACCCCTCGCTATATGTCCAGGCCAGCCTACAACCTCTAATCCTTCCCCCCTGTGTCTCCTAATAGACAGGACAGAATTATAAATTGTATTAATAACTAACCTTAGGTATCTTATGGTTCATTAGGGAAATTGGAAAAATTATCCGTGCTTATTACGGATTTAATTACAACCGCATGGTGTGACAATGGGCATTGGAGAAGGTGAATCAGAAACCATAGAATGGCCTCATATTAACCATCTATCTAATCATGTTGGCCTCACTGAAATAGCCTGTAATGAAGACAAATGTGCTGTTTGTAAATTTTAAAGTGAGAATGTAAAGAAAATTGATCAAATACTACATACTAGGCTAAGAAATTCATCAAAAATTTGAACTCCCAATAACTGGAATTAAAGAATTGAAGTTCATCATTATTCTTCAAAAACTTTAGTTAACAAAGCACCATAATAGAAAAATGCAATATTGTCCAGTAATTGTTCTGGATTTCTCAAGAAAATTGACGAAAGCACAAGGAGAGAGAGGTGTGGCAGAGATGTAGGAGTGGATGTGTATTCAGACCTGAAACAAATCACCACCAAATTTAATAGTTCAAAACAACAACCGCAATTTACTCGTTCCTGATTCTGCAGTTTGGACAAGATGGCCCACGGCGGGAGCTGGGGTCTTCACGAGGCTGCATACAGCTGGGAGTTTGGCTGAGGCTGGAACACCAAAGATGTCTTTGCTCCCATGTCTGGAGTCTGAGCTGGGCTTGCTGGGCTTCTCTCTCCAGTGGGACAGTCAAACTACCTGAATTAGAACTCAGGGCTCCAGGAGAGTGAAGGGTTCTTAAGGAACAGAGAGCTCTATTATATTCTATTGATCAAAACAAAGTACAAAGTACGAGGTGAGATTCAAGGAGTCAACTCCACCTCTTGTTGGGAGGAGTGACTTGTGGATACAGAGACAAGAGAAGCTATTGAAAGACGTACTGGAGACAACCTACCACAGATGCTTTTGTGTTAGAGCACGGATGAAGACCCTTTCCTCAACCAAACTCCTGTCATCCTCCTCTGAGCCGTCTTGTCAACTAGGCCTCAACCTTGGCCTGTAAGAACTTCAACATTCAGCATAAACAATTCTGTCTACCCCTCACCCATCCCCACTAAGAGGCCTGAACAAATGCTAGCACAGTTTTTGTCAGCTCGAGCCCATGCCCTAGGGTGATGACCTCAACCTCCATAAATGCCTGCTTAGAAAGCTCAGCACTGCCGAAAAGAATTTATTCTCTGTTTCACCCAAAACCTGACTACAGGCCTCTGACTTCCCTGTCCTTAGAGCATTGACTTTAGAAAACTTGCAACTG
The DNA here is from genome assembly GCF_043159975.1 of Macaca nemestrina. Lineage (NCBI taxonomy): Eukaryota > Metazoa > Chordata > Mammalia > Primates > Cercopithecidae > Macaca > Macaca nemestrina. The sequence goes on from NC_092141.1 coordinate 13,636,599, forward strand.
TAAATTCTTTCTTTGTTTCTCTGAGTTGCATCTTCTATAACCCAGAAATGTCTGTCTTAAGAACCTAGGAGCCATTCCTTTGAAATTTAATCATCAGGAAGGACAGGATTCCTGTCTCCCAGCCTTTGTGGGTGGGTAGGAACCTATTACAAGCACAATTCGGCAGACACAGATGGCCAAATCTTGTGGACCAATCACTTTTGTCTCCTAACTTTTTGTAATTTTCCACTTTCTGACTTTGCTCAAGCTCCCATTGGCTCCTCCTCCCCACTCCCTCAGTCTCCCTTTAAAGTGCCTTTCACCTCTGCACAGATCAGAATTGAGCTCCATCTCTCCTTCCTACTGCAGTAGTCTAAATAAAATATGTCTTATGGTTTTCAACAAGTGTCCAGTGAATAATATTTTTGACACTAATCTTGATGAAAGATGATTTTCTCTTGTATTTACATTGAGGATATAGAGAGGTAAACAGAGTTGAGATGTATTCAGAAGCTGATCAAAATTTTTAGAGGTGAAAGGAATGAGAATGCATCAGACGTCAAAGATGAGGTTCAAGATTCAGGCTTGAGCAACTGCAGGGATAGTAGTATCATTCATTGAGACTGGCAACATAAGGAGAAGGGCAGGTTTGGGTTTAGTTCAGGCATGATGACTTGGAAAAGGCTTCCAAATGGAGAGGTCTATTATAGGCCACTGGGGATTTGGATTTGAAGTTCTGAAAAGAGATGAGTTGCAGGAGAATATCTTGAACCCCTAAACATTCCAGGAACTAATTAAAGCCATGAGTGTAATTGAGAAAAACTAGAGGGAGTGTTCAGAAGAAAAATAAAAAAAGTCTTCAACATTTGGGGATGAAAAAATTAAATATTGACTGTAAAGAAAACTGAGAAGGAGCAGCCAGAGAGCAGGCGAGATGGAATTGATCCATGGATTGGCTAGACAGAGTATTGCTAAGCTTGTATCACGGCATGGGAATGCAAACCATTGCAAAAAGTGACGGGTGTTCTTTCTGAGGGCTTCCAGTAACTCTGTGAACCAAGGAAATTTAGACTGCTGAGAATGAGAGCACAGGAAATTGGAGAGAGGAAAGTAGAAAAGGTTTGAAATATCTGTTATAGGAAATGAGAGCAAAACCGAACCAAGTTCAAGGTTGTATTATCAAGACTCTACATCAGATAGTGTAAAGATGGAAATGAACACAGAATTGGCTGTCCAATACCCAGGATGGACAAGACTAAGTGTTGCAAAGAAAGAGAACTAACTATAGCACTGAAACATGGAATCTCTCCATATATCTTCCCCCAAATATACCGATATATACACAAAGATATTCTTTCTTCTTAGAGAGAGATTATCTGTCTAGAGGTTGGGAAATGTGGGAAATGAGAAATCCTGTTTTTCGTTTTTTCTGTTACTATATTAACTTTCTCCAAATCACATGATTTTCCCTACAGTGAAGAGCAGCTCAAGAAGTTTGTTCACATTTTTATATTCATCTGTATGACACCAACATAATCAATCCTAAGCAGAAGATTGTTTCATCCCCATAAGCTGCCCTGCTCTTCCCCAGCTGCTGGTAGGGCTTGGGTATGTGTCCAGTGTTCAACTCCTGTAACCTGCTCTTACGGAGTGCAAAATAGACGCCTTAAATCAACAGCAAATATTGTGGAATGCCTATTACATGCCAAAGCTCTGCTTCCTTACTCCTAATAACTGAATGTTTCAGTTCTTAAAATTAAGGGTATTAAAATATGAATCTGAAAGAACTGTTTAGACGGGATTTACTTTAGCTGCTAATTCATTCCAGGCACAAGGCTAGAAAAATTTGTGTTTGAAGGCCACATTTAACCTTTAACCTGAATTTATCTGTCCTTGGAGAAAGGATCAAAAACTAGAACATTGAGATAGTTGCAGGAATCTGAAAACACCATGTCACACTGAAAGTTGACTTAGCCACAGCATCTGAAGAGGGTGTAGGAGGGAGAAGTTTTTGTGTGGAAATCGTCTCCCTTGTTCCTTTGCCCCTTCTCTCTGTCTTTGTTATTGACTGATGATAAATATGGACCAAATATACCCTGTTTTAGTATTTAGTGACTAGAATTACATACTCCTTTTTAAGAGCTAAAAAGTGGCCTTTGAAAATTATTCCTCAATGTCCCCTAAATTTTTTTCAATAGTTGTTTTTTTTTTTCATATGGCTCATAATCTGTGAAACAAATGCCCCATTTTTGTACCAGACAAGAAAGTTCAGATGAAACTTGTTAAATGATCCAATTTTTAAAGGAAAAGTTGGCATGAGCTGATGTGTCCAGAGTTTTTACTTTCTTTCTTTTTTTTTTTTCAAATTAGCCTCGTGGCCTCTTTGAAAACACATAGGGCAGAAACATGATTTCAAATGATGTCAGCTGGTAGACAAATTTGCTTTCCTTTGTGTGTTATGATATTTGTGTATTTATCTAAATTGTAAATAAATGTAAGTTTGCCCATTAAATGTAAAAAATATTGAGGACAAGCCCGGCACAGTGGCGGGCACCTGTAGTCCCAGCTACTCGGGAGGCTGAGGCAGGAGAATGGCGTGAACCTGGGAGGTGGAGCTTGCAATGAGCTGAGATCGTACCACTGCACTCCAGCCTGGGTGACAGAGTGAGACTCTGTTGCCAAAAAATATATATATATATACACACACACACACACATGTGTATATATATATGTACATATATGTGTGTGTGTATATATATCCACAGAGAGAGAGAGAGGGCAAAGATTGTGACTCTTAAGTTAGTTTTTCATGGAACACCTAGTATAAGTCTATGATCTTAAAAAGCGTCATAGGATAAATTAGTATTATGCTCTGCTATTGTTTAAACAGATATATTTTATTTAGACCACTTAGGAGTGCCACCAGCTCCACAGATATGGTAACTTTCTGGCTAGAAAGTGGCAAGTTTTATCTTCCTAGAATAAAGCTAAAGAAATAGTTTTGGCTGGGTGCGGTGGCTCTCACCTGTAATCCCAGCGCTTTGGGAGGCTGAGACGGGTAGATCATGAGGTCAAGGGATCGAGACCATCCTGGCCAACATGGTGAAACCCCATCTCTACTAAAAATACAAAAACTAGCCAGGCATGGTGGCACGCCTATAGTCCCAGCTACTCGGGAGGCTGAGGCAGGAGAATCACTTGAACCCAGGAGGCGGAGGTTGCAGTGAGCTGAGATTGCACCACTATGCTCCAGCCTGGCGACAGAATGAGACTCCATCTCAAAAAAAAAAAAAGGAAATAGCTTTAATTTTTTCTGGCTTAGTTTTCTGCTGGAATTGTGGCTAGAAAGATAACAGTATTAAGAACTAATGCCTGTTCAGTGATGGTTACCGACCAGACACTTCTGCTAGTTCTCGGCATGAGTAGTCTCACTTAATTTTCCCAACAACGCTATGCACCTATGAGAAAGGTGCATAATAATGTCCCTGTTTTTCACATAAAGGGACAGCGGCACAAAGGTATTAACCCTGTGACACTGTGGAGCTGAGTCTGTGCTGTTCATCGGCTTCCGGTGCTGCCTCTGCCTACTGATGAATATGGCGCAGTCATCACCGGTAAGGATGGCCCTACCTACATATTTATAATAAAATGTGGAAATGTGACAATAGAGATATGTGCTCTGCGTTATTGCAACTTAGAAAAGGATATGCCTGATGCAGATGGGGGAGAGGGTGGTCTGAGAAAGTTTCCCGGATGAGGAAGTTGCTGAGTTGAGCCTTAAAAGACTCAACACAAGCCTTACATGACCGGAAGTCATGAAACATGCAGAGGTGGGGAAGGGCATCTGAGGCAGAGAGAAACATGAACCAAAGCAGCCGAGGGAAAAATACGCATAGTGTTGCATGCAGGAATCAACATGTTTCATCAAATTTAAGATGCATTGATTGGAAAATCTCATATGTACCATGAAGAAGGAAAAAGGCCACCAAATTACCCTATGATTTATCATCAATTGAAGTACGCATCTTCACTTCAGAGAAACCAAAATGTGAAAAAATGTGCACCCTAGACTAATGAAATATGGTACAAATAGTTTGGTACAAATAGTTTGCATTTTTTTTTTTTTTTTTTTTTTTTTGAGATGGTGTTTCACTCTTGTTGCCCAGGCTGGAGTACAATGGCGTGATCTTGGCTCACTGCAACCTCTGCCTCCAGCGTTCAAGTGATTCTCCTGCCTCCTGAGTAGCTGTGATTATAGGTACGTGCCAGAATGCCTGGGTAATTTTTTATTTATTTATTTATTTTGTATTTTTAGTAGAGACAGGGTTTCACCATGTTGGCCATGCTGGCCTCGAACTCTTGACCTCAGGTGATCCACTTGCCTCGGCCTCCCAAAGTGCTGGGATTACAGGGGTGGGCAAACGAAGTGAAAGGGAAAACAGAGGAGGCTATTGCAAAACTCAGCCCTGTGGCAGTGGGGGAGCAGAAATAAGACCAGATTTAAGTTGATTTTGAGCTCAAATTAACAGGACTTGGTGGTCATTTGGTGTCTGGAACTTCTAAATAGTAAAAGGCAAATGATGTATACTATCTGAAGAGAAACCAGGTATTGAACTTCTAAATCATTGCTATTTATTTTAAGTAATACAGGGTTATATCTTTTTAAAACTTTAATTGTATTTTAAGTTCCAGGATACATGTGAAAAACATACAGGTTTGTTACATAGGTAAACGTGTGCCATGATGGTTTGGAGCACCTATCAACCCATCACCTAGGTAACAAACCCCACATGCATTAGCTATGTATCTTGATGCTCTCCCTCCCCCCACCTCCACCCCTGACAGGCCCTGCGTTCATGTGTTCTCATTGTTCAGCTCCCACTTATAGGTGAGAACATGCAGTGTTTGCATGCCAGTCAGAATGGTGATTACTAAAAAGTCAAGAAACAGGCAGGGTATGGTGGCTCATGCCTATAATCCCAACACTTTGGGAGGCAGAGGCAGGTAGAGCACCAGAGGTCAGGAGTTCCAGACCAGCCTGGCCGATATGGCGAAACCCTGTCTCTACTAAAAATACAAAAATTAGCCAGGAGTGGTAGTGTGCGCCTATAGTCCCAGCTACTTGGGAGGCTGAGGCAGGAAAATCACTTGAGCCCGGGAGGTAGAGGCTGCCGTGAGCTGAGATCATGCCACTGCACTCCAGCCTGGGCGACACAGTGAGACTCAGTCTGGAAAAAAAAAAAAAAAAAAAAAAGTCAAGCAACAACAGATGCTGGTGAGGCTATGGAGAAATAGGAAAGCTTTTACACTGTTGGTGGGAATGTAAATTAGTTCAACCATTGTGGAAGACAATGTGGTGATTCCTCAAGAATCTAGAACCAGAAATACCATTTGAACAAGCAATCCCATTACTGGGTATACACCCAGAGGAATATAAATCATTCTATTATAAAGATGCATGCACACATATATTCATTGCAGCACCAACCCAAATGCCCATCAATGATAGACTGGATAAAGAAAATGTGGTACATACACACCATGGAATACTATGCAGCCTTAAAAAGGAATGATATCATGTCCTTTGCAGTTTTCTATTTATAAGCTCATGATATAAAGTTGCTTTTTAAAATCTCTAACTAGATAGAGAAGGAGGTAATCGATTTAATCAAAAAAATAAGTTAATTATAACGTGGCATGTGGTGATGCTAAATTTTGTGAAGGTAGCTCTGAAAAAATTAATGAAGAATAACAGGGTTTTGGCCTGGAGACATAGATATTGGAGTCTTCATCATGGAAATGGTAGATGGAAATGCAGGGAATGATGATCTCACCCACAGAAAGTATGCAGACCTTAGCTACAAACTGATATTGACAATAAGAATCTTCAAAATGAGGCCGGGCGCGGTGGTTCAAGCCTGTAATCCCAGCACTTTGGGAGGCCGAGACGGGCGGATCATGAGGTCGGGAGATCGAGACCATCCTGGCTAACACGGTGAAACCCCGTCTCTACTAAAAAATACAAAAAACTAGCCGGCCGAGGTGGCGGGCGCCTGTAGTCCCAGCTACTCGGGAGGCTGAGGCAGGAGAATGGCGTGAACCCGGGAGGCGGAGCTTGCAGTGAGCTGAGATCCGGCCACTGCACTCCAGCCTGGGTGACAGAGCGAGACTCCGTCTCAAAAAAAAAAAAAGAATCTTCAAAATGAAAAGGCAAAACATTTACATTTATCCCAAGGTGGGAGAATCACCATTAGCACAGAGTCTAAGCAAAAGACATCTCAGATAAACACATCTTGCGTTTTGTGAATTGACATTGTGAGCTCATAACCTAAGTTTTGCCAAATGAAGTGTGTCTGGCAGTGCAGCACACAGACTCTTCATGAGCGGCATTTCGGGAGGTGGTAGAAAGAGGGAGGCTTACTCATTAATCAGTAAAGGAATCAAAGAGCTACCCTTCGAATGAACGGAGAGTTCTGAAATTCAGCTGATTTCCAAGGTCAGTGGGTCACATCCACAAATAGTTACTGAGCACCCACTCGGTGTCAGGTGTACTCAGGTATCAAGAAAAGACTCTTGGTGAGATTCCTGCCCCTCTGCATTCAAACCCAAGCAGCCCAAATCCAGGGCCCTTACATGTGGACTTCATTCCATCTGATAACAGCAGCAATGATGTCGCTTTGGCTTCTTGCCGGAGTCCTTCAAAACGCTCATACACAGGAGCTGACTGGAGGACAGTCAGTTGTAAGCCTCATCGCTTGCCAAAAACGTGGGTGGCAGGCCAGGCCTGCTTCCTCAGATCACACTCAGAAGACTCAGAAATCCAAGCTGTCATCTGACATTCGACTAAAGAGTGTTTAGATTCCATGCCGGGCTTGTGTTCTTGCTATGAGGTCTCTTTCCCTTTATGTGCAGACCTCTGTTCAGGAAGCCGATGTGACACCAGCCCCCGCAGAAACCACAGCTAATGCATGCTCAGGACCTTTCGGACGGGCAAGGAGTGTTTTGCCAGTTTAGATTAAATACCTAAAGCACCAAGTACTGAATCAAGTGGTCTGATTTCTTCTAACTTAATCCATGAAGGGGAATAGGCTGCACCAATGCTTCTTAAAATTGTGAGTTTAAGGCCGGGCGCGGTGGCTCAAGCCTGTAATCCCAGCACTTTGGGAGGCCGAGACGGGCGGATCACGAGGTCAGGAGATCGAGACCATCCTGGTTAACACGGTGAAACCCCGTCTCTACTAAAAAATACAAAAAACTAGCCGGCCGAGGTGGCGGACGCCTGTAGTCCCAGCTACTCGGGAGGCGGAGGCAGGAGAATGGCGTGAACCCGGGAGGCGGAGCTTGCAGTGAGCTGAGATCCGGCCACTGCACTCCAGCCTGGGTGACAGCGCGAGACTCCGTCTCAAAAAAAAAAAAAAAAAAAAAAAAATTGTGAGTTTAAGAAAACAACTTTGCGTTTTAGAGAAACATGACGCAAAGACCAGCTAGACTTAGGCTGGGTTTTCCTAACAACAAGCAACCAGTTATTGCTATAAAAATGATTGAATCATTGTACGATTAAAAGAAAACTACCGATAGATAGGTAGGTGGATAGAAGGAGGGAAGGATAGATAGATACATGGATAGATAGATACATGGGTGGATGGATAGATGGATGAATGGATAGACAGATGGATAGATAAATAGGTACATGGGTGGATGGATGGATGGATAGATAGATGATAGATAGATTGATTGATCATGTCTAGCATGACCTGGCACTAATTACTAAAATGCAAGTCAATAAAAACATAGGGGAAAAGGCACTGAGTTTGACCTCTTGAGATCACTGCTTCAGTGTGTGGTGTGGAACCAGCCACTCAATTTCTTGAGCCTACCTTGCCTCATTCATTAAATGGGGATAAGCACGTAGCCCTTGTGGAGTTATTAATAGTAACTAAAGCTCTACGGGATTATCACTTACTAGATTAAGAATGTTATAGAAAGACTCTCAATTGGTCCCTAAGGCAGTCCTGTAAGGTAGATTATTTTACAAATGTCCTTTCTCAACAAGAAAAATGAGTCACAGAGAGGTTTCCTAAGTGGTCCAGAGTCACATCCCTGGCTAGTGGAGAAGTCCAGATCCATCTCTACCAAAACCTACATATATTTTCACCACTGTGTCTGAGACACCTGGACATAAAAATGTTTGGGAAATTGCCAAGTGAAATATATAGCAAATACATACTAGTGAAATACATATAAAATGCATAAATATGTAAAATGCAATTCATTATCAACTAATAAGCACATCTGGCCTGTGACTTGGCTTAATTCCGGGGAATACCAAATTCTGGTGCATGTTCGTATATAACAAATTGGGCTGGAGCCCCAGAAGTTGCTAGGGAAAGGGCTGGAGTTTGGGTGGTGTCTTATCATGACGAGCCACAGAGATGTTCATTTCTCATCCTGTCCTCCCTGGCTTCAGGGCAGGATCCCAAAAGGCAGATCTTAGCACTGGATAGAGAAGAAGGCAGTAGATTCAGCTTTCCTGCATTTGGAACTCAAAGGCAGTGACGTGAACCAATCACAGCATAGGAGGCAAACCACAACATGCAAAAATGCCACTGCAACCCCAAACAGGAATTGTTGGCAAGGAGAGCAAGGAGCTCCTCACTGCAAATCACAGGGCTGCAGGCATTAGGGGAGAGTGATGGAGCTCACTCTCTGTGCCCCCATCCATGCACGGCCTCAATTCCATTTATTTCCGAGTGATTAGGTTGGTGCAAAAATGACTGGGGCTTTTGTCATTGCTTTTGATGACAAAAAACTCGATTACTTTTGCACCAACCTAATTTAAGAAGATCCTGAAAAGATACACACGGGCACTTTGGGAGAGCAGCTATCAGCACAGCAGCCTCATAGCCCAGGCAATTCAAATGTGTACAAATGTGTGTTGTGAATGCAGTTCCACTATTACACCTCGCCACGTCTCTATTATAAAAGTAATGTTGTTCTTTCCATTAGATGTTATTATACATTATAGGCCTTTGCCATCACATACGAATAACAAACAGCAGAACTTGAATTATACGTGTGTGTGAGATATGTGTGTGTGTGTGTGTGTGTGTAAGTAAACATTACAGAAGGTACCTCCTGACCATTTAAATGCATTTCCCTGGAGTTAGAAATGACAGTGGGAAGCTGCAGAATTCGACACAATCAACCCAGTTCATGGCTGTCCTGTTGGAGAGAGGCTTAGGTCCCTCTTCCCAGTTTGGCAGAACTTACCTGCCCCATCTCTACCTCCGTTCTTTTTTTGGAGGGGTGTGGGGGGTGGGTGGGCAGAGTTTTGCTCTTGTTGCCCAGGCTGGAGTGCAGTGGCACGATCTCGACTCACTGCAACCTCTGCCTCCTGGGTTCAAGTGATTCTCCTGCCTCAGCCTCCCAAGTAGCTGGGATTACAAGCATGCGCCACCCTGCCTGGCTAATTTTGTATTTTTAGTAGAATTGAGGTTTCTCCATGTTGGTCAGGCTAGTCTCGAACTCCTGACCTCAGGAGATCCACCCACCTCGGCCTCCCAAAGTGCTGGGATTACAGGCGAAGCCACTGCGCCCAACCCTCTACCTCTGTTCTAAGTCACCAATGGAAATGTGGAATTTTGTTCACTCTTTCTTTCCCTTCTATCTTGCTCATCCTGCCCTCTGCTTCCTCTACCTTGGCTCAATCTCCATTCTGTTCACTCAGAGACATCCATTTCAGATGGGCAGGCTCGCCCTACAAACTCAACCTATTTAGAAAATTCTTCCTTTCTCTATGCTTGACTGAAGCGAGAGAGCCAGGGAGCCTCCCATGACTTCCCTCTGAGAGTTACAACTCACTCCCATTCTGTGTATTTCAGGATTAAGGGTAAGACTTGCCTCTTTCACACTCCTTCCAGAGTTTAAGAAATTCTCCAACTCCAAATAAAACTCTCCAGTTTCTTTAAGATTTATATCAAACAGCTATATCTTCTTTTTTTGGTCTTCATTCTTTTTACTTAATAGTAATAATATGATATTGAACATGTAGAGCTCACAGGTGTTCAAGGAACTATTTTATCTGTTTTTGTCCCTCTGTAGTTCTTTCCTGTCTTCTAGAAGAAGATGTAATAGGAATAATTATAATAATCACCATCATACTGATTTTATTGTCACTATATTAATTCCCCATTATTCAAAAGCAATAAAAAGCCTCAGTCACATTAAATTACCAGGCACGAATAAATTCGATGGCTGAATAGAGTCTAGTGTCGATTCAGAAATTAGACTGTCTGGTCTGATGTAATGTGCAGAGCCTCCATCTTTATTCAACGTCACAGTGAGGCGCCTTCACTCAGCTCCCACCCAGCCTGCTGAAGAAGGCTGCTTACCTGCGAGGAAGTTCTTCAGGGACCATCACTGCTCACATCTGACTGCGGCCTGCTCCTCTGCACGTTTCTGCAGCCCCTGGAAATCGTCACTCTTCCCCTAGCTGCTGTCTCACAGGCGCCATGGCCGTTCAGTCAGTCCGGGTGGACAGGACCGGAAGCAACCACACAGCAGCTCTCTCCTTGGGGCCACCACAACCAGTCTGTGGAAAATGCCAACTCAGCTTTTTCCCTGACCAACTCTAGGAATGCAGGCTGAACCCAGTGCAGGCATCCCTCCTTTGGCCAGTTCATCAGCAGTTAGCTCTTTAGATCTTACAGGAGGAGGCAAGACCCTAGTACACACTGTCTCCTACCACAGGGCTCACACAGGAAGCTCCCCAAGTAGTTCTCTGGAATCCACACTAGCTTTTTTATGAATAGGGGACAAGGGAGGACTTTGTGCATGCCTGTCTTTGGGGAAAACCTTGCAACAAATGTCTGTCCCTACAGCCAACAACCGATACTGCCGTTTATTCTCTCCATATCTATAAGTAGTTTAAGGGCCATAGCTTGATTCTTATTTTTGTGTTTTTTAAAATACTTTCTATGATAATTTGCATTCACTCGGGTTCCTCAATTTGGAATCTGATACCTAATGTCTCAAAGTCTTGACCTCTTGACTAAGCATTTCCCATGTGACCTCATTCTCACTAAGTAGTCCTGTAATTCTAGGAGATAGGTGTTTATGATGATTTCCCACACGAAGAGAAGGAGAATGAAGCTTACAAAGCAGTAGGGTGGATTGTCCAAGATCACACAGGAAGTGACAGAGCTGGACTTTACACCATGTGTCTCAGACTTTGGAGCCTGGGCTATGACTATGCTGCTTTCTATTCCTTCTTGAATGTGTTGACTCTTCCAGTTCTTTTTTCCTCAGTCATTGAAATCTTTAGCACAAGACTTACTGATTTTCTCCTTCTGCTTCCTCTACCCTGGAAATTCTGTGATCTCAAATGGCTTCAACTTCCCTGTTGATCATCTATCCCATGGTGACATCATCTCCCCAGCCTCAAAGGCCACCACTTCAATTCCTCTTGACCACTCGTGCTTGTGGCCATCATGTCCTGTCCTCACAGCCCTCCCCTTCAGTGGCTGTTACAGTACTGTTCCTCGGGCAATTTCCAGACCTCCAGTTCCTTGATACCTCTAATAATTTTGTTCTGTCAGTTCACTCCTATGCTTTACCTCTTCCCCTCTCAAAACCAATGTCTTTCCAATCTTCCATGGCCAAGGTTTGAAAAATAATTGGCTAATATGCTTTCTCTACTCATTTATCATTCAGTCAACTGACAAATGCTCTCAATGGCCACTAAGGTGGGATCATATTTATATTATAGTCTTGTGTTGCTTAATGGCAGGGATACATTCTGAGAAATAGGTCATTGGATGATTGATTTCATCATTGTGCAAACATCATGGAGTGCAATTACACAAACCTAGTTGGTACAGCCCACTATACACCTAGGCTATAAGGTACAGCCTATTGCTCTTAACCTTCAAACCAGTACAGCATGCAACCATAATGAATACTATAGGCAATTGTATCTCAACGGTAAGTGTGTGTGTATCTAAACATAGAAAAGGTACAGTACAAAATATGGTGTTATAATGTTTTGGGTCCATAGTCGTATATGTGCTTTGTCCTTGACCAAAAAAAATCATTATTGCAGGGCATAACTATAATTTATTCTTCATTAATCTCAGCAAATATCTCCCTCTTAGGGAAGCCTTCCCTAAACCAATACAACTGGGTGGGGCACCTCTGCTAGATACTTCCATAGTATCTGTACTCTCCCCCATCATAACATTAATCCTCACCATACATTCCTTCAGACAGGGATACTGTTTTACGTACCAAGGGGTCCTCTTCACTTTGTGTGAAAATTTGACACACACTAGACGCTCATCAAATACTTGTTGGGTGGATAAAACGATGAGCAATGCGGGATTCAACTAGGCCAACAGGAAAAAAAACCTATCAAGAGACAGGTAGAGGCAAAGCTTTTGAGAAGACAGCTTTGTAGAATAGCCCAGATGGAAAGCAACGTGTGGAACTTGGCCCTGAGTCATGACTGGGCATCTTGCAGGAAGAAATTGGGGGTGAAACACTAGTGAGCAGTTGTCAGGGCAATTTTTACTTTCCAGAGGGAAAAGGGAAACCAAAAGAAATGCCTCATGTTATTATTCATGAAAAGAGCTTAATGGCCAAGTGGGAACATTTGTTAGGGAAAAACTGAAAGGAAGAGTTTAAAAGCTAAGACAGCCTGGTGACTATTTTAGAATAGCTTGCTAAAAGTCCAGGATAAATGCATGCCAAGGAACTAAAAGACCTGGCACTTTAAGGAAGACAACAAAAGCACACATACAACTCTTCATGGTCAATTGGCAAAATAAAATAGGTTTTTCTCCTTCCATTTTTCAAAAATGGAAAGACAAGCTAAGTGAGGAAAACAGGAAGGCATACACTAGAAATTAGACATGCCCCCCAGAAAAGAATTTAAGGGAGTATTGGTAAGGGACTTCAAGGCTAAAAATAATAGACTCTTTATATCCACAAAAAGGGCGAGGTCAGCTAGATGCTCACGGAACTGGTTAAATGGATGTCATGGAAAGGTAGAACTTGCAGAAGCTACAAACAGCAGCAATATAACAATAGAAAACTTTCAGTGTTTACCAGCCATATGCCAGACACTGTACCAAGGATTTCACACACAATGCCTCATTTAATTCCCATAATTTACTGTTGCTGGTGTCCTTTTACAGATGAGAAGACTGAGGCACAGAGAGGATAAGGGACAAAGCCACACAGCTGGCAAGTGACAGATTTGACAAAGGAACGTGAGCCTGAGTCTAGAGTCTGCATACTCTGTGCCTTAGATTTTGGTAACAGATAACCAAACAGATCAGAGTTACTGGCCTAATTAATGGAAAATGCACAAGATGAAACTGTCAAGGCAGACATAGATATAGCAGGTAAAGACCAGATGGCATCCACATGAAAGTTCATTGAAACTGACAAACAGGTAGGCTGGGCGCAGTGGCTCATGCCTGTAATCCCGGCATTTTGAGAGGCTGAGGTGGGCGGATCACAAGATCAGGAGATCAAGACCATCCTGGCTAACACGGTGAAACCCTGTCTCTACTAAAAACAGTACAAAAAATTAGCCGGGCCTGGTGGCGGGCGCCTGTAGTCCCAGCTACTCGGGGGGGCTGAGGCAGGAGAATGGAGTGAACCCGGGAGGCAGAGCTTGCAGTGAGCCAAGATGTGCCACTGCACTCCAGCCTGGGTGACAGAGCAAGAGTTCCTCTCAAAAAGAAAAAAAAAATGAAACTGACAAACAGGCTCTGAGCTGGAGACGAACAATGTGATCTGTGTCCTGCCCTGACTTTGCTCCCAGTCCCCAAATAATCTCAGAGGGAATGGAGCAGTGAGTTTGGATTTTGTACCAGATAAGTTAGTACCATCTGTAACAAAGTTAGAGTCACTGAGTATTTAACAACATATCACCTAACTTAGAAAAAGCTACATAGTGTGTAAAAAAAAAAAATGCATGCCTATCTTATCTACTAAAGCAAAGTCCATTAATTTCTCCCTTCAAAGAGTAAAATAAAACTAATGGCTTTGATAGATTTTGACATTATTTACTTTGCATTAGTTGAGACTCTGCCTTGTTCCAAAAGGGGCTTGAATAAAAGATGAATAAAATACAAGATAAATTAAAACAGAAAGCCATAAAAGAAAGGTAAGGATAGGAACAAAAATGATGACCAGAAATTGGGCTAAACTCTTGTTACCTTGGTTCACAAATTTGGATTCTAAGTTTAGCATGTAAAACACACACACACACACACACACACACACACACACACACACACACACACACACAGACAAAAAGAAACATTGCTAATTATACAATTTACAGTTTAAAGAGATGAAAACAAATCAATTGCCCAGGAAAATCTATTTGCTATTGATCACTAGCATCAGGCAGGAATTTATATGGGGGATTCTGGTGAACTGGACCCTGTGTGATATAACTAAAAACTTATCATCCTTACCATGAACACAAAGATGCAGCTAAAAAAACTCTTTCTTACATCTATTCTCAATGAAGATGGAAAATATCAAAGCAAAGAATTGTGTTGAAAATCCCACGGTGGGGAAGGCTCTGATGCTTTTGATACAATTCTGTGCCAAAGACTTTCATTTGTTTGAATTACTAAAGGATTGTGGAATTGCTTAATTAGTTGTTATTTGACAGGCCAGATTAGGGGTAAGTGGTCAATTCTTTGAATAAAGCACTCTCATAAATGATCCAGTGGGAAGTGTTCAGAGTGAAATTTTGGGAATTGGTGATGGAGTTAAGTGATCTGAGGTAGTATATTTATTCCTTTGCTTATTGACTGAATACTTACTAGATACTGTTGTACTCCAGGTAAGCATGGCATTAAGTCCTGGGGCGACATGAGTCTTTATCTCCATGGAAATTCCTTTCTTGTTGATAAACCACAGGACTCTTTCATAGAGCCGGGCAAGAGAGCCGAACATTGTCAGATGCTTTTAATGAAAAATGCAGGGTGGTTGCCATTTGTGCGAGAGATGCATTCCTGAAAACCCAGCATCGTTCAAGCCTAACTTTTTGCTAGGAACCAATGTAAACATGGAGTGAAGGAGCAAATTTAATTTTGGGACCATATACTCTTACAACTGTGGTTAACATATTTTTGCTTGAAGACTGCTTTTTATTTTCTCAGCAATGTCTCTAATGCTTCCCTTAGTGCTCTCTAAAATTAACAGCACAGCACGCTTTGGCAGTTTGATCTACTGCTTAGTGGTTTATCACATCTAACATGTTCCTAAAAGTTAGTGATTTCCAGGCACAATTTTTAGCACCAGCTCTATCACTGCAACATAGTGAATACGTGGATGACTTTGTTGAAGAAGATATTTTTCAGGTTACACTAATAACAATGTTTATTAAATAATAAATTATAACAATACCTATTAAGATATCAGTATAATGATGATCAATATTGCTCAGGGATGCTGATGCATGTTAATTGCCATATGCTTCATGGGATACTGACAAAAATAATAGTATATGTATGTATATTTATTTCCAGCTAAAACTATACTCTCTTATGGCATGACATAAAACCTTTTTACAATTGAGTCTGCCAGTCAGTTTTGAAATTTTGCAATTCTCAGCATTTTAAAAAATAGGAGCGCTCTATACTTTATTTTGGCATAATTTAAGATCTTAAATAATTTGTACTGTCATCTTTCAAATTTGCCTAATTCAAATTTAGACCAAAAAAAAAAAAAAAAAAGTACCTACCGTGAAACTTAGAATAGTTCATATTAATAGTATAGAGTTAAAAGTTGAATTTTAGAGCCAGGCAGCCTTGGACGTGACTTCTGTTTTTACCACGTATGACTTTGGTCAAGGTTCATACATCTTTATGCCTTAGAATCAGGAGCCAAGGATAAGGATGTTGAAAAATAAATCAAGGGAGATAGGTTCCAGGAATGAACTACTGAAGAGTTGTGTTTCAGCCTGTAGAAGTCTTTTTGTGTTCTTAGCCTGATTTTCTGCTCTAAAATGCTGTAGAATGTCTTTATTGGCATCTTCTTGAATCTTGCCTACCTATCATCATTACTTCAGCTTAGCAGGAGGATTCCAATGATGTTTTTCTGTCCCTGCAAACCAAGCACACAGTTCCTCATTTAGGAAAAAATGATGTTCACTACCAACATTCCTATTGGGTCTACGTTTGCAGACAGAAAAGTCCGCTAACTAAATAATATGTGTGCATGTTATGGAGGGAAAGAGATCATCAAGGAGCCCTAAGGGGATTCAAGCCAAAACAGTGTTCTCTTGACTGCTTGTTCTATGAGCACTCTGCCTGCTCTGTCACTGTGGTTCTGGCTGTCAGAGAGCTGGGTTCTGTCACTGTGGTTCTAGCTGGGTGGTGGTTGCCCAGAAAGAAACAGCAGATTACAATCTCAGCTCTTTTTCTCTGTCAGGTCTTTGTAAAATGGCCAGTTTTCATATTTTAAGTTGGAAAGACTTGTACTCATTTATCCTTCCCTTGTGAAGGAATTGAAATTCACAAGAAGCCTTCATGAAACCAGATTAACTTTGGATTAGACTGAAACATAAACGTTTAAATGTTGCAATGGGCAATTTCCTAAAATAGTATGTTGAACATGACTGTACAATTGCTGTTACGGGAAATTTTGTAAATAATTGTAATCTAATTTTTTTTTTTTTTTTTGGCTTAGGAAAAAAAATGTAACCATTGAGATAAAAAATTCTGTCATAGTTGTCAATATCCGATGTCAGAGCCTCAATTTTGTTGTTATTGTTGTTGTCCTTTTACAGGGTATGATGAGACCTACAAAGAATAGCTTTAGTGGCTTTTTCTTAAGACAGTCAACCAGTTGATCTTTCTGTTAGGGTTTGTTTGACTTGCCTCAGTTTATGAAGTTAAAGAAAGACAAATTAGATTTTTAATATGTTTTCAACTTTATTAAATGCTGTGTGACTACAAATAGTTTTAAAGTAATAAAAGAATTCTGGGCCGGGTGTGGTGGCTTATGCCTGTAATCCCAGCACTGTGGGAGGCCAAGGCTGGTCAATCTCCTGAGGTCAAGAGTTCGAGACCAGCCTGGTCAACATGGTGAAACCCAGTCTCTACTAAAAGTACAAAAAAAATAGCTGGGCGTGGTGGCATGTGCCTGTAGTCCCAGCTACTCAGGAGGCTGACGCACGAGAATCCCTTGAACTCGTGAGGTGGGGGTTAGGGTGAGCCAAGATCACACCACTGCACTCCAGCCTGGGTGACAGAGTGAAACTCTGTCTCAAAAAAAAAAAAAAAAGAAAAGAAAAGAAAAAAAAAGAATTTTGATTTTTGATGTAGCCTAACTCATCTTAATCTTATTTTCTAATAAAAATAGAAATTGTCCTTAGGTTTCTGTTAGTAATATGTCACTGGCACCAATAGAGATTTCATGAAGAGTTTTTCTTATGACTAAACACCCATAAAATTCACGGTAGCCATTTTTTCATAGATTATTTTATTTTCTACAAAAATAGGCTAGATCTTTTTCCAGGTATGGAGAGGGTGTGGAAGATAAACATGGTTTCCAGGGTTCTTTCTTACTGATATTTAAAAGTAACTTACAAATATAGATTCCTATAGGTAGAGTTGCCAGATTAAGCAACAAAAACAAAAATACAGTATGCCCAATGAAATTTGAATTTCAACTAAACAATGAATGATTGTTTGCGATATAAATATGACCCAGGCAATATTTGGGAAAAACTTATGCTAAAAAGGTAATCATTGTCTTTTCCTGAAATGAAAATTTACTTGGGTATCTTATACTGCACACCCGCCTGCCTGCCAAAGATTTTAAGTAGAAAAAAATTACCTAATTAAGGTCCTCAAGAAAGTGAATTCAAATTTAGACAGGATCTGGCCCAATTGAGTCATCTTCCATGTGGAGTCTCATGAAGTAAGCCATGCCTGTAAGCCTCCGTCTGCATTTCCTCAGATATTATCATTCAGCTCACCTTGCGTGAGGAATAGATGGGAAGAAAGGTGGCCACAGTTAGCAGTGCATGAAAGAGTTCAATGCAGGAATTATTTGAACAGATTTAGCCTGCATGATAAAGCAGATGGGGAAATGTATGTTTCCTGAGTATCAACTCAAAGCCAGAATATTCTGAGCCTATGGGACCACTTTATTTTCTTCATGCTTGTTCCAACCCTCACGCTACAATCATACACACCCCAAGTGTACAAAACCATTTTCTTTTTTGAATTTCGACTTAGGAAACTTCTACATACCAATTGTTTCTCTAGGAACTATTTTTTTGGCATTTTCCACATTTTGTATCCCATGATTCACTTGCCACCTTCAAAAGAGAAATTGCACCATGTATTTGCCTATGTAGTCCCAGCATCAAAGCATCTATTGATAACACAGAGATGTTTAAATGAAATCGTGTGATATAATTAAAAGGGTATTTCAAATCTCCAATTCAAACTGGTAACTCACTGCTATCCCCGTAACTTCTTATCTTTTAGTAGAGATGGAGTTTCACTATATGTTGGCCAGGCTGGTCTCAAACTCCTGACCTCAGGTGATCCACCTGCCTCGGCCTCCCAAAGTGCTGGGATTACAGGTGTGAGCCACTGTGCCCGGTGGATTCTATTTTATTTTTAACATTCTCAGGTTTCATGTCATTGCATCTCCTGGAACCTCCTGAAGAAAAGCAGCCTGTACGTCTCCTCGGTCTGCCACATTAACCAGGATCGGTTTTAGCGAGGGACCAGGGAATTAGGCAGCTATTCCTTTCTATCCTCCATGCTATGCTATGAAGAAGGCAGAACACTGCATTTTTTTTTGTCCCGGAGTCCCACAAACATAGTTCTGTATTCAGGGACTCTAAATCTTAGGAGGCCACTGCGCACGAAGTGTGTTAGGCGTGTGCCACCAGTGGGATTTGCTTTTGACCGGCTGGGCTAGGCATGTACTCTAGACATGATAGGTGAGCAATAGCTTTCAATAGCACTTAGAAAGTTTTCCAGACAAACCTAAAAAATATACAGCAGGTAAAAATCGGCAGCACTGTCGAAATCTGAATTGTTGATCCAATTGACTCCAAATGCCCCTTTGAATTTTCTGAGTCTGATTTTTAAGCAGCTCTCACAGCTGCCATCTTAGGAAGCTCTGTCCTTAGCTGAGTTACTTCCTCTTCCCGTTTTCATCCGGAAGTCTTTCTAAAAGTGTTTCTAGATGCAGATGTGACTCTTTCAGATGTAGAGTTAATATTTCATTTTGCTTACTTGGCCCCCAAGATAGGTAACCACAATGGTACGTGAGATTTTCTCCTTTTTCTGAAACTTTGCGTTGTCAAGGTTGAATCAAACTTTTGACCCCGGAATCAGAGCAAGAGGGCAGATGGCAACCAGCTCAGTCCCCAGTAGCTTATGAAAACCAGCTTCTTCTTAGGAATATTTTGGGGAGGTAGAGCATCAAAGAGGAAGTTAACTGGACTCCTGAACAAATGAGTACAATATGAAGAAAACCTCCAGAGGCATTTGGTGTTCATTAGTGGGCATTCAGTAGCTGCTTTGTCATTTTTCTTGTTTGTCATAAAAAATAAATAGAGTTTAATAGATGATCTAACCTAGCAGGTTTTGGCAACAAAGTAGACTGTGTCCCATTATGATCTTGATGTGTACAATTTAAAGTAAGATGGAACATAAAACCATTTCCAGCACACATAGGGGAGTGAGTGACATAGATTTAGTCCCTGATTGTGCAGAAATGAAAACCAGTGCTGTCTTGGATGGTGTATTAAATCATGTATTCTGTTTTATGGAGTTTGGGCTGTAAACAGCATATTTCAGAATAATTAACCCTGTCATTTTTGACTTAAAAGTTTGTTTTTAAAAATAGGAGTGTTTTATGTAGAAGGCAGAAGCTTAAGTGCCTTAACAGATTGCATGAAGGCCAGAAGAAATTCGAAGGGCAGTTCCTGTTAACTCACAGGTCAAAATTACCATCAGTTAGTAAGAATTAAGACATGCCCGGCAAACCCAGGGGAAATTCTGTGCTTGATGGGAAAGATCTGGGATTCTGACCAGGGCCTCTCGCCTGCCTGGCCAGGGCTGTGAGGTGACCGGCAGGGCTTATAGAAGTTATGCCTTCAGCATGACACATTGGATAATCATCTCCTTGTCCACAGAGCAGCATCAGGAATGGATTAACCTCTGAGGCAATGTTATCAGAGGACTGCTCAGATTTTCTGCCTGGTGGGTGAAGTGTCCTGATCGTAGACACGACACCCCCAGGAGATTTTCTCTGAGATGTATTTCTTGATTTGCTCTCAGATTTGTAGCTGTCCCTTGGTTTTCTTTGTTCTCAAAATACAGAAATATTCTCCATACACATTAAAGAAGCCAGTGGCGTTCCTAAAGCTCTGAAGTTTTGGAAGAAATCCTCATCAAGAGATCAGGACTCAGAAAAACCTCTGCTCCGTCTCCTCCTCTCCGTTGCCTCTTGTCGCACATAGAGACGACCTTCTCTCTCCTGTGTCTTAAAAACAAATCCAGGCAATAAATCCTAGCAGATACGACATCGTGACGTTTCCAAATTCACTGCATTACTGTTTATGTAAATAAAAAGATCTCCAGTATCTTGCAAGAAGAGATGTGTCCAGCTGGCCCCATTTCATTCATCAGATCAAAAGAGTGGGTGACGGGCTGGATTGTCACCAACTAAGTGACAAGCTTGAAAATGGGTCACCAACATCCCTCACTTGGGGACTTGGTGGTAAAACTTCCTTTCAGATTCTGTGATTCTATCCTGGCTACTTTTCCACATCATAACATCAGTTAGTCTGTCATTCAAGCCCGAGCATGTATACAATTTATTTCATCTGGTATTTATGAATATGACCCCTATTTATCCTCTTACAAATGGTCTCTTATGAGATGGAGAAATTCTGGGGAGGAGTTTAGTAATCCAGCAAGAAAAATCAATATTTACCTAGAAGAAAAGGCATACACACAAACACTGACCAAACACCTACATTCATCCTTCCAAAATAAAACTCAGAGAGGAAAAAAAAACTGTAAAGTTCATCCAGGGTCATCCCCCCAAGCTCCCCAGGTTACTGAGAACATATTTCATCTGACCTGTTGACTGAATAAATTTGATTGGCAGAATCCCAGTATCCTTCCTTTGAGCCAGCAGTGAGCACCCCTGTCTATCATGAAGGAGAGCTTCACGTCCGCTCTCTGATGTCTACAAAGTTTTGAATAACATTTCCTTGGCAGGAAAGATGATCCGGCCCTACAATTTCAAAAAACTAAATTTCTTCTTTCTCATACAATCTTAACACACTGCTTTGTAAAAATTTCTTTAATTTTTAATTTTTAGGGGTACCTAGGTACATAGATGTGTTTATGGGGTACGTGAGATATTTTAATACAGGTATACAATGTGTGATCAGCACACTTCTGTGACATAAATACTATTGTTCCTATTTTATCGGTGAGACAACTGTGGCTTGAGAGGCAATAATTTGCCCAAGGTCTCATGGCCTGTAAAGCGCAGGTCTGGGACTTCTGTTAAAGCCAAAGGTCATGCATCTTCTTTCCGCCACACCAGGGAAGTAGCTAAATAGTAATACATGGTTAAAGTAATCATTTTAGGGCTAGAGCTTCAAAATAAAGACACTCAAAATAAAGATCACTCAAGTTTAGAAAACATTCTGAATATTATTCAGATAGTTTAATTTTATAATCGCAAATATCAAGAATGACACTTTTAAACTCAATGATCCAAAAAAGTGACATCATGCTTTGGTATTCTATTTTATTAATTTTACCATAGTAGTGATAGAAACTGGTTTTGTAAAAATTGGAAAAGAAATTGAAGCCATACATAGGATTAGAAAGTTAATCTTTGATCACAGTTAATCACTTTTAACCTTTGTGTATCCTTTCTGAATACTCTTATGCATAGGGCCATATGTGATATGATGTGGGTGTGTGTGTGTGTGTGTGTGTGTGTGTGTGTGTAAGAAAGCTTTTTAATCCTTCACAAATGGAATTATTTACATATAAAATAGCCATACCTTGCTCTATTTACTCAATAATATACCTTCTGTGCCCTTTCTATAGCAGCATATGTTACCCCCCTCAATATTTGCTGGGGGTGTAGGGGGCTTGAGGGACATTAATTACAGGACCCCTCACAGATACCAAAATCCAGGAATGTTCAAATCCCCGATATAAAAAGGCATAGTATTTTCATATAACCTACCCACATCCTCCCATATACTTTAAATCATTTCTAGATTATTTATAATATCTAATAAAATGTAAATGCTACGTTAATAATTGTTATACTATATTGTTTTTATTTCTAGTATTTTTGTTATTGTATTGAAGTTTTTTTTCCCAAATATTTTCACTCTGTAGCTGGTTGAACTTGTGGATGTATTGCAGCATCTGCAGATACTAAGGTCTCACTGTATATACATCAACATCTTTCTTTTGAAAACTATGCGGTGCTGTAATGGACAGAATATTCCACCTGCTGATTCACATACAAGCTGGTTTTATTTGGTGGTTTGATTGACTGTTTTCTTATGTCAGATATTGCTGAACTCAACACATATCTGCCATTACATTCATGGAACAAATTCCTACACATAGTTGGAATTACTGTTGGTGCATTTTGATTTTGATAGATAGGACCTTAATTATACTCCAAATAATGTTTTACCAATAGACTCTTTCCAACAGTGCACAAGAAGATATTTCAACCCAGACACTGGCCAACGGTGCACATACTGACATTTTAAACTTCTACCATAGGTATTAATAGGTATTTCACTTGCTGTGTAATTTGTACTTCTTTAACAATAAGTGAAGATAAATATCTCTTTAATACTTATTAATTTTTTTGTTTGGTTATTTTAGATCTGCTCATTCTTTATAAAAAATTTTAAGCGTCTTAGAAATATCACTCTGATGGATTTCTAAATTAAATTGAATTTGTAAATTAAACCCATAGTCTATCACATGTGTTGCAAATATTTTTTCTGATTTTAATTTTTGTATTGGGCTTTCTTTACAATACTTTTAACTGGTTTAATTGAAGTGTAATAAACTGCACATCTCCAGAGTGTGCAATTTGATAGCTTTTGATGTATATATACACCCATTACCCAATCAAGACAATGAACATGTTCACTACATTTCTTTATAATTCTCCCCCTCACCCCTCTAGTATTTTCTGTCACTACATATTAGTATGCATTTTCTAGAACTTTATTATGAAATCATGCAGAATGTTCTCTTTTCTGTCTAGCTGCTTCTTCAGCATTCTTATTTGTATATTCATCTATTCACTGTTGATGGATATTAGGGTTGCTTCCATTCTTACAAATATTTGTTATAAGTTCATGCATGACCACATGCTTTCTTTGCTCTTAGATAAGTACCTAGGGGCAGCATTGTTGGGATGTTTAGTAGGCATGTGTTTAACTTTTTAAGAAGCTTCAAACTGATTTCCAAAGTGACTGTGCCATTGTACCTTACCAACAGCAGTGTTTGAGAGAGTTCCAGTTCCTGCACTCCTTGCCAGCACTTGGTATGTTCAGTCTTTCTAATTTTAGCTATTCAGATAGGTGTTTATCTCATTGTGGTTTTTGGTTGCATTTCGCTAATGACTGATGATTTTAAGCACCTTTTCATGTCCTTCTTTGCTACCCATTCATCTTTATATGGTGTTTGTTTAGATCTTTTTTTCATTTTCTTGTGGGGTTGTTTTCTTATTATTGATTTCTAAGAGTCATTTATATATTCTGGGTAAAAGCATCTAATTTATAAGTATTTTATACTAGTCTGTAGCTTGTCTTTTTAAGAGAAGTTTTAGATTTTTATAAAGTCCAATTTATTATTTTTTCTCTCATAGATCATGGTCTTGTTCTTGTGTCTAAGAAATCTTTGCATAAACCAAGAACACAAAATTTTTCTTCTACGTTTTATTCTGGAAATTTTATAATTTTAGGCTTTACATTTAAATGTGTGATCCATTTTTAGTTTATTTTTCTATATGATGCACGGTATGGATTAGTGATAAGATTTATTTATTTTTCAAATATCAAATTAATCTAGCATTGTTTATTTGGAGACTATTATTTTTGCAGTGAATTGCTTTTGCACCATTGTCAAAAGTCAGTTGTTTGTATATGTGTGGAATTATTTCTGGATTTTTCTATGCTGTTACATTGACCTATTTGTCTATCTTGATGGCAATACTGCGTTGTATTGATTACTTAGCTTTATAATACGTCTTGATATCAAATACTGTTCATCCCCCAGCTTTTTTTTTTAATGTTTTAACTATTCTAAGTTCTTTGCTTTTCCATATATATTTTAGAACAAATTTGTCAAACTTTAAGGAAAAAATTCGATTGAAATTTTGCTTTGAATTGCATTGAATCTACATATCTATATGTGGAAAATTGACATCTTAACAATATTGTGTCTTTTGAGCCGTGGCAGGATATGCTTTTCCATTTACTTAGCTCTCTTTCATTTCTCTCAGATTTCTTTTTTTGGTTTTCAGTATACAGGTCTCTCACATCTTTTCCCAGATTTATCACTAAGTATTTCATATTTTTATTCTATTGCAAATGGTATCATTGAAATGTTCTATTCTTCATTATTAGTCCATAGAAATACAGTTGATTTGTGTGTATTAATTTTGTATTTTGAAACCTTGCCAATCTCACTTAGTAGATTTAGTAGACCTTATGCAAATTTCATTGAATTCTCTCCATAGGTGATCATTTTGCCAGCAAATAGAGTTTTTATCTGAATGCTTCTTCTTTTTCTTGCTTTACTTCATTGACTAGAACCTCTAGTATAATGTTAAATAGAAATGATGAGAGCAGAAATCCTTGTCTTCTTTCTGACCTTAGGGGTAAAACATTTAGTTTTCACCATTATGATGCTAGCTGTAGGTTTTTCATAGTTGCTGTACTATTCTTAGTTTTCTGACAGTTTTTGGCCAGAAATTGGTGTTGAATTTTGTCAGATGCTTTTTCTGTACCTACTGAGATGATTATATGTTTTTTTCTCTTCATAAAGAAAATTTTTTCTTCATAAAGAAAAAATGATGAATCACATTAATTGACTTTTTTTTGCATATTATTAAACCAACCTTGCATTTTGGGGCTAAACTCACTAATGATGTATTATACATTTTATATGTTGCTGAATTCAATTGGCTAAAATAATGTTTGGAATTTTTGCATACATGTTTGTGAGTGGTATTGATCTGTAGCTTTCTAATACTCACTCCAAGGAGGTCTGGATCTCAGTCCATAGGAGTGTGTGTGTGTGTGTGTGTGTGTGTGTGTGTGTGTGTGTGTGTTGGTGGGGATGTGGGGAGCTTCCTCCCTAAGCAATCTTTCTGAGTTCTAGGGGGAGTGGGTGCTCCTTACATCTGCTACTATATTTTTTACATTTCTTTTTACTTCTTACCAGCCAACTATTTCTTACTACAATGCCCAGAACATTAATTTTCAGTTATAATGTACAATGATCAGAGAATGTATCTGTACTATATATCAGCTTTTACAATTTTATTGACTTTTTGGGGGGGGTGGAAGGTAGTCAGGAATGACTTCGTGTTCTTTTAGAAATAGCAACCACCTGAATCTTTCTTTGCATTAGAGGCTAAAGGATAGATGATTATGTTTAGAATTTTTTCTCTAAAGATTACTTTAGAGAAGTACTATTACTACTGCTGTAATAAAGACTATAACTATATTACAACTACTATAATAAAGACTATAACTATATTACAGCTACTATAATAAAGACTATAACTATATTACAACTACTATAATAAAGATTACAACTATATTACAACTACTGTAATAAACACTATAAGGCCCACAAACCTAAAATGTTTTTTCTTTGGATCTTTAGAGAAAAAATTCTAAACATAAACATCTATCCTTAATCAGACCTGCCACTGTCACAGGAAAATAGCCCGATTCAATTCAATAGGAAACAAATTAATATGGTCATGTTCCAATAAAACTTTATTTACAAAAACCAGGCTGTTGCCCCCTGGTTTAAAAGACAACTGTGCATATGTGTTAGGTTCTAAAGGCAGATAAGAAGAATGACCAAGTGTCTTCCTTCTTTTTTGTATCACGTTTATTTACCAGATATGTTTTCTATCTCTTTTGAAAGTACAGAGAATCTGATAGGGGCAGATTGAGAAGAAGCAAACAAAGCATTTCTGAGTAGACAGCACTCGTTTCTTACAAATAAAGGTACCAGGCAAACAGTCAGGCTTTATTCTCTCTATCCGTTTCCCCACTAGTGAAGTGCCTCTCCGGTACTTCAGTATGGGGCTGAAGTACGAGGCCTTTGTACAAAACTTTTTTTTCTTTTTTTTTTTGAGATGGAGTTTCACTCTAGTTGCACAGGCTGGGGTGCAGTGGTGCGATCTCAGTTCACCACAACCTCCACCTCCCAGGTTCAAGCGATTCTCCTGCCTCAGCCTCCCAAGTAGCTGGGATTACAGGCATTCACCACCATGCCTGGCTAATTTTGCATTTTTAGTAGAGACAGGGTTTGTCCATGTTGGTCAGGCTGGTCTCGAACTCCCGATCTCAGGTGACCCTCCCGCCTCGGTCTTCCAAAGTGCGGGAATTACAGGTGTGAGCCACTGCGCCCAGCCTGTGATAAACTTTTTGACATTGAATTAGTACAGTGGTAAAAGCATAAACTTGGATTTGAATCCTGTCTCTAAAACGCATTAGCTGTGTGCCCTTGGGTGAGTTTTGTGATCTCTCTAAGCCTAAGTTTCAAATATGTAAACAGAGTATAATAATGCTGACCTTGTGTGGTTGCTTTAAAGGTAAAATAAGTGAATGAGATAAAGTCCTTCACACGTAATAGGAACTTAATAATACAGTTTCACTCACCTTTTAGACATACATCCACATATACTTCTTTTGCTTTTCTTTTTTTTTTTTTTTTTTTCTGACCTAGCTTTCTTGGTAGTAATCTACTGGCCTTTACCAATTGTTTTTAACTAGTGGTTCTCTCTCCCACCTCACAGCAGAACAGAACTTGTTCCAAGACAGTTTCTGAGCTCCTGTGTCTGAAGCAAGTGTCTAAAAGTCCCATTACAATTTTATTTTTAGGATGTTTACTACGGGCCCAAGATGAGGTGATCAAAGGCAACAGGAAGAAAATTTTAAATCTCTGTAAATCTCACAAATGACAGGGTAAAATTGTCTTTTGTGTACATTTGAACACAATGAAATAAACCTTATTTTTTTCTTTCATTTCAATGATTTTTTTTTTTTTTTTTTGAGACAGTCTCTCGCTCTGTCACCCAGGCTGGAGAGCAGTGGCGCCATCTTGACTCACTGCAAGCTCCACCTCCCAGGTTCACGCCATTGTCCTGCCTCAGCCTCCTGAGTAGCTGGGACTACAGGTGCCCCGCCACCACGCCAGGCTAATTTTTTGTATTTTGTTTAGTAGAGATGGGGTTTTACCATATTAGCCAGGATGGTCTCGATCTCCTGACCTCGTGATCCGCCTGCCTCCGTCTCCCAAAGTGCTGGGATTATAGGCATGAGCCACAGCGCCTGGCCTCAACAATATTATTTCCATTCATATGAGCCTTCTCTCAATGTTTTATGTATATTCTAATCCTGAAAAGGAAGCTCTTGGGTTCTCATGGGTTAGATTGATATATGAATGTATGTTTGAGTGTATACGTGTACATATTCTCTTCTATTCTATTTTACACATAGAAGTTGGTTTCTGAACTCATATGAGAGTAAGTTATAAACAACTTAATGTTTTACTCTGAAATACTTCAGCATGTATCTATTAAAAAACAAGATTCTTGCTGAAGGCAGGCCAGGGGTATCACCTGGAGCATGCTCTCCAAAATGACTTAGCAGGATTCTTGCTGAAACTGGGAAGTGGACAAGGATGGACCCAGAAACTCAAAGTCAAATCCCAGTTAAGAAGAGGACTTAGATAAGACTTACTAAAGATTGGTCAGGGAGAGAGTCTCCATCAAAATCCACCATATTCTCTGTAACCAAAATGGAAAATGATTCTTAAGAAAGTAAACACTGGGGCCGGGGTAGTGGCTCACGTCTTTAATCCCAGCACTTTGGGAGGCTGAGGTAGGCAGATCATGAGGTCAGGAGTTCAAGACCAGCCTGGCCAACATGGTGAAATCCCGTCTCTACTAAAACTACAAGAAATTAGCCAGGTGTGGTGGCATGCACTTGCAACTCCAGCTACTTGGGAGGCTGAGACAGGAGAATCTCTTGAATCCAGGAGGCGGAGGTTGCAGTGAGCCAAGATCATGCCATTGCACTCCAGCCTGGGTGACAAAGCAAGACTCCGTCTCAAGAAAAAAAAAAGAAAGAAAGAAAAGAAACCTTGTTTTAATTCAGGCAGTTAACATTCGAAGTCCCCAAATTGTCTCAAAAAAGTATCCTCTATCACTTTTTGTTTTCACTTTGGGAAGAGATCCTTTTTAATACTTAGCTCATGTTCTCTGAGGCATCTGGCCAGAGCCGCATACATTTATTTGCCCACAATTAAGAACAGTACTGCTTCTTGCTTGAGCCTATTTGGTTGGAATTTTATTTGGTTAATTGGATCAAGCATAGGTCTGCCTCTGGCTCCCAATGACCTCTCTTTGCCAGATATCGGTTACACTTCGTGATTTCTTTTTGTATATATATTAAGATTTACCTTTTGTCGAGTACCTCAGCCCCTCCCTGGACTTGTATTTCATGAATGAGTCATCAGGTTGTTTTGGTAAAAACATCGAGGTGAGTTTTTAAAAGGATAATAGACACAAAAGGGCATCCTCAGAGGTAGGGGATCAGCCTGGCTGGCTTGACGGTGGCCTTCAATTGTTGCTTTTGCTGAACTATAAAAAGAGGCACAGAGAACACGGTGTGCTGAGAAAAACGGTGACAAGGATTCCTTTTTGTTGCTGTTTCATCGGTGATTTGTGGTAAGCAAACACCAGTAATCACTTAAATTGGTGAAGCTCAAAAAGGCAATTGAGCTGACCCGGAGTCTGATTTCCTCGGGGAGGCCTTCTGGGGAGCAAAGGTCAGCGACAGAAACAATAACTGAAGGCTCTGGGCTTCGCAGCTTGAGGCGCTTTTCCCTTCTGTATGGGTGATTTGCCAAGGTAAACTCTTCTGGATGAATGAGGCTTCTCGCCAGTCACTTTCCCTCCAGCTTTGACTGGAAAAGTAATCGCCATGTAGGTAAAGGGGGCCAGGCCCCTCTAAGTAAGAAGTACCTACAAATCCAAGTCCAGGCATGATCCGATGTGGCAGATCTCACAAGTATAATCCAAACGTCTGCTCACTTGCTTTTCAGCTTTGGTACTGTACTCTCTTCCCCAGTAGAGTACATGAGAACTGTACACAGCTTCCCCAGTTCTCATGAAGCAATTTCAATTTCACTTATATTTTACGAAGGTTTGGAGGGTTGCAGGGAGATATTACAGTAAGGGAGCTCCAGCTTTGCTAGTTTCTGTCTACTTCCCCTGCAAATTTCCCAAATTTCTCACTGTCTCTCCCCCTAAAAGAAAATCGTATGTGTCATTATCCAAAACAACTCAGCCTGACCCAGCACCTACATTGAAATGTGTATATTGTATCCAAAAAAAAAAAAAAAAAAAGAGCCAGATAGCAGTTGAAGTGTAACTTTTTTTTTTTTTTTTTAAAAGAACAGTTTTATTCAGAACCTATTTATTGCAATAAAGGAAAAGAGACTTTCATATCTAGGCTCAACTCCAAATACAACAAGTAAAAACTAGGGGGTTTATCGTCAAGGAGCAGGTTGGGTGGATGGAAAATTACTAGGAGGAAATGCCAGGCAGAGAAGGTGAATTCTGGCTAAACAGACTTAACATGATTCTTGCTGAAGAGCAGGCCAGGGTAATCAGGTTATCATCCGGGGCATTCTCCCCAAAATGACTTAGCAGGATTCTTGCTGAAACTGAGGGATGGACAAAGATGGACCCTGAAACCCAAAGTCAAAGCCCAGTTAAGAAGAGGACTTAGAGAGAGTCTTCATCGAAATCCACCATTCACTGTGCTTGGCAAGCACAATCCTCCATTAGCTTCTGCTGGAAGGTATGCTTTATGAGGGAAATCAAGACAGGTTGTGGTTTCTGTCTGCTAGAGCTTAAGATCCAGCAAGAGATCATGATTTCCATTGCACAATTAAGGATAACACAAAGCAGAAAGAAATAGGCTCTACGGCTTTTATAACTTTTGTTCTTTTGCATCCATCTTCCTTTTCGTGCCAAACCAAAAAAGCAGGCAACCTAACATCTTCCATGATAGAGTTAGGAACTTCGGGTTACAAGAAATGGAAACTCCAACACAAACCAAAGTGATTTAAGCTGGAGGAGGTTCTAAGTGACTCTGAAAGCTGGAAACTCAAGGAGGCTGAGCTAGCTGTAGGCACCACTTATTTCAGGAGTCAGGTCATGCTACCAGAATCGTATTGTTTATCTCTGAAGTTGTATCCAGGGCCAAGTTCTAAGTGGCAGATCCCATAGCTTCAGTCTCACATGAAGTGGAGAAGAGTTGATTTTCCTATTCACCAAGTGAAAGCCTTAGAATTGTGAATTGTGGGCTCTGATTAATCTGACTTGTTCAATGCCTACCCCTGAATAAATTAATATAGTGGGGGTGGGGGATGGGGATATAGGCATAGGAGCAAAGGATGTGCTGACTGTTCTCACCAAGGTCATGCTCTACTCCTCAAGGTGAAGGAGTTGTCAATGGGTGAAGGTAGGATGAAGGTTTTCTCCAAAGGGAAATTGATGTAAGGCAGAGTGAACAGATGCTGGGTGAGTAGATCAGCAGATATCTGCCACATTAAGTAGTATACAATAAATCACAGAGGAATTATATCCTAACTATGAAAAATTGAGCTGCCTCCAAGACTCTCAAAGCAGTGTAAACTGGGTCCTGTCTTCCTCAGCTGCTGACAACAGTTTATCATTCAGACTCTGGGATGGCACCCATGCACCTGAGGCAGCTGGTCTTCATGATTCCAAGGTGAGCACCCCATTTTCATAGCAGGTCTCCTCGAACCAGCCCAATGCTCACCACCCAGACAATCCAGTACCCCTAGCCAAGCAGCAGCACTCACAGGATTGGCTTCCCTGACGTGGGACGGAGATAATTCTTCTCCATCGGGGTTTAACATACTTGTCCCATTTCTCCGCCCAGAACTTCATCACCCTGTGATGACACTCTGTGGGGTCAGGTTCAATGATTGACAGTAAAACTTCTTCATCCACTGTCTTTGTCCCCTTGGTTTTTATTTTTAATTTAATAGTGGGAGTCATTGTACCAAAGCCACTATTGTTACTGTCATCTACCACTAGTAGCATTATTATTACTCTTATTGCCACTGCTGTTTTTATTGTTAAAAATGACGATCTACCAGGAGTCAAAATAGGAAACAGAGAATGAATATTTAAACATGAATCTCCAATACTACCTAAGACAGAAAGATAATACTTTTGGCAAACCTAGTCATGAAAACGCATTTGCAGTTGGCCTTTGAAAGGGAGTGGCTATGTCCAACCTGAGTATTCTGGTTAATCAAAAGTTTTTTCCTAATGAATTGGTATCGTGCTTCCTAGAGTTACCTCTCCTGCATCTATCTGGAGTGAATTGTTCACCAGGATTCCGACAATACTTAGAAAACTACCTAAACTACGCCCAAATAGAAATATCCTTGAGCTTTAGCCATTTGATTTTGTTTCCGAATATTGATTATTTTGAACGTTGCATCTTCTGCCTGTGTTTGTGTCAAAGCTTCCAACAAGTTCTTGGTGTTTGATTATAAGTTTCTTGATGGTGTTTATAGTGATTTGCTGCTTAAATATTTTGTGAACAAAACATTGTCTGGGTTTTGCATTTAGATAATGGGGGTGTTTATCACGCCGATATCTCCCAAAACAATCTAATGAAAAACTTTCCCTCTAAATCAAATTTGCCAGATGATTGACTGTATTATTTAAATTTAGTGTGGCTTTTGATGCATTAGGAAGGGAGCCCTGAGAAATGTAAAGTTAGGATTATTGTATCAAATTTGAAAATCCCTGTGCTGAGCAGATGCTGAATGGTTTTTATCTATTTCCATAACTGCATTTAAAAGGCATTAAGTGTTGTGATCATGGGGTGGTTCCTGCTTGGCTTTCTTCATCAATTTTGTATGGAATATAATACATTTCAAACATATATTTTTATGGTGCTGCATTTAGGAAAGAGAAACTTATTGTTTTACACAAGACTTATTGAAAGGATGATGCCATGTTAATGATAATGGCCTTTAAAAATATTCCACATTCAGAAGCATTCCCATCCAAAGCTACACCCTTTAAATCATTCTCCTCACTCGCACGATCACTCTAGGAAAACAGCACATTAACCTCCATACTATTATTATCACTAGTAACATTTTATCCCAGCACTTATTCAGAGCCAACACAGGCCAGAATGCAGAATGAGATGGACCCCTGGGCCTCATTTTCTGAGCCAGATTACAAAGGCTTCCATTACCCGCTCTGTTCTGACTCTTGTGAGTTACGAAGTTTGCAGCTGAAATTTCTAGGTCAGGTCTTAAGATTGGTGTCACGAACAGAAACACAAAAGAAAGCTTGAAGGCTTCAAGACTTTTCGTGGGGTCAGGGGTGCAAATAAGACTTTTGGAAGTAAGAAGAGACCTAGAACGGTTGTTTTCACTAAAGAAAAAACAAACACAAGTACGAGCCTCCTCCCCCAACCATCAAACATGTGAAAATGAAAAGGGGACATTAGAATCCAAGAAACGCTTAGGTTAAGACAGTCTGTGCATAACTTACATGGGGAAAAAAGGAAGAAAAAGAAAACCACCAATAGGGACCCTCGATTAAATAACTACAGGAAGGACGTGGTAGATGATACCAACGAGGTGTCAGCCCTCATTGAGAGGTGGGCACGACAATAGCAATAACATCCGCAACACAAGGCAGGTGGTTTCATCTGCAACGGCCATTGTGGCTGTTGGCAATCACAATTGTCAGACATTTGTGTTATGAATTTGTGTGTATAAATATTAATACATGAAACCGGAGGGCCATGATTGTGTGGCCTCTACTTGAGAGAGGTCTCAGGCCCGAGGTTTGGGAAATTTGCTTTCTGAGAAATAAAGCTTTATGAGAAAGAAAGATGAGACACGAGTGGTAAATAAAACTTAACCTCTGTGTAAGATGAGTGGTTTTTTATTTCTGGTTGTTTTTTTGTTTTTTGTTTTTTTTGTTTTTTGTTTTTTTTGAGACGGAGTCTCGCTCTGTCGCCCAGGCTGGACTGCAGTGGCCGGATCTCAGCTCACTGCAAGCTCCGCCTCCCGGGTTTACACCATTCTCCTGCCTCAGCCTCCCAAGTAGCTGGGACTACAGGCGCCCACCACCACACCTGGCTAGTTTTTTGTATTTTTTTAAGTAGAGATGGGGTTTCACCGTGTTAGCCAGGATGGTCTTGATCTCCTGACCTCGTGATCCGCCCGTCTCGGCCTCCCAAAGTGCTGGGATTACAGGCTTGAGCCACCGCGCCCAGCCTATTTCTGGTTGTTTTAAGAAACAGCTGCTATGGTCTGAATATTCATGTTCCTCTAAAGTTCATATGTTGAAACCCTGACCTCCGAGACGATGGTATTAGGAGATGGAGTCTTTGGGAGGTGATTAGGTCAGAAGGGCAGAGACCTCGTGATGGGATGAGTATCCCTACAAAAGAGACCTTAGAGAGACCCTCCACTCCTTCTACCACGAGAGGATGCAGAGAGAAGAGAAGACTCACTCTATAAGCTAGAGGCAACCCCCTACCCCCAGACACAGAAGCTGCCAGGGCCTTTATCCTGGATTTTCCAATCTCCAGACTGTAAGAACTAAGTTTCTGTTGTTTAAGCCATCAAGTCTATGGTATTTTGTTATGGCAGGCTGAACAGACTCAGACAGTCACTCTATATTTTAATTCTACACATATTCAAGTTTTTTCATTAATTTTTTTAAAGGAGACTTTTACTTCTTCTTTTTTTTTTTTTTTTTTCTTTTTTGAGATGGAATCTCGCTCCTCACCCAGGCTGGAGTGCAGTGGTGTGATCTCGGCTCACTGCAACCTCCACCTCCCGGGCTCACGCCATTCTCCTGCCTCAGCCTCCTGAGTAGCTAGGACTACAGGTGCCCGCCACCACACCCGGCTAATTTTTTTGTCCTTTTATAGAGGCAGGGTTTCACCGTGTTAGCCAGGATGGTCTGGATCTCCTGACCTCGTGATCCGCCCTCCTCGGCCTCCCAAAGTGCTGGGATTAGAGGCATGAGCCACTGTGCCTGGCCGGCTTTTACTTCTAAGGGAAGGAATTGGCAGATTGATAACAGAAGCAGGCCGACTCTTCTGTGCTTCCCACAACGGCCAATATAGTGACATCTAAGGAGCAGAATGGAGTGGAGAAACACAGTTGACAGTGGCCATGGCATCCCCAGCGTCTCCTGAGAACACTGGACTTTCGGGACCCAGCTGAAGGTCGCAAGAGGACGTTCCTTTTCTTATGTGTAGGATTCCATGGGCACCTATTTCCCAGCCTGCCTAAGTCTCACCCCAGTACCATCTCAGGGAGGTACTTCATCACTTTCCCTGTTTGCCATGGCTCTCTGGGAGAAAGGAGCACTTCGGTAACTACAGCACGTGCCTTACCATCCCTGTCTCTGCCTCCATCTGCTAGTGCTCTGATCAGTTGCAGAAAGCGGAAAATACCCTCTTTCCCACCCAGTGTTTTATGGGCACAATGGGCCTTCCCTGTCAAAATGGGCGCTTTGTATTTCACCATCACTGCCTATTCTTTTGAGGGGTGTAGGAAGCTATCGCTATCACGATACTATTGCAGAGTGTCCCCGCTGAGCCCAGTCAGAATTGCATCGGCTGGCACATCTTCATATACGAGGAACTTTTGGTTTTGGGAGACTGGTCCTCTGATACTACCAGAGATATAAGAAGGAAGGAGAGGCTCGGTCTGAGTCTAAATAGAATAGAAAGAGATGGCAAATTAATCTCACCAAGTTGTAATGCTAGAGGTAGAGAGCTGGGGTCAACGTCAGACAGCTCTTTCTACCAGCCTACACTGCTGTCTCCAGAACAAAGGTCAAGGGATTGTTTTACCTTGAGTGGATGAGACCTCAGATTCAGGCCTCAAGAATTTTTGATAACCATATTGCAAGAGGAATAGTAATGGATTGTAGGGTCTTAAGAAGAGAGGACCAAAAAACTAGAAACCAGGTCTCCTGCCTAAGAGTCAGAAGATGTAATAAGAAAGAGAAGAAAGTGATAGCTTTCTTCAAGAACTTACAGAAAGACTCAACGTCAATGTCATTGTAGGGTTTGCATAAATGGTAGTCATATGGAAAACACTTAGCTTTTGTTTTCTAATGAAGAAAGTTTTACATATGAGTAGTGAGTTTCATATCCTGAAATACATCCTAAAATCTATGCAAATGGATTTAGTTAATTACTTTTCAGGGATGTTTAAGAATTTCTCAAAATGTGGTTCGTGGACCAGCAACCTGAGATCGTATGAGAATTGCAGATTCCCAGTCCCCTTCCCAGACCTACTGGGGAAGATTCTGGGTGTGGGGCCCAGTAATGTGTTTCACAATCCCTCCTAGTGAATCTGAATCATGCTAAATGTTGAGACCCATGATTGCAGTGAAATAGTCGCATCTCTATCCTGCCCTTTAAACATTAGTCTCACCTTATTCTATGTGCTTATCCCAGTGCTTGGACTATGATGGGTACACTCTCCTTTATTATTTGATGAATCAATGAATTACTCCCGAAAGTAGTAGCAAGTTTCTCAAATGTGGTCCTTAAAGCACACGTATCATATTAACACAGACTGTTTGTTAAAACTCCAATTTCTAGGCCCCTCCACTCCACCACACACACACCTTTAGGATCCAAATGTCTGGGGAAGGGCCCAGAAATGCTTATTTTAAATAATTACTATCTTTCACTCTTTTATTCTTAAAAAATAACATTTTTATAGAATAATTAAGAAATACATCCACATGGTACAACATTTAAGACACACAGATGGGGATTCAATGAAGGGTAAATCTCCTTGTCTCCCTATACCCATCTACCCAGGTCTCCTCCCACAATGCAAGTACAGTAAACTTGGGGTATCTGTTTATTTGTTTATGTATTTTTTCAGAGATTTTATACTTAAATAAGCAATCTTACACACACATACTACAAAAATGTATGGTCTTTCTGTCCCTTGATTTTTTTCTCTCAGCTACATATCTAGAATATTCTTTTTTTTGTTTTTGTTTTTTTGAAACAGGGTCTTGGGGTCTTGCTCTGTCACCCAGTCTGGAGTGCAGTGGTACGATCATGACTCACTGCAGCCTTTACCTCCCGAACTGAAGTGATCCTCCCACCTCAGCCTCCCGAGTAACTGAGGCTACAGGCAGGTGCACCACCATGCATGGCTAATTTTTCTTTTGCGTAGAGATGGGGTTTCACGTGTTTCTCAGGCTGGTATCAAACTCCTGAGCTCAAGCAATCTGCCCTCCTTGGCCTCCCAAAGTGCTGGGATTACAGGCATGAGCCATGTGCATGGCTGAGAAATGTACATTTTAAACAAATTTGCCAAGTGATTCTTTTGCAAGCAGTTAAGACTTATGTTTTTGGATTTTTTGACAGAATCTGAAAAATGTGTTTCTGTAAGTTACGTATTCCTTAGATGGTTGTAAGTCAAATTTTAGTTTCTTGCATATCTAGGACCTCAAGTTGTGAATCAACAGTAACTGACGTAATGAGCTAATATTTAATGTATACTTATTCTTAGATTCTTACTTTGTGGATATGATATGTAGTAAAACCACTTAGGGGAAGAGACCAGTTATTTTCTTTCTGTTCAAACCCAATGTTTGGTGGCACAGGGTTGGTGTCAAGGAAGTGACTGTTGAGTGAAGGAGCCAGCATGTAGAATTCATGGCT
Organism: Macaca nemestrina; assembly: GCF_043159975.1. Lineage (NCBI taxonomy): Eukaryota > Metazoa > Chordata > Mammalia > Primates > Cercopithecidae > Macaca > Macaca nemestrina. The sequence goes on from NC_092141.1 coordinate 13,673,686, forward strand.
GCCCACCAGGAAGACTGACTGATTGTATGGGCCTATTGATTCTGATGGTATGGACACCTAGTAGGGTCATCTGTACTGAAGGCGTGGGGACTCATGAGGGAGACTGTGGGGAAAAGAAAGGGAGATCAGCCTGTTACTGTGTCTATATAGAAAGAAGTAGACATAAGAGACTCCATTTTGTTCTGTATTTGAGATGCTGTTAATCTGTGACCCTACCCCCAACCTTGTCCTTGCAAGAGACATGTGCTGTGGTGACTCAAGGTTTAATGGATTTTGGGCTGTGCAGGATGTGTCTTTGTTAAACAAGTGCCTGAAGGCAGCTTGCTGGTTAAGAGTCATCACCATTCTCTTAATTTCAACTACCCAGGGACATGTACACGGCCAAAGGTCGCAGGGACCTCTGCCTAGGAAAGCAAGGTATTGTCCAAGGTTTCTCCCCATGTGATAGGCTGAAACAATGCTGCTAAAAGGTTTATGGAGATGTTTGCATATGCATCTTAAGGCACAGCATTTTCCTTTAAACTTATTCATGTCACAGAGATTTTTGTTCATATGTCTTACTGCTGATTTCCTCCCTACAATGATCCTATTGTCCTGCCACTCCCTTATCTTTAAGATGGTAAAGATAATTATCAATAAATACTAAGGGAACTCAGAGACCAGTGCCAGCGTGGGTCCTCTGTAAGCTGAGCGCCGGTCCCCTGGGCCCACTTTTTCTTTCTCTATACTTTGTCTCTGTGTCTCATTTCTTTTCTCAAGTCTCTCGTTCCACCTAACAAGAAACACCCACCGGTGTGGAGGGGCAGGCCACCCCTTCAGGAGACAAAGGGTTTCTAAGCCTCTACCCTGCTTCACACACTTCTCTCTTTCTAGGTGTGCACAGCCCAAGACTATTCAGTGTAATGTGGTTGGCAGCCAAGACCGGTAAGTCAGCAAACATAGCTATACCTTCCGAAGGAGCTTCCTCGATATCTGGGCAGGTTACTTGTAATAAAGGAGATGCAGCAGCCAAACAAACAAAAACCAAAACCACCCTTCACTCAGCCAGTACCTCAGGGAAGAGACCACCTCCACCTCCTACCGGACTTCTTGGAAATTTCACAGCTCTCCATCTTTCAGACGAAAGATTCAAATAAATGAAATGTCTAATATTTCATAATGTATGCAGATTATCATTCCTACTCATTCAACAAAGGAAATCGAATGGAGGTTATAAAAAAGAATGTTTTTTTTCTGATAATTTACCCTCTCTAAAAGGCAAAGATTGAATATAAAAGACCCTCAGTGAAGTTTGAGAGTATCAGCTCAGCTCTCCCAACACATTTAAAGACAAGAACTAAACTCAGGTTATTAAAGAATAAAACTCCAAGTTGTAGTGTAAAGACAAAGGCCTGTTAGGCATAGAATTAAAACGCCGTGGAACTGTCAGAGAACTGAATCAAAGGATGCCTTTTCCAAGTTATCCCTGTTGCTAGGCATTCTGGAAGAAGTCTGCACCTGGGGCAGCCCAGTTAGGTCTTGGAGGAAGGAACCAAGAGTAGACGAAGCAGGTACCACATTCTTTCGCTGCTGTCTGGTTTACTGGTTTACAGGTCATCACCCTATCTCTTCCAGTGCCTCCGTCTGCAGGAATGCATTAATGATAAAATGCAGAGAGCAATCCCCACTGGTAGGATGACCCAGGAGGTTTAATAACAATGTGGACATTTAAAAACTTGGGAGGATGAAACCAATTTTAACTTCATAGAAGTAAGGCTTGTGAGAGTAGGAGTTGAAATTGCATTATATTAAACTGTTTTCCTTTAAAAAAGAAATCTCCAAAAACTTTCCACGGATGATTTCTAGTCCTCCACAAGGTCTTTGTTATGGAAAAGTTTCTGCTTTCGTCAGTGATTGATTCCCAGAGTTTCACCTCTGTGCCTCAAATTACTCTCTGACCTTCAGCTTAATTCAATTCAACAGATACTTAATCATCACCTAGGGCAGCCAAGACACTATGGCAAGCACCTTGAAGATCCATAAAGGAGCAAGGCAAGAGACATAAAATATCAGAGAAGAAACGGGCTTTAGAAAACATTCATGAATTCCTTCAAATAAACATTAAATCACTACTATGTGCCAACCCTAGTATCTCCCTAGAAAACCAATGAGATAGCATTAAGCCAAGTCAGGCAAGATCTCTTGTTGCCCTGACCCAGGGGTGCATCCTGGAATTAATCTGATTCAGTTGCTCTTTATAGAATCATGGGAACACAGGTAATTCTGATGTATGCCCTAGCCTAGAACCAATGGTACAGCACCACTTTACCATTATTAAGTTGAGGAATCTAGGGATCAGAAAGAAGTTGTGATATTCTCAAGGACTATGTACTATTTAATGCCAAGTCACAGTAAGACCTTGAATTTCCTACCACACCATGCCATGGCCTGGTAACAAGACATGGACACAGGTGGCCATAAAAATAGATCAAACCTGACAGCCGCTCTAGAAAAGATCCAGAGGACGTCAGGACATAGAGAGAAACCACTGCTACGATGGTAATAAAAGACACCAGATGAAAAGGACTTTGATAAAAGTTTTGGAGGATGATAAGCCCCAGGCATGGATAGGGAATGGCTGGTGGGGAGAAGAAATTCTAAAAAGAGGGAAGAAAGGGATGCCAAGGAAGAACAAGACAGGTTATGAGAAAACTAAGTAGCTCAATTGGATAGAACAATGTTCCAAAGTATGAAATAAGAAAACTTTAAATGGTGTCCAAAGACAGCATTAAGTAATCTGGATTGACAGAGTGAGGAAGCTTGGCGAGTCAGGATGGTTTTTCATGTAGACCAGGCATATAAAGTTTTCTTTGAAGAATTTTAATTTATGAAAAAGAGGTTAGAGAAAAATATTAGGTAAATAAAGATGGTATGCAACTATGACAAAAATTAAATGTTGAAGAGATTGGGAAAGGAATAGGAGATGAAATTAAAAGATTGTCTGTGTACTGAATAATGCACTGAGTTTGGGCTTTGGTTGGTAATCAGAAGTGAATTCTAAGGATGTTTTAAAGAATCACTACAAGCAGCTATGGTTTAGGAAGATGCCTCTGGATGCAGAATAAAGTAGAGTACAAATAGAAGACATAGGCAATAGAGAGGCCAAGATGACCATTGAGTCTACAGTTATGGAAGAAGTTACAAGCGTGTGGACTAGAATACTGACAACAGAGACAACAGATATGTAAAAGGGTGTGTATAAGAAAAACATCACTGAGTAAGAAACCATACGACCTTCATCAAAATGCAAAAACTCTTATGCTTCAAAGAGCACCATCAAAAAAGTGAAACTTACAGAATAGCAAAAAGCTTTGTAAATCATACATCTGATAAAGGACATACCTAAAATATATAATAAACTCTTACAACTCACAATAAGAAGACAAGTAACCTGATTAAAATTAGACAAAGGGCCCAGGCACAGTGGCTCATGCCTGTCATCCCAGCACTTTGGGAGGCTGAGGCAGATGGATCATTTGAGGCAGGGAGTTCAAGATCAGCCTGGCTAACATGGCAAAACCCCATCTCTACTAAAAGTACAAAAATTATCAGGGCATGGTGGCACACCCCTATAATCCCAGCTACTCAGGAGACTGAGGCATGAGAATCACTTGAACTCGGGAGGCGGAGGTTGCAGTGACCCAAGATCATGCTGCTGCACTGTAGCCTGGGTGACAGAGTGAGATTTTGTCTAAAAAAAAAAATAAAGGTAAAAATATAGTAAAATTGAACAAAGGATAGAAATAGGTAGGTGTTCAAATAAAGTTCTGCCAGTAGCCAACAAGCACAGAAAAAGTTGCTAAGTATCGTATCATTAGACATCAGGGAAATGCAAATCAAAACTGCAATGATATACTACTTCACACCCACCAGAATAGCTGGAATCAAAAAGACAGATAATAACAAGTGTTGGTGAGGATGTGGAGACATTGGAACCCATATAATACTGCTGGTAGGAATGCGAAATGGTGTGGTCATTTTGGAAACAGTCTGGCAGTTCTTCAGATGGTTAAACATACAATTGCTATATGACCCAGTGAATTCATTAGTAAGTATATGCCCAAGAGAAATAAAAATGCACGTTTATTCAAATGTTTGTTAGCCAATGTTTACTGTAGCATTATTTGTAATAACCAAAAGAAGTGGAGATAACCCAAATGTCCATCAAGTGACTAAATGGGTAAATAAAATGTGGTGTTTAATACAATGGAATATTATATTATTGTAAAAAGGAAGGGAATACTGTACATATTACAACATAAATGAACCTCGAAAACCTTACACTAAGTAAAAGAAGCCAGATACAAACGACCACAGTTTATAAGATTCCATTTACGCCCAGAAGGCAAATCTATGTAGAGAGAAAGTAAGCAAGCTAGTTTAGGTCTGGTAAAGATGAGATAATGAAGGTTCATAGTTAAAGAGTGTGGGGTATCTTTTTGAGGTGAGGAAAATGTTTTTAAATTGACTGGTGATGGTTGCATATATCTGTGAATATATCTTTAAACCATTGAAATGTACCCCTTACATTAGTGAATTATGTGATATGTGAATTACATCTCAAGAAAGGTGTTTTATAAAAATAAAAACATCTGATTTGTGGCTGGATTTGATGGAACCCTTCCCCCCCACCATGGCTAAAGAATTTGCAAGATTCAAAATTCGGTACAGCAAGCCAAAATAGCTCTAACTTAGATTATGCAGACCTTTCAGATCCAGGATGCCATGAGAACACATAGTGGCAGCAAAAGGCTCTGTGGCTCTTGAACTAAATGTGTCAGTCTTTCCTTCCTTCTACCCACAAAGTTTAAATGAAAATTGTCTTTTCTGGGATCCTACATAGCTAAAGCAAGACTAAGCAAAAAAAAACAAAAACAAAAACAAAAACAAAAACAACAAATCAGGAGGCATCACGCTACCCAACTTCAAACTATACTGTAAGGTCATAGCCACCAAAACAGCATGGTACTTCTATGAAAGTAGGCACACGTAGACCAGTGGAACAGAATTGAGAACCCAGAAATAAAGCCAAATACTTAACAGCCAACTGATCTTCCACAAAGTGAGGAAAAACATAGAGTGGGGTAAGGACACCCTATTCAACAAATGGTGCTAGGATAATTGACTAGCCACATGTAGAAGAATAAAACCAGATCCTCATCTCTCACTTCATACAAAAATCAACTAAAGATGAATCAAATACTTAAATATAAGACTGAAATCATAAAGATTCTAGAAGATAACATGAGAAAAACCCTTCTAGACATTGGCTTAGGCAAACACTTCATGACCAAGAACCCAAAAGCAAATGTGACAAAAACAAAGATAAAGAGATAGGACTTAATTAAACTAAAAAGCTTCTGCCCAGAAAAAAAAAGAAAATCAGGAGAGTAAACAGATAGCCCACAGAGTGTGAGAAAATCTTCACAATCTATACATCCAACAAAGGACTAATACCCAGAATCTACAAGAAAGTCAAACAAATCAGCAAGAAAACAAACAAACGATCCCATAAAAAAGTGGGCTAAGAACATGAACAGACAATTCTCAGAAGAAGAGATATAAATGGCCAACAAACATATTTTAAAATGCTCAATATCATTAATTATCAGGGAAATACAAATCAAAACCACAATGTGATACCCCATTGGTCCTGCAAGAATGGCCATAATCAAAAACAAAAACAAAAAAAATAGATGTTAGCATGGATGTGGTGAAAAGGGAACAATTTTACACTTCTGGTGAGAATGTAAACTAGTACAACCACTAAGGAAAACAGTATGGAGATTCCTTAAAGAAATAAAAGTAAAAAGAAAAAGAAAAAAAGAAAAAAGAAATAAAAGTAGATCTACTGTTTGACCCAGCAATCCCACTACTGGCTATCTACCCAGAGGAAAAGAAGTCATTATACGAAAAAGATACTTGCACACGCCTATTTATAGCAGCACAATTCGCAGTTGAAAAAATATAGAACAAGCCCAAATGCCCATCAATCAACGACTGGATAAAGAAATTGTGGTATATAGATATATCATGGAATACTACTCAATTATAAAAAGAAACAAAATAATGACATTTGCAGCAACGTGGATGGATTTGGAGACCATTATTCTGAGTGAAGTAACTCAGGAATGAATGGAAAACCAAACATCATATGTTCTCACCCATAAGTGGGAGTGAAGCTATGAGGATGCAAAGGCATAAGAATGATACAATAGACTTTGGGGACTTGGGAGAAAGGATGGTGGGTGAGGCATAAAAGACTACACATGGGGTACAGTGTACCCTGCTCGGGTGATGGGTGCATCAAAATCTCAGAAATCGTCGCTAAATAAGTTATTCATGTAACCAAGCACCACTTGTTCCCCCAAAACCTACTGAAACAAACAAATAAATAAATAAATAAACAAGAAAATTGTTTTTTTCTGGTCATCTGCTTCACATTCTCACTGTCAGTTTCCCAACTAGGAGAATGGAAGATCTGAGTGCTTTTCCCTGTACCCCCAAAAGGAAACCTTTGTGGGTAGCAACTAACATATATAATTATCTGCCTAATCTACAAGAATATGAACTACTGAAGAACAGAGGGTGCTTATTCCCTCTATTTTTCTGTGCTTAGCATAGGGTCAGGCACAGAACTGTGGCTCAATAGCTGACAATTGATTGAAACAAAAAATAAATGAATAGTACCTCCCTGACAAAAAAAAAAAAAAAAAAAAAAGAAAGAAAAAGGGTGTGGCATGGAATGATAAAAATGTGGTTGATAATTCCAAGTTTAATAGCCAAGCAAATGCTAGATTTCTGTCTCTAAAAATTTTCAAGAGGGATTTTTAACTGTCTTTCCACAACCAAAATAGAGAGTAGAGTTCTTGCACAGTCAATGCCAAGAGTGTGTGGCAAACACCATTGAGTAATATAAGAAAAAATGGGGGGATAAGTAGAATATGTTAGCCTAGCAGATATTTTAAGATCGGTAATTATAGAAAGTTCAATAGTGAAGTAGCAAAAAGTAGAGAAATAGAAAGCACATTCTGTTTGGATGCAGGGAAAGACTTAACAACATTCATTTGCAGTGACATCTATCTAAAAAATGTTAGTTCTGTGTTGGTATGCAAACTGTTGTGGGGAAATTACTTTATACCTCAAGTATAAAGGTTCAGCCAAGAAAAAGAGAACTAACAATAGGTATTAGAAGAGTTGAAGGAATCAAGGGGAGAAATTTGCAAAAGGTAATCTGCGATTTGCAGTTGCTGGAAACCAGCACCATCGCATGTGGTTGAGGGGGACACAGAGAGAAGGTCGTGTGATCTCTCATACACACACACACAGATAATATTTTACTTATCTGTATTTTCAAAAATTTCTGTAGTTAACACATGATAAGAAAATGTGATAATAATTTTAACAGACTAAAATTAATTTAGCAACAGAAATGAAAATGGTTTGTCTAGCTAAGGAACTCTTCCTTAAAGCAGTAAGATAGTCAGAAAACGTATTTACACATATTTTTAAAGAATTCGTTAGCTTGCTGTTTATTGTGTTCTGGGATGAATATTGACCCTTAGAAAATTTTCAATTATTAAATGAAGATTTTTCAACAGTTACATTTCTGCATGTTTGTCCCAAACCATATATTAAATCTGATTGATATGCTTTGCATTTGTGTCCCCATCAAAATCTCGCATCTACTTGTAATCCTCAATGTTGGAGGAGGGGCCTGGCGGGAGCTGATGTTCATGGAGACAAATTTCCCTCTTGCTGTTCTCTTGATAGTGAGTGAGTTCTCACGAGATCTGGTTGTTTAAAAGTGAGTAGCACCTCCCCCTTCTTTCTCTTTCTCTTGCTCTGGTCATGTAATGGGCCAGCTTCCCCTTTGCCTTCTGCCATGACTGTACGTTTCCTGAGGCATCCCCAGAAACAGAAGCCTGTGCAACCTGTAGAACTGTGAGCCAATTAAACCTCTTTTCTTTATAAATTAACCAGTGTCAAGTATATCTTTATAGCAGTGTGAGAAGTGACTAATACACCAATTATTAGAAGATTCATTTCTTTTTGTTCAGGTAAAATTCACATAACATAAAATTCACCATCTTAAAGCAAGTAATTCAGAGGTATTTAGTACATTTACCATGTTGTGCAACCAGCACTTCTTTCTTTCTAGTTCTGAATCATTTTCATCACTCTCAAAAGAGACCCCCATATCCATTAACCAATCATTCCCCATTTTCTCAACCCCCAAACCCCTGGAAACCATTAATATGCTTTCCATCTCTATGATTTTTTCTCAATTCTGTATGTTTCATATAAATGGAATCATAAAATATGTGAGCCTTTTGGTCTTGCGTCTTTTACTTAACAAAATATTTTTTAAAGTTCATCCACATTGTGGTATGTATCAGCACTTTTTGTAGCTTTTGGTAGCGGAATAATCTTCCATTGTGCAGATACACTGCAGTTTATTTAGTCATTCATCTGTTGATGGACATTTGAGTGGTTTCTACCTTTAAGCTATTGCGAATCATGCTGCTGTGAACAATCATATACAAGTATTTGTTTGAATACCTGTGTTCAATTCCTTGGCGTATATACCTAGGTCATATGGCTACTCTACGTTTAACTTTTTTTGAGGAACTGCCAAGCTTTTCCACAGCAGCTGCAGCATTTTACATTCCCAACAGCAATGTGAGTGGGTTCCAAATTTCTACTTCCTTATCAATGCTCATTATACATCCTTTTTGTTTTATTTTTTACTCATATTTGTTTTTAGTATTTTTTATTTCTTCTAAAAAAATACAGGATACATGTGCAGAACGTGCAGGTTTGTTACGTAGGTATAACATGGATGAAGCTGGAAGCCATCATCCTCAGCAAACTAACACAGAAACAGAAAACCAAACACCGCATGTTCTCACTCATAAGTGGGAGTGGAACATTGAGAAAACATGGACACAGAGAGGGGAACAACACACACCAGGGCCTGTTGGGGAGTGGTGGGTGAGGTGAGGGAACTTAGAGGACAGGTCAATAGGTACAGCACACCACCACAGCGTAGACAACCTAATGTGTGTGAAATAGTATCTATTACAGTTTTGATTTTTATTTACTAATGACTAATGATGTTGAGCATCTTTCATGTGCTTGTCAGCATTTGTATATGCTCTTTGGAGAAATATATTTTTGATTCCTTTGCCCAATTTTCTAATTGGCTTGTTGTTGTTGAGTTTTAGGAATTCTTTATATATTCTGAAAACTAGATTTTATCTGATACATAATTTGCAAATACTTTCTCCCATTCTGTGAGTTGCCTTTTTACGTTCTTGATAGTGTCTCTGATTCAAAAAATGTTAAATTTGATTAAGTCCAACTTATCTATTTTTTTGTTTCCTTCACTTGTGCTTTTGGTGTCATATGTAAGAATCAATTGCCAAATTCAAGATCAATAAAATTTACATCTATTTTATTCTTAGTTTTGTAGTTTTCACTCTTATGTTTAGGACTTTGATTCATCTTAATTTTTGTGTATGGTGTGAGGTAGGTGAAATCCAGGGAAAGGGATGTTTATTCAATTATTTAGGTCTTTCTAAATTTTGTCAGCAATGTGTGGTCATTTTCCATGTATAATTCTTACATCTCCTTGGTTAAATTTATTCTTATGTATTTTATTCTTTTTAATGCTATTGTAAATGGAATTGTTTTCTTAGTTTTCTTTATGGATTATTTATTAATAGTGTATAGAAATAGAACTGAATTTTTTTCTGTTAGTATTGTATCCTAAAAATTTGCTGAATCCTACAAATCAGCTGAATTCATTTACTAACTTTAATGGTTTTTAATAATAAATTCTCTAGAATTTTCTGTGTATAAAATTATTTATCTGTGAATAGAGACAGTTTTACTTCATCCTTCTGATTTGAATGTCTTTTATTTCCTTTTCTTGCCTAATTTTTCTGGCCAGAATTTTAAATTTTTAATTAGAATGTTAAATAGCACTGGTGAAAGTAGGCATCCTTGTCTTATTCTTGACCTTAAAAAGTTTTCAGTCTTCCACCATTATAATGGGAAATGTGGGTTTTCATAAATGTCCTTTATCAAATGGAAAAAATTTTCTTCTAAATCTTTTGAGTGTTTTTATCATGAAAAGATGTTGAATTTTGTCAGATGCTTTTTTTCTGCATTAATTGAGAGGATCATTTGTTTTTCCCTGTATTCTCTTAATGTGATATATTATACTGATTAACTTTCATATGTTGAAGCACCATTACATCTCAGGGATAAATCCCATTTAGTTGTGATGTGCAATCATTTTAATATGTTACTGGATTTGAAAAGAATAATTCTTAAGTAATTAAATTAACCTAGTACATAATATAGCTACCAGTTAGATTCCTCATGGAGGGGACATGTGATCTAAGGAGAAATGTTGCAGGAACAGGATTCAAATAAGTTACAGAGAAAATGCAGAATTGCTTCTTACTGGATTGAAGAAACTCCGAAAAGACTCTGCAAAAGCCTTGAATTGTCATAAAGAAAGGCCACTAACGAAATCTTTGACAAGCCAGAAAGGGTGGCTCATGACTGTAATCCCAGCACTTTGGGAGGCCGAAGCGGGTGGATCACCTGAGGTCAGGAGTTTGAGACCAGCCTGGCCAACATGGTGAAACACTGTCTCCACTAAAAATACAAAAATTAGCCGGGCATGGTGGTAGGCACCAGTAATCCCAGCTACTCCAGAGACTGATGTAGGAGAATCTCTTGAACCCGGGAGGCGGAGGTTGCAGTGAGCCGAAATCATGCCACTGCACTCCACCCTGGGTGACAAGAGCAAAACTATGTCAAAAAAAACAAAAACAAAAACAAACCTCTGACACATGGTGAAGCTTCAGAATTTCCAGCAAGCTGCATGGCCCAAACACCCATGGCATGGATGTCCTGAATGAGGTCTGTGCAACTGATTGTAATTAATCTGAAATAAATTGGTGAGTAATTTCTAAGTCTATAATTCTCTACACCCTTATGATTCATATGTATTGCTGTTATCTATTGCTGCCTAACAGATCACCCCAAAACCTAATATTAATTAATAGCTAATAGTAAGAGTAATTATTCTATTATATCTGGTAGTTTCCACAGGTCAGAACTTTGGCGAGGGGTTAGCAGAGCTGTTTCAGTCCAACAGTGCCTGAAAGTGAGGGCTGGAGCAGCAAGGAGCTGGCCAAGCCTCTCTCTCTATTTAGTCTGAGGGCTTCTCTATGTATTTTTCCACATGGACTACCTCGAGCTTCCTTACAGCATGGTGTCCGCAGAGGGATGAGACTCTGGCTTATAGATTTCATCTCTCCAGGACAGGAGAGTCAGAAACTTGCAGACATGTTTTCAAACTGCCACAGTTTCTTTGCCTGATTGTTTTAATACTATGATAGTTAATTGGCCGAAACATTTAATTCCCTGATACTGAATGAAGCATGAGCTTTATCATTTGGCCCATGGAGCTCACAGCAAGACAGAACTATTCACTCAGTGCAAAGCAAAACGCCCGAGAGGAAATGCTTAACTTCTCGTGTCCTGTATTTGCACCGAAGTCTAAAGTGAGAATTTTACAAAATGTCACTACTCCCAATACAGATATATAAAACCCATCTTCCAGAAAACAATGTCCCGTTTTTCTTGATGTGAGGTTTAAGAAAATATCATAAAATATCATAAAATCAAGACCCTACCGTACCTGTGGCTGACACTTATTTGCTATTTTCATTTGCATGAACCATTTCTCCCGTTCCACAGAGCACACAAAAAACAGCTGGCTAGCCCTGAAATGAACGTGATGGTACAAGAATGATGTTCTATGTGTGTGCTAAAGGAGGTCTCTCTGGATAAATAAAAGGTTGCTCATTTATTTATGATGCAAAAAAATCCATTGTGCATTATTTGGCTCAAAGAATCATCAATTATTTATTCAGAACTCCCTGTCTCCAAGTACAGCTTTTTGTGTGCATGAGGGCATGTCTGTTTTTATTACTTCAAAACGTGTAATTTTCTTTTTGATTGTGGTAGATGCTCTGTCTCAAAGCTTGTGGTATTGACATAACCTGTATGTTTGATAAAGGATTTCCAGTGTATTATACCATTTTCATCTGAACCCTCGGTGGCCCTGTAGTTAAACACCCAGGAATCATGACAAATGGATATAAGAAGTTCATTCATTCACTAGGATGTTCACTCCTTTTCCCTCCCCCCAAACAAAATTACTTCATCACTAAAACATTAATTATATTCTGGAAGCAAACATCTTCTCAGGCATCACTGACTTCTCCTAACCCTAGCAAGGGCATATTTAGAGCAATAGCATCCTTCAAATGTATTTTATAGCCTTTAAACTCTGACTTTCACTCACATTAATTCTAGATCCATCATAGCACACTGCCAGATCAGACATCTGGTTTCTATGGTCTGTGTAGAAAATGAAAATAATTGAAATAGAGATATCCACGGCCTACTGTGTAGGTTCTCCAGGGAACTTGTTCATCCCCCGAAACAGACACAGCTGCCACTCTTACACAGCAATTCAGATTGTTACTGAGGGAGGGTACTTGGTGTAGGACAGGTATTACTCCTTTTCTAGCAGGTGCTGTGGGGTTTCTTGATACAGAGTATGTGACGCTCTGCCTCATTTAAGGTTTGAGAGGTTGGCTGGCAAAGACTGGAATCCAACACAGCTTTGCGTGCCACTCACAAAGGACAAGTTCTTGGATGTCTTAGCCAGCACCTCCAGGTGGCAGCCCACTCCTGGGCCTCTCTCCTGGTTGCAGGGTCTCCAGGTATGGTATCCATACAGGTGCAAGGTATCCATACAGGTGCAAGGCTCAGATTTCCCTTAGAATGAGCCACTGTGGGGAGAGCGGTTGGCTAATGGCCACTAGCTGACTCTCCTTTGGATGCACTGGGGCATTGCTGCTGGAGATCATGCTCTTCCCAGGCTGCTTTCTGCCCATGATGACTGAGCAGTGAAAGGACTTGGAGCCAGGTCAGTTCTGCCCCATGTGAATCTCCTCTAATAGGAAGCCTCTGCTCTGGGGCTCCCCACCAGAGAGGCGTTCTTGGGATTGCCCTGCAATCTGGGACTCTTTTTACCCAATCTTCCTTCCTTCTCCATTTCCTTTTGCAGATATCAGACCTGCATCATAATCTGAAGGCTCTTCTCACCTTCTTTTGCTCCCTCTCCCCTTTGATTAAAAGACGAACCGTCATGTCCCCTGATGGATCTCTACCATTTCTAATCTCATCTGAGTGTCTGCTTTTTGGAGAAACTGAGCTGACATATTTGGTTTCTAGGTTCCTTCTTTCTTCTTCTTCCATTCTTCTCATGCTCCTCTAGGTTCCTACCCACACACTATGTTTGCCCATATGGTGGCTTTATTTTCTTTTTCCTTTTGTTTTTGGTGGCAGATCTGAAAGAGATCAAGATCCCACTCAATCTGAGCCTAAATCACTAACAATCCCAAAACTAGTTGGTTGCCCAGTCTTCATTCCCTGTAGGATAGGGGTTGGTACCTCATCATCAAGGTGACCTACTCCTACCTACACCCCTGATAGGATAGAGGGATCCTTCTAACTAGAACAGGAAAAATCAAGCTGAACTTTACAAAAAATAGGGGAAGCATTTCTATGCCGCTCTATTTGACTTTTACTTAATCATGTTTTCTTCATCACATTACCATCACCAGTGCCTAGCATAGTACTAACATAGTTGTAATAATTATTGAATAAAGACTCCATGAAATGTCTCTCTGCTATTTTCCCACCCATATGCCTCTTTCCACATCCCCACTACCTCCTCCTGATAGCCAGTGGCTTCAGGATGATCTTAACTATTATGGCCAAATCAGAGCTCTCACCTCCAAGACTTATTCTTGGTCCTCATCTAAAATCCATGCTAAAACCCTTATTCCCCTAGTCCCCATTATGCCTACTTCCAGAAATCTGATTAAATTCATAAAGAGGGAAAGGAATTTCCATGGAAGTCAGGGTGCTGCCTTTAACTAGCTGTAGATTCTGGATAAGTAATTCCATTTTTCTTGGCTTCAGTTTTTCTCATCCATGTTAACTAGTTTACAGTGTCTGAAAGTATTTTTGTGAGAAATTAATTTCTATTAACAATATGAAGGGTTGAAGATTGTCTATATTTTCTGGGTTGCATAGCTTTTTAAAAGATGCTTACTAAATCAAATAAATCATTTATATTCAGATGGAAATAAAGAGTGTCTAATTGCATTAAAGATATTCTGGGAGGATTAGAAAGGGTGATTTTCCTGACGTCAAAGTATATTCACCTCTGTCCCACCATGCTTACTCACACACATCTCTCCGGAGTTACTGTCCTCACCTGTTCTGGAATAACAGGGCAAGAGTCTCAAGGACACACTGGGCAACTTAGCTACATTCCGGATTAGACTGTAACTCCTTCAGTTGTTCATCAAGATATGTAATGAATGTCCCAATAAGGAAAGACAGCAAAACTGAGAAATAGCATGTAAAGGATTTGAAATAGATGGCAAAATTTTGGTTATTTACACGTAACCACTCCAAAGTTCTGGGAAAAAGGGTATCTGGCACAAGCCTTCACGTTTCCTTTTGCCACCACTGGGACAAGGTCCTGGAATACAGATAACTTGGAAAAATACAAGACATCTCTTGGATCTCAGCCCCCTCCCCATGTGCTTTAAGTACTGTGAATATAATAAGGCTACAGGCAACCTGGAAACACTTTGCAAATGTTTCCCAGTAAACAGTAAACATCCCGGTACTGTGATGGGATGTTTCTTCCATCTGAGAGACTGGAGGAAAAATAAAGAGTGTATTTCTTTCCTATCCAAAGTTTTTGGCAGGATCCTAATGTTTCAGGTCTTCTTTGGTTCCAGCATACAGCAATTATATGTCAGAACCCTTCCCCCAAATATCCCCATGGGACCCTTGGAGTCACAGCCCCCGCAGCCTCATAACAGATGACAGATTGTGGGAAACTTGTGGGAAGCTTGTCATATCCATCTGATCAAAACAGTAGGTAAAGCAAGATAATATCTTGAAGTATTAGCCGAAGCTCTCCCCTCACTTTTCTTCACCCTCTGCCAGTTCTCCTGACCCAGGCAGCTAGAAAATTTCACTCTCACATCTTAGAGCAGGAATATATTTCAGCAGCTATGCCAAAAGTAAGAAGCATTGAGTCAGCTTTGGATCCAAATTTGTTTTTGAAACTCCTGGCAGGAACAAAGGTTTGTAGGAAAAGACTTTTAAGTCACATGAACTGAACATTATAGTTTCAAGGGCATCCATGGCTCAGCAAATGTTTTCACAAACACTGAAATGAGACAGGAAATGAAGAGTTGAGTTATTCTGCTCATGAACTAGATTTTGTAGGCTGGGAGGAGAGTAGAGAACTAAAGAAGAGGACAGAAGTTGGAGACTGGGGCTCCCTACCCACCTGGTCCTTAGATGGGGACAGCATAACAACCCTGGGGGGTTAGGAGAAGTGAGGCAGTGCCAACTGGATATTTCTTCCCTGCGGATCTTGGGGAAGTAAAAAGCTTGCTTCCTAGTGCCCATCACAGTATGGGAACTATGGTAGAAATGGCTGTGACACATGTCTTCAGCACTCAGAGTCCTTGCAACTTAGGAATGGCACAAGAGAGTGGCTGGCTATTTACCCTGCACCCTTTCCTACTGAAAAAATACGAAAAATGCTAAATGAGAGCCAGACTTAGAGAGTCCTTTTGGCTGGGATAAGGATGAAGCAACAAGTCAGATGGTCAAATAACTGAAGAAATCATGGGAATAATTCTCATATATAATAGCTCATGGGAATAAGAATCAATACCAGTACTGCCCGACACAACCTAGGAACAGACATCTTACCCCCAATACATACACACACTCACACACACTCACAAGTGTGCACACACACCTTCATGGGAGCCTGGCAAAAAACTTAGGCACCATGCTATAAGAATTAGGAGAAGCCTGAGATCCACACATTCAACAACTTGCTTATTCAGTTATATTCATTATTGTTTCTGACTTCTGGGGGACACTGCAGTGTACAGGAAATTTAGTTTCTACCACTCAGGAGCATAGGGTTTTCACAAAGAAAATAAGATTAGCCATAGAAAATAAAGTCACATTTCTTGCTAAGTTGAGTTTGTGGCCTGGGATTATAATTCATTCATTTGGGATCTAGAGGTGTGATAGGAGTCAAGAGCAGCAACGAGAAACACATTCACATTTTACTCTGTTTTCCCTGGTTTGTGGGCTAATTTTGCCCACCCGATGTACAATGTATTTCCCCTCTCTTAGTTGGGCATCTGTAGCTAACTTGCTAGTAGTTCAACCTTAGAGCAAGAAAGATGGAAAATTGTGGAAAGTTTGAGAGGCGACTTGGAATAAAGGTAGAAACCATGGGATTAAGTTAGATTTTTCTGAATCCAAGACTCTTGATCTTGCCACTTTGCTAAATGCTTGTTTTAGTGTATAGTTTGTGTTGGTCTTTCCAGAAGGACCTGTCTTCTGGCCCCGATGCTGCTGTTCTAAATGGCCAGCCTCCAGCTCCTAAGCTACTAGCTACCCGTTACTATATCCCTGAGGCTGATGGAGTACCAACAACTCTGTTTTGATAGAAACCACATGTTTGTAATTTCATGTCAGTGCCAGACAGTAAGGAATGGAGTAGAAGCTATGGCCCCTTGTTCCGAAGAGTGTTTGCTTGCCTTAGGCTTATAAAGATCAGTCCTACAGGCTCCGGGATTACTCACTCCTGAACTCTATACGCATATCCTTTTTGCTAAGACTTGCAATTGCTCTTGGTACTCCCAGACAAAGAGTCAGCGTAGTCATCTCAGAGCTGAAGCAGTTCATGCTTCATGTCACCCACCCCAACATTTTACCCTACTGGGAAATAGTTCACCTAGAAGGCATTGAGGATAAATCTGGGCTTTGTGCATTATAGTTGTGGAAAATATTAGTCGTGAAACCCCAAAGTCACTCCAAGTGCCGGTGGCTGATTATAAACAAAGAGGAGGGCCTGAGATGGGCAGAGCTGAGGGCCAGGACCACCATCTCAGGCCCGAGCTCAGGAGGGGCATAAAGACTCCTATTGTTTGCACGGAGCCTCTTTGATGCTCACTCAGGAAGCCCCCTTCCCAAACAGTCGCCTCTGCCAGCCCTTGGGGACCTGGGGAATATGTTCGCCTGGCCTTTGGTCTGTGTGTTTAGACTCATGCCACACCGAATTTCATCTGGGAGGAAAAGCTGTTTCAGATGACCATGAATAGCAGCTTTCATCAGCTGTCACTTTCCATTACGGCCAGCATAACATGGAAATGTACTAGAGGCTGCTAGAGCCCTGGAATGGGAGCAGCCCTTTCTATTCTGAACATTTATTGACTTCCTTTGTCCTTGTGAAAAAGTTAATCGGTTCACTGGCTTTTTTCCTCCTCTTGCCTGGATATACCTTCCTCTTTGGGTCAGAAAATGGAAGTGCCATGAGCCAGAGCTGGGTGGAAATAGGATGCCTGTTTAGGTTACTCCTTGAGCTTCACCTCAGTGGTCTTTCCCTTGGAGCAATCAGCTGTGTGCCTCAGCTTCCTCATGTGGACTTGGCCTCAAAGAAACAGGACACATTTTCTGTATTAGAAGAAATGGAATAATGCCCCTTTGGGCAGGTGTTCTGTGTTCTATTTGTTGTTAGGAGTTGTGGTGGACTGACTTCAATGGCATTTGGTTAACCAGCTCCCAAAAAACAAAACAAAATAAAAAACTAAAATCCCAAAGAACCAGGTCATATTCATAGTGTTTGCCAATTCCCATGGTGTAAATACTCCCACTGTGGTAGATATCAGGACCCCAGCAGAGTATCACTGAATGTGGAATCCATGAAGTTGAGAAAAGATGCAAACAACTGTCTATACTGAGACCAGTGGAAATCAGCTGTGTCACACCATTGGCTCACAGGCTTGTTGGCTGATTTTACAAAGCTGTGATGGGTGTGGTTACAGAACTTCTTATTAACATGTATTCCTGAAACCAACATGGATAGTAAAAGGGGTTCTGATCCAAGCGATGGAGGGCAGTACAGGGAAGGGGTGTGGCAGTGGGTTGTAGCCTGAGCTAGATGGTATAATGTGCTTTAAGCTCCAGCTTAAGACCAAATAGATAAGAAGAACCATTCATTGGCCACTCAATATGTTGAAGCAGGCAATGGGAATAGCCGGCTTCAACACATTGATCCTCAAAATCCTTCTAAGGTGGGTCCGGATTGTAGAGAAAAGCAGAATTGGGAACCAAGTCTTATTCATCCAGCCCTGTTAGAAATTATCAGATTCTATTATGCTGGGGAGGCAAGAGAAGGAATCTGATGTGGTTTGACTGTGTTCCCACCCAAATCTGATTTCGAATTCCCATGTGTTGTGGAAGGGACCTGGTGGAAAGTGATTGAATTATGGGGGCGGGTCTTTCCTGTGCTGTTCTCGTGACAGTGAATGAGTCTCACAAGATCTGATCGTTTTAAAAATGGGAGTTGCCCTGCACAAACTCTCGTTGCCTGCTGCCATCCATGTAAGATGTGACTTTCTCCTCCTTCCCTTCCACCATGATTGTGAGTCTTCCCCAGCCACGTGGAGCTGTAAGTCCATTAAACCTCTTTCTGTTGTTAATGTTCCAGTCTCAGGTGCATCTTTATCAGCAGCGTGAAAGTGAGCTAATACAGAATCTAACTACCTTTGGGGGAGAAAAAAAAAATGATCCTCACCAGTTATTTTCTATGTAAGTTGCTTTGGCTAAAATAAACTTGCATGAAGCCAACTCTACCTCCCTAATCACTGATCAGAGTTTGTTTAAGGACTGTTTACAGGTTTGTTTCAAAATTGGTGCTTTATTCAAAAAGCAACTGCATAGGGGCAGGGATGATGGAAGTCAATGGACTCTGAGGTGATTTGAGGCTGACAGTTTCCAATAGGGTAACTCACTCTACTTCATGATGGCAAAATGACCCAATGGGGGCCCTTTGTGGGAAAACATAAAGGCGATGTAAACACAGAAGAGTTTAGTCATTTGCCCTTAGTCGGTTCTCTGTGAGGTATGAAAAGCTGCTTTGCTGTTGCTTTGTGAAATGCGGGGACATCCAGTGCTATAACAGCTGGGCCCCACTCTCCCTCCTCTATGTCCTTCATCACAATACCCATGTCTGTCTCTGTTTCTATCCCACAGTGAAATCAGTCTGGCCCTGGAAAAAAAAAAAAAAAAAAGTTGCAATCTAGGAATATAAAACTTGTCTATAAATTAACAACAGAGAATTTGAAATGCATGAAAGGGCACAAATAAAGAGCTATGGGAAGAAGAGGAGATTACTTGAAGTTATGGAGCGATTGGAGAATAGGTTATGATAGACAAAGCATTGGAACTGGGCCTTGAAAGAGTCACAGTATGAAGAGCTGTGGAGACATTAGGAGGTGGGAGAATGGAAAAATATCCCAGAAAAGAGGTGCCAGTGTATTGCAGTCAGGGAAGGTTGACCCTCAGGTAGAGAGTAGGAGAGAAATAAAGGAGTCACAGAAAATAACATCTTAAAATAATAATAATTCAGGCTAGGCACAGTGGCTCACACCTGTAATCCCAGCACTTTGGGAGGCTGAGGCGGGTGGATCACCTGAGGTCAGGAGTTCGAGACCAGCCTGACCAACATGGAGAAACCCCATCTCTATGAAAATACAAAATTAGCTGGGTATGGTGGTGCATGCCTGTAATCCCAGCTACTCGGGAGACTAAGGCAGGAAAATCCCTTGAACTTAAGAGAAGAAGGTTGCAGTGAGCCGAGATCGTGCCATTGCATTCCAGCCTGGGCAACAAGAGTGAAACTCCATCTCAAATAATAATAATAATAATAATTTGTACTGGATCATGGGAAAAATTTAAATGGTAGACTGAGAGGCTGGACTTCACAATGTAAATAATGAGCTAAGGAAAATGTTTGACCAGGCAGGAGACTCCAAGAATTTCTGGAAGATTATTGTGGTGACAGTGTGAAGTCAGGAACACAAAGGAAATAAGATCCTACCTCACTGATACATCCAGATAAATAATCCAGCATTTAAACTTGTTTTCTGATCAGGATGCCATTTGTGTTAAAAGACAACAACTGACATACTATCTGGCATCAATAAAAAGGGTATGAGAGACCTCAGAGCCAGCTCTGGAGGTAACTTACTTCTGCCAGGATATTCTGCCAAGGCTTGAGTCACTGCCACAGGCGAAAGGCCATTCCTACCTAGGCTAACTGCACACAACCGTATGAATGAGGTATGAATAGCTAAAGAAAGGGGAGAGAATAGGATTCACTCATTACATTTTTCTTTTGGGTTTCTCTATAAAAGTGGAGTCTCTATAGAAAATGGCATCAATTCCATTACAAAGCAACTCTCAACAAGAACAAGGTTAGAAGGAAATGGAATAGATTCATCAGAGTTATTGGACAAAATAAGTATAAAATCATCTTAGCACCATGCTTAGCATGTACTAACTGCTCAGAAATGCTTTACTGATATGACTCGTCTTTGAAATTCTCAAGTACAGAGTCCACAGTGGTTATGTTCCTTCATATCCAAGAGGCGGTAGAGCCTTGGCTAAGCGTGAAGGTTCCGAACCCATGCTGTCTAGTTTGCAATTAGGCTCCATCAACTTGCCTCCTTTGTAATTTTATACGAGCACTTGGCTAACTCATGCCTCAGTTTCCTTTTTCATAAGTGATGTTCACAAGGGATGGACCACAAAAGGTTGTCGGGAATACTAAGGAAATCAACACATGAACTTAGGATAGTACTTAAACCATCGTAAGAACTCAATAGATATTAGACAGGACTGTCTATCAACTTCTCTTTGCTGAACGCTTACCTTGGTCTTTATCAGATATCATCCTGTGGCATCCAGACCCAAGCCAATACATGTTCATAATATACCTGTTCCCTGCTGCTTATCAGAGATGTGGTCTTAATTAAGCCCATTTCAGTCTGTGAACTCCCTGTCAGAGTCTTTCTTGGGTGGTTTTCCAGAGCCTTTAAATTCTCCTGAATGGCCCTGGAACCTCCCCAGCCTGCCGTTGTCTGTCCATCTGATGCCAGGCTGAGCGCTGTCCCTGGAAGGATGTGAAGATGGAGTGGGAATGCACTTGGCAATGGATTGTTTAGCAGCAGCATAAAACCTTCTTTCCTCCTGGAACTTACTTCCCTCATTGTCTAACTGAGCCCTTTAAAACAGCCAGGTCTTTTTTAAAAACTTTAACATTCTTAGATCACCAACACCTTCTTTAACTGTATCTTAAGCAAAACTGTAAAAAGTGCTTCATTTTGTGTTGGTGTGTGCTATTAAGAAATGTGACGGGATCTACTCCGGTCTATGCCACACACTCCGTTACTACTTACTGGCCCAACAACATGAATTTGGATATTTGGACCTCTTTCCCCACTCCTGGTTCATGCCATCTCCTATTTGAGAGTTGATTTTATTCCAAGATACTATATTTTCCTTCCTTCCTAAAAAAATTATATATACATATATAATTTATATATTATATATACATATATATGTACATATATATATATAATTGATTCACTTCTTCCTCACTCAAAACTTGCTATCTCTTGTGAACTATATCTTATGGACCACAAGCTGTATCTTATGCTATATCTTGTGAATCAATCACCTCAGTCCAGCTTCAGAAATGCCATTCTTCAATTACAGGGAGCTTGAGCATGGCAGTATTTTCTTTCTGAAATTTCCATCAGTTGAACTTACTATTTTGAAGAAAATAATAGTTAATTCTTCTTCTTGTTCAGTCTCCTAAATATTTGTTTAAAGATTCAATCAATAAATATACCATGGCTAATTCACAAGAAAGTGGGAGGCAGGCTTGTGTATACAGAACCCCAAATGGGAAGAGAGTAAAATGAGAGCTTTGAGGTTCTCTTTGTTCCCCCAGAGACAGGGTTTCTGAAGAATTGACATTGTTTGTACGTTCCCTCTCATGCCCTCTCTGACTTTGTTTGGCAGTGCCTCCCAGCAATTCAGAGTTGTGTGGCCTATTCTGTATGACAGGGTCTCAGCAGGACTGCAGGGCAGCCGCTGGAAAACTGTTTCAGCAATTGCCCTGCTAGGGAGGTTCGAACACTCTTCCGATTTCCACTGCCCTTTGAAATGCTAACGGAAACTGGATGATATTCTGGTCTGGAGTGTGTTTTGGGTTGACCTCTTATTTCCCCGTTCAGACAAATGAGCACATTTGGTGCTTTTTTGCCCTAGTGTCTGCTCACAAACTTAAGCCCATCTCTAGGTGCTTCTGAGAAAAATGCCAAGAAGAGGATTCATAGGTATTGCAAAATAGCTGGGAGGAGGAATTTTCACCAAATTAGATAGAGGGTTTTCCCAAAACGGGAGAGAGAGAGGACCCAAAAAAGAAGGAGTTAGTAGACAAGAATCTCAGGACCTCAGCACCCAGGAGCATATCCAACAAGAATTGCTCAAAAAGGGAGAGGTCCGCTCAGCCTGAGAAGCCCCGAGAGGTAGACAATGCCAAGAACGACCCCAGGGGCTTCTATACAGCAGCCAAGGGGCTTAGCTATTGGGTATTGGGAGGTGAGCCATTGCCCTTGGGTCCTCCCACTTCACTGTTGAGCATTATTCGTTGAGTACTAACTATATTTAGTAGATTTGTGGTGTTCAGGAGTGTAATTCCCCCGCCTTATATATGGGTTTATTTTTTTAAAAAAAATTTTTTTGAGACGGAGTCTCACCCTGTCACCCAGGCTGGAGTGCAGTGGCACAATCTTGGCTCACTGCAACCTCTGCATCCCAGGTTCAAGCAATCCTCCTGCCTCAGTCTCCCAAATAGCTAGGATTACAGGTGTGCACCAACACACCCAGTTAATTGTTATATTTTTAGTAGAGATGGGGTTTCACCAAGTTGGCCAGACTGGTCTTGAACTCCTGACCTGAAGTGATCCACCCACCTCGGCTTCCCAAGGTGCTGGAATTACAGGCATGATTCACTGTGCTGGCCTCCCTGCCTTATGTATGGTTTTAAAATATTCTTTTAAAAAATTCTGAGTTGTGAGAGTCCTCCAAAAATGCATCTTTTGCATCAAATATGACATCCCTGGGTCACTGTTAGGATTTCTATTTCTTCATCTTGTGACTGCGCAACAAAAAGGGTATTTATCTAGGTTCCAAGATAATTGCTTCATTCCTCTCACCTCCATGCTGCTGCAACGTCCTAGAACAACCAGCACCCCAGCAAGCCCAGGACCCTGGGATAAAGAAGGGATGCTAGTGTTAGGGAAGTCTTTCTTATGTATACTTTGGTGGGAAAGAGCGTTAAAGAGAGCTGTTTCTCCCGAGCCAGGACACTCATTAATAACACCCTTCATTTCACTAACAGTATGAAGAAATGGGCTCAGTTTCTTTCTTCAGCATCACTATGGTTAGGTTAACTGAAGTAAGAGTTTACAGTTGAAAATCAAGAGCAGGAATAAATCTTTAAGCAAAGGAATAATCAGAATGTAGATCAAGTAACTACCCTGGAGTGAGAAACGTTAAGTTTGATATTTAGGAAAGCAAATGTAGAAAGTTGAACATTATGTGATTTCCCAAAAGACTGGATGTTGATTAATAGTCAGCCTTCTCCTATGTGATAGCTTAGTATTAAAAGTTTATAGAAGGCAACATGGGTGAGCTATGCAAGGCGTGTTTCCTGGAATTGCAGTATAGCCTCCTGAGACTGTGCCTAACACTACAGCTGCCACCAGGAAGTAGCAATATCCTTAGGATAGGCATCTTTTAAGGTGGCATGAGCACAAAGGGCGGGCTAGAGCCAAAAGAGAGCACCAGAGACTCACAGAAGAAATCACACATCTACCAGGGTCAGAATCTAGAATACTCCTATTTTCAATACTTGTAGAGATAGAGGAAGAAACACAATTCTGTAATTTACTCAGTTGGACAGGATGTGCTCAATCTTGCCCATACATAAATCTTTGCAGAGAGACCTTGGTCATTCGATCCAACATTCTTAAGTGATATTCTTTGGTGGGTGGGGCTATTCTTCTGGAATAAACCAGGAGCCAAAGAGTCAGTCTTGCTGACCAAATCATCTCCCATCCCACAGTCTAGACTCTGGTCTTTTCTAAGCCCCTTTGGAAAACACTGTTTTCAAACTGTGTCATCTCCATCAGTTCTTTGCCTTCTCCCACCTGACCCATGCCATCCCCCTGTCAGAACGAATTTGGCATGTAGTAAATTCCTTTGATTTTTGACCCTTCTAACAGCTATCACTACAGCTTTGTTTGTACTAGACTCTGACTCATGGATTGGATCAACTCTCTCTGTCCTCATACCACTAGTGGTTTGAAATGATATCCAGAGGCACATCTTATGCCAACCCTTGAGCTGAGCCCAATACGCTACACGACACAACAAGCTTCATTTCTTTTTCCCAGCTCTGAAGTCCCAGGAAGTGCCTAGTGCTCTCTGTATTGGGATTCCAGGTAAGTGAGAAAGAACCAACCGCAGAGCTGAGCAGAGGCTTAAGCAACCTGTGGGCCATGGAGGTTTTGGCTGGGAACACAATGTGCCAGAAAATCCAGCATGTAGATAAAGGTGTGATTAGTCAGAAAGTCAGACCAAGTGACATTACTCAGGCAAATTATAGAGTCCACAAAGGTAGGTCTGGATTGGCATCCAGAAGTCAAAAGGCAGGGGTGACTGATATACGGAATCATTCGTGACATCCAACAACTTCTAGTGAAGTACTGGGTTCTCCCTTCTTTACCTCTTTTCTAATATCAAGAAAATTGTATCAATGTGCTACTGATCAGCTGGAGTTTGCATGCACAGGAATAAAGTGAAAAGCCAATGATTTCCTGTAGGGGGCGCTCTCTAGCATCTTGTTGTTTCAAAACAGTTGATAGAATAAGAAAGGCCCAAGGAGTCTCTTCTCCTGTACCTTAAAGCTCAAGGAAATCAAGACATGACCACTGTAATACAAGACTAAGGTGACTGATTGGGACTTTGTCCAGGTCTTAAGGAAGCTGGTCCAAAAAGTCTTTGAATTCCAAGATTAAATTAAATGAAAATGTAGAAAAATTAACCGATTTTCTGCGTTGCATTTGACATTTCTTTGACAGTCCTGAGCATTTGTTTATGCCCCTGGCCACTCATATTGAATTCTTGGATTTTGTCTTAGAGAGTGGGAAAGGATCGAATTGCTCAGCTGTCTTTAAAATCCCAAGTTGCTAAAAAAAAAAACTTTAAAAGTTAATGTATCTCCTATTTTTTGTGAAAAGGATAGTGTAGGTTGTGGGTATAATCAGGATTGAAACAACACATTTTTGGGGGAAATAATTAGCATCACTGATTTCATCTGCGTATTTTTTTTCCATTCCTTTCAAATATGATTTGCTTGAAGCAAAGGCAATAACAACAAAACAAAACCGAAAACCCCAATGATTTGCCAAATTATTTAATATCACTCTACTTTCTCTTTTATAGTCCTTTGGAGTGCTACAACTCATGGCCCGAAGGCACAAGGATAAGGAAATGATTTGCCGGCCAGGTCTGAAATGGAAGTAGAAATTTCAGAACACTTCATAAATCTAGGAAGGTTCCCTCATGCCTTTTGGCAAACTCCTGGCCTCTGATCCGTGGGTCAGGAAGAATTTCACCTTTCTTCTAAGGATCTCCAACATAAAACATCACCCATTGTGTAACCAGAAGGTCCCTGAAGGCCAGTTGGCTCCAACTTTCACTGCTCTGTGGAAAGGAGGCCAATGTGTTCATCTGTTCTTTTTATTTTTAGACTGTAAAATAGAGATGCAGAATCACAAAAAGCTTTTGACAATGACAGTCATTAACTTTCACCTGAAAATGTGATTGGAACCTGTGACCCTTCTTTGCTTCAAAGGCTACATCTCAGTCTATAGAAACTACATTTATTGCCAAGAGCATGATGACAAAATCACTTTTCTTAATTGCTCTTGAATGTAATGAAGCAGAAAACAGAAGGAGGTCTTCTGATTCCTAGCCTCATCAGTAGCAAATGAATCAAGCATTGCATTCCTGGATACCATGGGTTTTAACTAGCGTTAGGAGTTGGATTTACTGGGGCAGATGGCTATGATATAGGATGCTCGTGTGTGAAAGTTCCCCTGGAATTGGAGGACTGTGTACCCAGTGGGGCAACCCAGTGCTGTGGAACAGATGTATTTCCTGCCTTGGTTACTTCACTTGGGTTCTGTAACTAAAGAGGTCCCCGATGACAAATTCTTCCAACACTTTTAAAACCACATTTCCCATGAAGGTCTTCCTGAGGTGAAGTAAAAGTTAACGGGAAGCACAGTGAGGGGCCCCGGGTCAGGTTGCATTTGGGAAGTTTGTTATGATTCACACAACAACGTTGCAGATGCTGCAGACATATCTGCTGGGCCATGACACGGTAAATGCAGAGGGAAGCAGGATTGCCGATTTTTTCACATGGCATCTCTCTGGAGCAGAGGCAGAATGCAGTCCAGCTCACCCAAGAAAGACTGTGTTGGTGGCAAAAGATGCCTCCCAAATCTCATCAAGAGGGTAGCTGCTTGGGAGTCCTAATTGATATTAATGATCAATGATAGCTAATATTTGCCAAGTATCTACCATATTCTAAAGCACTACTCTGACACACATAACTTTACTGAATCTTTACAATTCTATAAATTGAATGCCTTTAGTGCCCCCATTTTACAAATAAAAATGAAGCAAACTAAAAACACCATAAGTTGGCTCTTTAATATTTAGGAAACCCAGGTAACTTATGGGTATCTATCTCTATGTCATTTCCACAACTGGGCCCCTGAAATATGATCAAGTTGAAAGCTCTGTAAAAAGAGTTAGCTGTCATTTGATATTTCAGCGATCTTGTCCATTTTCCTTTCCAGCCTTTTTTCCCTCCATTCTGTCCCTTTATATTCCCTGAGCTCTAGTGCAAGGATGGCAAATTGGTTTTATGACATGAACCAGCTTCCATCAATTGGCAGTGCTTTCCCTAAGCACGAGGCTGGGAAGAATTCTCTGGAGAAACTGGAGCTAACTATGTCAGAGTACTATGATTGATTAATGATGTCTTCTATGATCAAGTTTTGATGCCTTCTATGGTCAATTAATGATGACTTCTGTGATTGATTTATGATGTCTTCTATGATTGATTAATGATGCCTTCTGTGATCCATTAATGATGTCTTCTGTGGGCATGGGAGGGAGCATAAAGGGAAGGTAAACCAGGTTGTAGCCATTCCCAGAGTAGGGATATTGTACTTCGGTTGGTCTTCGATAGTGACCTGAAACAAGAAATTAATTTATTAGTGTCATGGAGAGGATGGAAGTGAGTGGTGGGGAGCAGGGGAGGCTACACATATGTATGTGAAACTGCCTTTGCAAAATTATGACACTGAGAGAAGTCTGGCATGGGTGACTCCATCTTGCTTCCAGCCTCACAGCCTGGCTGTTTTTGCTCATTTCTGGGCATAGGTCAAGCTAACAATGGAAGGAATTTAGTTTATCATTTAACTTTAAAACAAGGATAATAATAATATCTCCCTAAAACTGATCTCCTCCTTGTCTGAGGACAGAAACTGCCTTTGCAAGACTAGTGAAGGGCCACAAGATGAGGATTATGGGAGGGTCCTGAATTCTGCTAAAATATATGTGTAGCTAAATGATAGTCAGCCATTGTCCCCTCTAGCTTTTCTCTCTATAATGCCTTGCTGCTCAGGAGTCATGTGACTGGAGGTCACAAGATTTGTGACTTCCCCAATTGCTCCTATAGGTAACATCACTACTATTGCTATTGTAAAACTTAAGATTGGTCTTTTGAGATGTTTTTTCAGACTTTTGCTGATAGACTCCACCTGGACCCAGGATTCCCGACTCAACTGGTTCTGTGGCCCCCACCCAGAGGTGGACTTGAGGAACATTTTCCATACCCCTATGATTTAATTTCCAATCAATCAGCAGTACCCATTCCCAGCCCCCTGTCCACCAAATTATCCATGAAAACCCTCATCTCTGAGTTCTCAGGGAGACTAATTTGAATATCAACTCCAGTCCTTCTCCTTGGCTTGCTGTGTGTTAATTAAACTGTTTCTCAACTGTAGCACTGTGGTCTCAGTGAACTGGTTTTGTCTGTGCAGCAGGCAGGAAGAACCCATGGGCAATTACATATGGACACTGACAAGAGTAGCAGCACAGCAAGAGACTTGGGGTGGGGATATCTAAGTTCTGAGCTCTTCTCTCCCAAGGTGCATCAGGTTTTAGCCACAAATAGCATAGTGAAAGGAAGGGTGGGCCTATAGCAGGAAGCATCAGTGCTGGAATAGGATGAGATAGGGATGTACCAACAGGGATATGAGAAAAAGCAAAGACTAGCAACAAATACTTCTGGTGTGTGTGTGTGTGTGTATGTGTGTGTGTGTGTTTGCTGTTTTCCTGTGAACAGTTCTGGATGTGGCAGAGTGAGGAATGGTTGTAGCCTCAGCAGGCTGGAGAAGAGAAAAGAAAGGAGGCAAGAAAAGAAAGTGGAGTTGAGTAAGCAAGCTGAGACGTGTGGTGAGTGTGAGAAGAAAGAAGTTTTATGCAACAAGGTCTTCCAGGCAAGAGTCACATAGAGATTGGATCTGATAAAAGCAGCCCAAGAAAAAACAATATGATGGCAATTTTCCTTAGGAATTGGTAAGTCAAAACAAAAAGTCGTAGTCCTATAGTTTGCCTATTTGGAAGCAAGGAATTCGATGATAACTTCAGATCAGCAAAGAAAGTATTCTTATCCCTCAAGAGGATACACAAAAGAATGTACCAAGAGAAAGCAGGTTAAGAGTGTTAGAAATTCAAGTTATTCCACTTAGTAAGATAAAAATAAAGGCCTTGTTTTACGTAGGAATTAAAAGTCACCTTGGATTGGTTAAAGACACCTTTCTGTGAATGATTACTAATCTTAGCAAAGGCAGCAGATTAGTCTGGGCTTTTTATTGTCAAAACATAGATAAAGTTACTGAATGACTCAGTGTTTGCATGTCAGAAGTGGGCCATGATGAAAGGGAATCACAAGCCGATGTAAATTTGGGAATGAAGGATTTCTTTAGATGCATAGATTATAGAACCAAAGAGAACCTTAGTGAGTTCCTACTCAGTACCCTCATTCTCCAAGTGAGGAAACATATGGCAGACAGACTCTAAGGTGGCCCCTAGTGATCCCCACCTACCAATGTAAATGCCTTTGTGTAATCCTCTGCTCCCCGTTTTCCACCCCCGGAGTCTGGGAAAGACTTACTTCTAACCAATAGAATATGTCTAAAATCATGGGATGACATTCTTATAATCATGTTGCTCGACATCAGACTCTGTCTTGCTTGGGGACACACTCTGGATGCTCTCTTTGCTGACTTGAAATAAGCAGATGTGTTGAAGAAACCCACATGGTAAGGCATAACAGGTGGCCTCTAGGACTGCACGTAGCCCCTAGTTGCTGAAAGCAACCTCTATAAGCTAAAGTAGATTTCAGCTGACAGTTAGTAAGAACTAGGTCTTCAGTTCTAAAACCTCAAGAAAATGAATCTGGCCAATACCTTGAATGAGCTTGGAAGCAGATTCTTCCCCAGACAAGCCTTTGGATGAGAATACAGCCTGATTAACTGCAACTTTGTGAAACCCTTATCAAAATATTGTATGTCAACTCCTGATCCACCGAAACTGAGAGATAATAAATATGTGACTGTTCTGCGGTAATAGATAACATAAACATGAAACCCAGGTAGGAGTAATGATTTGTTTATGGTCTATTTAGTATAACTCAGTGAATATTTATTTCATGCCCTCTGGATTTATGGTACTCCTGTGGATTAAATTGTGCTTCCTAAAAAGATATGTTAAAATCCTAACCCCAGGTAAATGTGAATGTGAATTTATTTGGATATAGGGTCTTTGAAGATGTAATCAAGTTAAGATGAAGTCAAACTGGATTGAGGTGAGCCCTAAATCTAATGCCTGGTGTTTTTATAAGGGAAGAAGACTTAGAGACAGAGAGGACAGACACACACACAAGAGAAGACAGTCATATGAAGTAGAGGCAGAAATTGTAGCAATGCATCTGTAAACCAGGGAATACGAAGGATTGTGGCAACTGCTAGAAGCATAAAACAGATTCTCCCTCAGAGCTTCCAGAAGTTACCAGTCTTGCCAACATTCTGGCCTCCTGAACTGGGAGAGAATAAAGTTCTGTTGTTTTTAAGTAACCCAGTTTATAGCAATTTGTTAGGACAGCCATAAGAAAAGAATGTAAATACTCTGAATAGCAAGCTTAGTGTCCCACGTTCCCAAAGCTCTTAAATCTGAGTTCATTAAGATGATGAGATAGCAGGAAAGAGTTAGGGATGTGCAAGGCCAAATGAGAGCAGTGGAGAGAGGGAGTGGGGAGTGGGAGGTGAAGAGAGAGAGGGACAGAGAGACAGAGAGAGAGAGAGGAACACATGCTCATTCAAACTACAACATAAGATCAGCCATAAAAATAAGTAGATGGGAGATAAGGTTTACTACTCGAAGTTAAGTGGAAGCAACAGTTCTGCTTCTGTCATGGAATTAGGGGTAGGCATTGTGACAATCCCACTTTTCTGGGAACTTCCCCTGGTATTTCACAGTAACAAAATTCATCCTTTAAAAACTCACATTCATAAATCAACAAAGGAGATAAAATTGAATAAAATCATCAATCCAAAGGAAGAGAAAAATTGACATGGAAACAAATATGGGCTCAATAGAAAAGAAAGATCAAGGCCAGGCGTGGTGGCTCATGCCTGTAATCCCAGCACTTTGGGAGGCCGAGGCGGGCAGATCACGAGGTCAGGAGATCGAGACCATCCTGGCTAACACGGTGAAACCTCGTCTCTACTAAAAATACAAAAAAAAATTAGTCGGACGTGGTGGTGCGCGCCTGTAGTCCCAGCTACTCGGGAGGCTGAGGCAGGAGAATGGCGTGAACCTGGGAGGCGGAGCTTGCAGTGAGCCGAGATCGTGCCACCGCACTCCAGCCTGGGCGACCAAAAAAAAAAAAAAAAAAAAAGAAAGATCAAAATAAAAGATTTGGACCTAAGTGTATCAATGTAAATTGTCTAAATATTGCAATTAATATGCAGAGGTAGACTTAATTGCATAAAAAAGCAAGACTCAACTATATAATGCCTACAAGAGGAAGACTTCAAATATAAAGACAAAAATAGGTTAAAAGCAAAAGGACAATAAAAAGGACTTACTATGCTAACACTAATCAAAAGAAAACTTGAATGCCTATAGTAATATAATACCAAAGTATATTTCTGAGCAAGTATTACCAAGGATAAAGAATCCTTTATAATGATAAAGAGATCAATATATCAAGGGAACATAGCAATTTTAAAAGTGTATGTACTTAATAATAAAATTTCAATATGCAGAAACAAAATGTGATAGAATTATAAGAAGAAATAGGAAACTTCTTGGAGTGTTGGATATGTTCATTATCTTGGTTATGGCAATGGTTTCATGAATATTTAAATATCTGAAAACTTAAACCATATTCTTTGAATATGTACTGTTTAATTATGTTTGATTGTATGTCAATAGAGCTGTTAATAAAGTGTGCTAGGAATGTGAAAAAACAAAATGAACAAAATATTTAATAAATAAACTGATGTAAATTTTTGCTTTATCAGAAAACAAAAAAGCTTCACATTTTTTGCTTTTGGACCAAAGGAAAATTAATTGTGGTTGATAATATGGTTTGGGCCTGTGTTCCCCCACAAATCTCATGTCAAATTGTAATCTCCAATGTAGGAGGTGGGGCCTTGTTGGAAGTCATTGAATTATGGGGGTGGTTATCCCGCCTGGGGCTGTTCTCATGATAGTGAGTGAGTTATTGCGAGATCCTGTTGTTTAAAAATGTTTAGCACCTTCCCCACCTCTCTCTTTCTCCTGCCCTGTCGATGTGAAGTTCTGGCTTCCCCTTTCCCTTCCACCATGATTGAAGCTGAGCACATGCTGCCATGCTTCCTGTATAGTCTGCAGAACCGTGAGCCAATTAAACCTCTTCTCTTTATAAATTACCCAGTCTCAGGTATTTCTTTATAGCAGTGCAAGAATGGACTAATACAGAAAATTGCTACCTAGGAGTGGGACATTGCTATAAAGATACCTGAAAATATGGAAGTGGCTTTGGAACTGGGTAATGGGCAGAGGCTGAAAGAGTGTGGAGGGCTCAGAAGAAGACAGGAAGATGAGGGAAAGTTTGGAACTTCTTAGGGACTTGCTGAATGGTTGCAACCAAAATGCTGATAGTGATACAGTCAAGTCTAGGCTAAGAAAGTCTCAGATGGAGATGAGGAATTTATTGAGAACTAGAACCTGTTGGCATTGCACCCCTGCCTTAGGGAACTGTGGAACTTTGAACTTGAGAGTGATGATTTAGGGTATTCGCTGGAAGAAATTTCTAAGTGGCAAAGCATTCAAAATGTGGCTTGGCTCCTTCTAAAAGCCTATCCTCATATGCATAAACAAATAAATGACCTGAAGCTAGAACTTAGTTTTTGTTTGTTTGTTTTTTGTTTTTTGTTTTTTTGGGACAGAGTCTCGCTCTGTCGCCCAGGCTGGAGTGCAGTGGCCTGATCTCGGCTCACAGCAAGCTCCGCCTCCCAGGTTCACGCCATTCTCCTGCCTCAGCCTCCGGAGTAGCTAGGACTACAGGCGCCCGCCACCGCGCCCAGCTAGTTTTTGGTATTTTTTAGTAGAGACGGGGTTTCACTGTGTTAGCCAGGATGGTCTTGATCTCCTGACCTCGTGATCCGCCCGTCTCGGCCTCCCAAAGTGCTGGGATTACAGGCTTGAGCCACCGCGCCTGGCCTAGAACTTATATTTAAAAGGAAAGCAGAGCATAAAAGTTTGGAAAGTTTGCAACCTGGCAGGTGGTAAAAAAGAAAAACTCATTTTCAGGGGAGGAATTAAAGCAGGGTGCAGCAATTTGCATAACTAAAAGGAAGGGAAGTACTAACAGCCAAACAATGAGAAAAAGGTCCCAAAGGCATTTTAGAGATCTGTGCAGCAGCCTCTTCCATCACAGGCCCAGAGCCCTGAGAGGGAAGAATGGGTTTGTGGGCCAGTCCCAGAGCCCCACTTCAGCTCCATCCATGGCTCAAAGCAGCCCAGGTACTTGAGCTGCTTCTTCAGAGGGTGCAACCCATAAGCCCTGGTGGTTACCACGTGGCGTTAAGCCTGTGGGTGTGCAGAGTATAAGAGTTGAGGTTTGAGGGCCTCCACCTAGATTTCAGAAGATATATGGAAAAGCGTGGATGTCCAGGCAGAAGTCTACTAAAAAGGTGGAGCCTTTAAGTATAACCTCTACTAGGGCAGTATGTAGAGGAAATGTCAGGTTGGAGCCCCCACACAGAGTCTCCAATGGGGCACTTCCTAGCGGAGCTGTAAGAAGTGGGTCACCATCCTCCAGACCCCAAAATGGTAGATACACTGACAGCTTGCACCATGTGCTTAGAAAAACTGTAGGCACTCAACATCAGCCCACGAGCACAGCCTTGGAGGCTGAACGCTGCATAGCCATAAGGGGAGAGCTGCTCAAGACCTTGGGAGCCCACCTCTTGCATCAGTGTGCCCTGGATGTAGAGACATTGAGTCAAAGAAGTTTATTTTGAAGCTTTAAGATTTAACGACTGCCCTACTGGGTTTTGGAATGGATGGGGCCTGTACCCCCTTTTTGGGCCAATTTCCCCCTTTTGGAAAGGGAGTACTTACCAAATGCCTATACCCTCATTGTGTCTTGGAAGTAATTAACTTGTTTTTTTATTTTACAGGTTCATAGGCAGACGGACTAGCTTTGTCTCAGATGAGACTTTGGGCTTTGTAC
Source organism: Macaca nemestrina (assembly GCF_043159975.1). Taxonomy (NCBI): domain Eukaryota; kingdom Metazoa; phylum Chordata; class Mammalia; order Primates; family Cercopithecidae; genus Macaca; species Macaca nemestrina. The sequence continues at coordinate 13,707,725 of NC_092141.1, forward strand.
TTTTAAGTTAATGCCAGAATGAGTTAAGACTTTTGGGGACTGTTGGGAAGACATGATTGTATTTTGAAATTTGAGAACAACATGACATTTGGGAGAGGACAGGGGCAGAATAATATGGTTTGGGTCTGTGTCTTCACCCAAATCTCATGTCAAATTGGAATCCTCAATGTTGGAGGTGGGGCCTGGTGGGAAGTGATTGGATCATGGGGTCAGATTTCCCTCTTGGTGCTGCTTTCATGATAGTGAGTGGGTGATCATGAGATCTTGTTTAAAAATGTGTAACACCTCTCCCATCTCTCTCTCTTTCCTCCCCTGGCCATGTGAAGTGTTGGTTTCCCCTTTACCTTCCACCACGATTATAAGTTTTCTAAGACCTCCCTGGCCATACCTTCTGAACAGTCTGCAGAACTGTGAGCCAGTTAAACCTCTTCTCTTTATAAATTGCCCATTCTCAAGTATTTCTTTATAGCAGTGCAAGAACAAACTAATACAGTTTTCAGAAAATAAAGAAATACAAGTAAGTCTAAAATTTTGATATTTTTCATTTTAAATAACATAATACTAACTTTAATATTAAAATCAATGTTCACCCATCAGTAATATTAGCATCTTCAAGTATGATGTTCTGTACATAGATATAAAGAAATGACAGCAACCATTCCTATATTGTAAGAAATGGATGTGTTTAATTAAAAGAAATATAAAACATAAGCAAAATTATTTTTTAAACAGAAATAACACTGAAGGGAAGGTGTTCAACGTAAAATATGATGTGAAAAAATGGTGTTACAAGCTCTTTAAATCTTTACCATAAAAATATACATAGTTTGTTACATAAAAAGACACAGAAAACCTGGTGTAGTGATGCAATTTAACAGATACATTTTAAATAAGATTTTCTCATTTTAAGCTTAAATTTTTAATTTATTGTTATTGCCTATGATTTTTCTGGTAGCTTTATTACAGTAAATGTACACTTAATACATTAAACAGTTTCCAACTTAAATTATTAGAGTGAAAAAGTTACAGAATTGAGAAAGTGCTTAAAGAAATATTTTGAATGAAAGGCCACTTGACAGGTTTTGTAAGAAATAATTAAGAATGATGGACATAAAATGAAAAGCAAATTATATTTTCTATGAGAAAAAACTGATAAATTATTTCAAGTGGGAAAAATTTGGGACACTAAAAATATTTCAAAGAGTTAAATCACATAAAAGCTACCATTTTGATGACTGAGGCTTAGAAAGTTATTTTAGAAGAGCTTTGAAAGGCTTTTTTTAAATATTAATGATCATCAATTTGGGCCAAAAAACTTGGAACTTCAAATAGAGTGCCTCCTTAATGTAGCACACACATAATTTCTACCTCAGTAAATATGAGAAAACAAATTGCATCAAATTAACCACCACTACCAACACCACACAGTCTTCTTTTAGTTCCTTTTCCACTACAGTGGGAAGAAAATAAACAAAAATGTATAATTGGATTAACTGAACCAAACCATCAAGGGAAACTATTAATTTTCTTGTTTATGAAGAATCTTAATATATTTGCAAAAAGCCCTAGGATGCCCAGATTTACCTTTGAAAATTACAACTTTTAATTTAAGGAAACGCAGGGAAGCTAAAACTGGTTAACCAATTTGATTGACATATAAAACACAAGTAGTCCTAGTCTATAAAGTTGGGAGCCCTGTAAAGTTTTACTTTATAACATGTAAGTTCACTTCATAGTAAGTATCTTAATCTTGGCACTACTGCTAAAGATTATTTTCATTATGTCGAGATTTTGCAACTGTGATCATGAATTAACTCCATGACCTCAAAACATTCTGATAACCAGAGCATCTCAGCTTGATTAACCTAGTTTTTATAGCTATTAAGGTGAACGACATCCTTGGTAGCATATAGATTATCTTGCATTAGGCTTTTTTTCTCTACAGGCTATCAATTGAAAAATCAATATATTTTCAACTTCCATATTACCACCCTTTTTCCTCTTCCAATGAAATTATAAAATGTGAACATAAATGGCTTCTGCACTAGAATTTTGCAGAAGTGGGATGTGACATAAATTCTAAATGTATCAGGTCAACTGTGCTCACGATAGTAATTTTTTAAGTAAAGAAAATACTTTGCCATGTTCTTACAAAGGTATTACTGAGGAAATAATATTGAACTTAGGTGAAATTGGTAGTGATCAAAATGGAAATAACCTCCTTTAAAAACACTGGGTGCTAAAGAAAAAAACAAATACTAGTCCGTGCCTACAAAAGAACTGTGCAAACCCTCAAGTGTTCTACAATTGAAATGTGTCACGGCTATGATTCACCAGCTTGGTGAACTGTTTTTACTTATATATACATTTATACTTGTTTAGAGCTAGTGGAAACCTCTGAAATCATTTAATCTACTCCATAATGAGCAAACTGAGACTCTAAGAACCTCCAAGGGTTTACGTAAAGTCATAAGATAGTGTCATTCATGAGCAAAACCCCAGATCTTGAGGCTGTTAAGGGCTGCTCCTTCTAGAGTTTCACAGCCCTGCAATGAAGAGATCTATGAGTAGTTCTCTACCAAGTAATCCTAAGCTTTGCTTTCTGTTAGATGACTTACGATGGGGACACCTCTGTGGTCTCCCTCCTGCCCATGACTTATGTCTGCAACATGGAGAGATATAACTATGAAATGATGAAACTAGACTCCATCAATCAGTGCTATAAACTGAATGCTTATGTCTTCCCAAAGGTTCATATATCGAACCCTAATCCTCAATGTGATTAGATTTGGAGGTGAGGCCTTTGTCAGGTGATTAAGTCATGAGGGTGGGGATCTTTTGAACAGGATTAGCGTCCTCATAGAAGAGAGCCCAGAGAGTGCCCTTGCCCATTCCACCATGTGAAGATACAATGAGAAGACAGGTGCCTATGAAATAGGAAGCAGGCCCACATTTGACACATAACCTACTAGCATTTTGATGTTGGACTTCCCAGCCTCCAGAACTCTGAAAAACTAAATTTCTAATACTTGTAAACCAACCAGTTTATCTCATGCTGTTATGGAAGGCCAAATGGTCTAAGACAATGGCTTCAAATTTTTCCTTTCTACTTCTAATTTCTACTTAGCTGTTAAGAGAGCTTTAGGATTTGGAAACTTCCACTGCATATTTTAGCAGTTCTCTAATTTCAAGGTAAAATAATCACATGATGCAATGCAATTATCTCAAATTATATAATCTCTGTGCAAAGAGGCCTGGAATATAAGAATGCCTAAGTACACAAACATATTCATGCATACCACAGTCATTTTAGAACCAAGAAACTGAGTGAATATAAAGCTCCCAAACAACAGCTAATATAAAAGCTGAAACACATCCTATTTACCGTGTGCCAGGCATTGATATAAGCATTTTACATAATAATTTAATCCTCATAACAATCCTTTGTTGTGAATGCTATTATTAACATCCCCTCTTTACAGAAGAGAAAACTGAGGCACAGAGACATTAACTCCTGTTACCAAAGTCGCCAAGCTAGAAATGAGCAAATCTAGAATTAAAATTGAAAGGCCATGCTCTTAACTAATAATTTACAGTACACTGATTCTTTGTAATAAATATGTATGTTAGAATATAGGCTAAGAAGGGCCTAAAAAGGGTGCCAGGTGATTTGTAGGTTATAATTCCTTAGTCATCGTTGGTTTTGGCGTGTTGACCAGTTTCACCTGGTACTACCAGCTAAAATTAAACTGCGTCATCACCAGTCCTTTCAAATGGAGCAGACGGAATGATCACCCATTGTAGTGCCTTGTCATTCGTTTCTTACACAGACCCATGAGCCACCCTTTGTCAAACGAATGCCATCAGCCAGATGCGAATGACGAGAATAAGGAAGAGGAACTGGAGAATCTAACTGAGGAACTAGGCGAGTGTGGGATTTGAGATGTACTAATCAAGAAGGAGGTGAGTCCAGGCATGGTGGCTCATGCCTATAATCCCAGCACTTTGGGAGGCCAAGGTGAGCACATTGCTTGAGCCCAGGGGTTCAAGACCAGCCTAAGCAACATGGTAAAACCCATGTCTACAAAAAGTACAAAAAATTAGCCCAGTGTGGTGGCACATGCCTGTAGTCCCAGCTACTTGGTTGGCTGAAGTGGAAGGATAACCTCAGCCTGGGAATTCAAGGCTACAGTGAGCCGTGATCACGCTACTGTACTTCAGCCTGGACATTGGAGTAAGACCCTTTATCAACAAAAAAAAAAAAAAAAAAAAAAGAAAAAAGAAAAAGAAAAAAGAAGGTGGTTAAAAGGGAAGAAGTTTCACTCTGCTGGTATGGCAAATTTGTCTTCAAGAATCAAACAAGCAGGCGGGCGAGTGGCTCACGCCAGTAATCCCAGCGCTTTGGGAGGCCAAGATGGGTGGATCAACTGAGGTCAGGAGCTCGAGACCAACCTGGCCAACATGGTGAAACCCTGTCTCTACTAAAAATACAAAAAATCACCCAGACGTGGTGGCGGGTTCCTGTAATCCCAGCTACTCCGGAGGCTGAGGCAAGAGAATCGTTCAAATCCAGGAGATGGAGGTTGCAGTGAGCCAAGGTAATGCCACTGCACTCCAGCCTGGGCAACAAGAGTGAAACTCTGTCAAAAACAAACAAACAGGCCGGGCGCGGTGGCTCAAGCCTGTAATCCCAGCACTTTGGGAGGCCGAGACGGGCGGATCACGAGGTCAGGAGATCGAGACCATCCTGGCTAACACAATGAAACCCCGTCTCTACTAAAAATACAAAAAAATTAGCCGGACGAGGTGGCGGGCGCCTGTAGTCCCAGCTACTCGGGAGGCTGAGGCAGGAGAATGGCGTAAACCCGGGAGGCGGAGCTTGCAGTGAGCCGAGATAGCGCCACTGCACTCCAGCCTGGGCGACAGAGCGAGACTCCGTCTCAAAAAACAAACAAACAAACAAACAAACAAACAAACAAACAAATCAAGCAAGCAAAAGTAGATATAGGTTTAATAGCACCTGACACCCTGACACTCAAATAATTTTAGGGGTCCCTTTAAGAAGAAAAATACAAAAGTAGAAATGTAGGGGTAAAGGACCTTGGAAAGTACTCAGCGCCAGTGAAGAGTCTGAAGCTTGAGCTTCACTTATTTTGTAGCGAGTGGTGAATTCACCTGCATATGGCAGAGGCAGGAGAAGGCAGAAGGAACTTTTGCTATCTCTGTGCCCCATGTAAATCAGAGATTTCTTCACGGGAAACCTTCAGGAGAGACAACAGCTACCCGGGGACTATGAATTAAATCGAGAGGAACCAAAGATGCATAAGCTACCTTTCAAATTCCTGTGAGAAATCTGGTCAAGTTAAAAGATAACATGCAGAAAATGTATTTAAAAATGTGTAAAGAAAAAATTGGGCCACAGCCATTGGAAGAATTTCATCATAACTGGGTTTCCCTTGGCTTTAGAATAGACCAGGGAGGCGATCACTAAGGCAGTAAAATCAATAAAGAGGGCTACAGAGACTTTTCCAGTGCTTGAGTGGATTGAAATAGAAGACTACTGTCCAATCTCCTAATCTGCCTTGGTAAATAAAAGCAAGGGAGGTCTAGCAAGACGTATCAGGCATGTAGTCAAACAGATGGGTTTGGGCAGACCTCCTGATCTGGAGTAACTGAGGGAAGGGCTGGAAAGTCTAAAACCTGGCTATAGCGGTAGCAGACATTACTCAGCTGCTGGGCAGGACTGAACAATTGGGAGCTTGCTTGTAGAAAAACAAAATGAGCTGAATAATCAAAATTTGGGTATGCCTTCAAGGTAGGCGGGACCTCTGGTACATAGAATAGAGACAGAAAGTAGGATGGTGGTTGCCAGGGACTGAGGGAGGAGGGAATGAAGAGTTACTGCTTAGTGGGTCTAGAGCTTCAGTTTAGGATAAAATAGTCTAGAAATGAATATTGGTGATGGTTCTAGAACAACATTGTGAATGTACTTAATGTACTGAATTATATACTTAATGGTTAAGATAATACATTTTATGTTACATATATTTTAACAAAATAAAAAAATCCTTTTATAAAAGTGAATTCAAAAGGCATCCCAGAACCTAAGGAAAATTCCACAAATCAAAGCCATGGGTTTAGTTGTAAGGACGATAGAGGCTGGGAAATAAAGCAACAGATACTGCCTTTTCTGGCCACTTAATAACCTTTGTGTAAATTGTAGACTCAGAAGGCATTTATATGACCTATCAAGAGGAGAGAAGCCTGGTCCCCATTTCCAAATGGTTATAAATGGTGCACTCTCTGTAGAAAGAATTCAAAAGGTAAGGTGTCTACCTCCTTTTGCAAAAGCAGGGAATGGTGCAGGAGGCAGGAGAAACCAGGTCATAAAAATTCACAGAAAATAGCCTATGTCAAAGGAAAACCAGTCTGGGCCAGATCAAAGCAATGATAGAAGTAATGATTGAGTTTCTTTATAGCTACATTTTACTGTTCAAGGTAGGGGAATGTCTGTAAATTAAAGAGCCAGAAATGAATGGATTAAGATACCCTCAATTTAGAAACTGTTATTAAGGCTTTTTTTTTTTTTTTAACAGAACTATTTCAGAAACCTTAGAGTTCAGGAAGGGTGATAATGTTGGGACTTCAGGGGAAGTAGGAAACAACACACAATTCAAGGGCAGTGACCACTTCTCCAACACTGACAAATGTGATCAATTTCTATTGAAAGGAAAGGCTCAGTGGCCAGCTAGCACCGATTGTTATTTCTAAAAACAAACTTTGGTCACAGTTTCAGCAGCCTATGAGAAGTTAGTAAAGTTAGTGACTTAAAGATTACCATTTTAAGAGGCAGAAGAAAAATAATTATTAGTAACAGCTTCAACCATAGAATGCTTGCAGACTTGTCACTGTTGGAATGAGACTGACAGAACTGTTAATCCTCTTATCCTCTTCTTTTTTTAATAAATGAAAAAATTAAGGTTCAGTGGGATTGAATGATTCATGCAAATTTTCATTATTTGTGGCCAAATCAAAAATTACTCACAAGATTATATACAAGCCATGGGGTTTCATCATTAGGGCACGGAAAGAGCTGGTGAGTCTAAAGAACATCATAAAAAAAGACAGGATCAAGAAAATGATGGATTAGATAAGCCATTGTTTTCTCTTTCATGGTATGAAGTGTCATGTAAGGGTAAAATATATATATATAATTGGCCTGGTGCGGTGGCTCATGCCCATAATCCCAGCACTTTGGGAGGCCAAGGCAGGATCACCTGAGGTCAGGAGTTCAAGACCAGCCCGGCCAACATAGCGAAAACCCATCTCCACTAAAAACTACAAAAGTTAGCCGGGCATAGTGGCAAGCACCTGTAATCCCAGCTACTCGGGAGGCTGAGGCAGGGAGAATTGCTTGAACCTGGGAAGTGGAGGTTGCAGTGAGCTGAGATCACGCCACTGCACTCCAGGCTGGGTGACAGAGCAAGACTCCATTTCACATATAAAAAAAAAATATATATATATATATATATTTCATTCATATATATATTTCATTCATATATATATTTCATTCATATATATATATATTTCATTCATCCGGTAAGTGGAATGAAACGAAGGAAGTTTGCTTATGCAAATGACAGAGTGTCAGGGAAAAAGCCGACTCAGCACAGGTTGAGAGACCTGGAACACATCAAAGAGGCAACCACATAAATAAGGGACACAATAGTAAAAATGATGAACTGGAACAAAAGTCCATTAAATAATGAAAGCATCACGGAAATAAACGGTAATGAGCAAGCAGAGACCAGACTGGTAAGAAACCTAGGAGCAGACATGCAGGAATGATGAGGGAGACAGACTATGGGCATTGTTACACGTGGGAGATTTGCAACTTCAGTGAAAAGACAGGATGAGGCTGGTAAAAACAGATCTGCTTCCAATTTTTTCTGTGTGTTCATTATATATAGCTCGGGCTAGTAGAATGCATCATCTTGTTGATAAAGAACTTTTTATTAATGGCCTCAGCAAATAGCAGGGGCCAAAGAGTCTGAAAAAGAACTCATTATTTATGGCTAGATAGAAGAAGAAGAGCTAGGTGTGTTCGATACGGAATTACTTTCCAGTTGGAAGTCAACCAGTTGGAATTTTTGCATTTCAGTGGGTCGGAAGGAATAAGAAAGCTACATCCACAAGAAAGTTTCAAATGCCATATGCTTCAATGATAGTAGGGAGGGGATTTTTCTCTAAAGAGAACTTTCCCTAACGTGGAAAGGCACAATTTGAGAAAGGGCAAAGAACATCAAAGAGGGTAGGATGAAGGCCAAGCACTTTGAAATGAAAAGTAAGGTATAATTTTGAGGCCAGATTGTTACAAAAGGGGGAAAATAACAATTAGGGGTCTTGTTGCAAAGAAAGGAGGAGGGCAGGCACGGTGGCTCATGCCTGTAATCCCAGTACTTTGGGAAGCCAAGGAGGGCAGATCACTAGGTCAGGAGATCGAGACCATCCTGGCTAACACGGTGAAACCCCGTCTCTACTAAAAATACAAAAAATTAGCCGGGCATGGTGGCGGACGCCTGTAGTCCCAGCTACTGGGAAGGCTGAGGCAGGAGAATGGCCTGAACCCAGGAGGCAGAGCTTGCAGTGAGCCGAGATCACATAAGTGCACTCCAGCCTGGGTGACAGAGCGAGACTCTGTCTCAAAAAAAAAAAAAAAAAAAAAAAAAAAAGAAAAGAGTAATAAAAAATATGTAAAATAGTTTTTGACATAAGGTACAGGAAAAAATTGAAGAGTAAAAGTTTACTCAGATGAGGAAAAAAGTAAAATCAAGAAGGGTAGAAAGAAAGATGCTGAAAAGACTTTTGTAAGTAATTCAGCTGAGGGAAAATACGGGGTTTGCCCAAGATGGGAATGAGTTGCAATAGACCATATAAACTTTTTTTTAATCTAGAAAGGAAAAAGAAAAAAAAAAAAACTATTCAAATCTAAAGTCGATACCCTCTTTGATATAAACATGCTTTGAACCATTCTGTATAAAGGTAAGGTATTACTATTATAGGCTATTTAGTTGGACTTTGTATAATGAAGAACAACTGACCTGGAATTTAGGAGTAAGATCAAGTCATCTGAAATAAAAATTAGGTTTGGCTATAAAGGTATCCGTTGATAGCACTTAATCAAAAACTCTTGTTGCCTCTGAAAAATGGCAGTGAAATGACTATAAAGCTTCCTTGCTTCCTACAGTTCGCTGGTTGACCAGCTGTTGCAGGCCTGAAATAAAGAAATCTGAGCTTAGATAAGGCTTTCTGGAAAAACAGGTGGGAGAAAAATGCCACTGCCCAGACCAGAGGCAGATAACCTTTGAGGGGTGGAAGGCCACACATTACTGCCCTTGGTTCTTCAGGTCCGTAGTGAGGCGTTGGGGTACTGGAAGCCAGGTAAGCATCCTTTCAACAACACGCCCATCTCCTGTGTCAAACATGCCTCCAACCTTTCAGGTTCAGTTCCATCCATCCTCCTTTGGGGCTTTTTTTTTTTTTTCCTAATGTAAATCCTCTTGGGGAAAGTGAAGCCTATTTCACGTTCATCTCTCTAGGTGTCTGTATCAGATATTCAGACTGTTTTTCCTACAGCTGAAGCTGAGAGCAAGTGCCCTAGGTGGGCTGCAATTTTTTTCCCGGGAATCTGAAGTAGGAAATGGACATCCTCAGATATGGTACGTCTTAAGAGAGGGAAGAATCAGATGCCAAAGATCACTAGTCACAAGCAGGATGTGGCAGAAGTCACCGGAAAGTGAGAGAAGCATGGAGGTAGAAGATGGGAGGGGGAAAGACCTTTATTTCTATTTGCAATGAAACCAAACTCCCCTTGGGGTGTGGGGGAACACTCTAGGTTTATTATAAAATGACTTTGGGAGAGACCTAATGGTCAACATAGAGACTAGACAGTTACACAAAAGCCCTCTTAGGAATAATCAAAGTTAGCACCAAGTTCAAAATCTAGCGTAGTCGTGGATCTTCCAGGCAGAGCTAATGAAGGACACCAGATCTCATCCTATCTGATCCTTCAAAAGTAACTAAAATATCATACCCAGACATTTTAGAGAAAAAAGGACTCACACCAGAATGTGTGCTACCCATTCAGTGTTCCCTTTTATTTTCACAGTAAAACTAGAGGACAGGAAGTTGTTGAGCATATGGTTATTAAAAGAATACAATCAACATTTGGAAATTAAACTAAAAAAATTGGGCTATAGCCTGAAACATACTAACATTTTCTAATATCTCACAATGGAACCATATATTAGAAACAATTTCTATTTTCAGTTTTATTTCCTCCTGGCGTAACTAAAATTTGTTATTTTATGACTTCGTATGTGATGTCGCACTGCCTCATAATTTCCCCAAATTCACCCTTTTTCAAGCTTTTAAAGAAACGCCTGCCATTTCAGTATTCCAATACGTAGCAAACAGATTTATAATTTTCCTATCCATGTTCTTCTTCCGTATATTAGAGACTCAAGGCAAATCTGTTTGCACGTTGATGAAGATATTTCAAGGACCACAGATTCTACAATAACACCAGTGCCTCACCAACAGGGCTTGGGGTTGGGTTTTTAAAATTCCACTCTCCTTCAGTGATTATAGGATACAATAGGAGAATAAACAGGGACCCTTTTTTTTTCTGCACCAAGACTTATATTGGAATGAATCCCAGCAACACTTTTCTTGTGTTTGAGAACCATACATTTTTCTATTCTCTGATTCTATCGAAATTATGCACAAAGTTCTTGGGTTTCTAGGATATGAGGCAATAGGAATTTGCTCTCCTTTGCTATTATTCAGCAACTCGAGGCTATTTGTAACCATAGCACATCCATCTGAATTTAGCTGTTTAACAGAAATGGAGATATTTACTTCTCTCTCTAGGCACTTTGGTTTTGTCAGGTGACAAGAAATACAGTCACGGCCCTGTTGTGGAGGCAAATAGAAACTGCAAGGCTTGAACTTGAAAGAGCCTTTAGAAGTGTTTTATGGGAATGTTATTCTCCACCTGAAGCTGACTGATTCCATTTCTCACAATTGCAATTATCCATTTGTTGCAAGCTGCTTCTGTATCTTCATTATAAAAACAGAGTTTGGTTCCCTTTAGCATTTTTCCCAGCAAAGCACAACAGTAAACATTGCCCTGCTTATTAGAAGAAAGAAAGAGAGACAGAGAGAGAGAGAGAGAGAGAGAAAGGAAAGGAAAGGAAAAGAAAGAAGGAAGGAAGGAAAGAAGGAAGGAAGGAAAAAAGAAAGAAAGAAAGAAAAAAGAAAGAAAGAAAGAAAAAGAAAGAAAGAAAGAAGGAAAGAAAGGAGGGAGGGAGGGAGGGAAGAAAACAATAGAAAAGAAAGGTTTTCAAGAGAAAATCTAGAATGGTGACTGAAAGAATTACCAGTCCAGCGTTAATTAGAATGTGGCTTTTAGACCTGAGGCACACACTAGCTGTGACTGATCCTCATCTTAACCCAGGAACTGCAGCATGACTGACGTTTTGGTTGAGATCATTTTTGGTGATGGAGACTCTCCTGCGCGTTACAGAATGTTTAGCAGCATCCCTGGCCTCTACCCAGGATGCTAGTAGCACCCTACACTCCTCAACCCTTGAGACAACCAAAAATATCTCCAGACATTGCCCTGGCATGCAAATTCACCTTTTGTTGAGCACCCGTGTCTTAAGCCCTAGTGAAACCTAGTGAAACATCTGTAAAGTGAAACTAATGAGAGTAGAGAGCTGCTGTTATTGGTATACGGAGAAATAATGCATTTGAAAGGTTAGTCTGCAATATAAATATAAGGCATTATTATTTTATAGACACATTTCTTTATTCACATATTGAATTTAAGATATCTTCATGGGGAGCTGGGGACTCAGCAGGTCTCAGCTGGCAGAATACGATGAGACTGTTTAGGAGAAATGTATCCCCTTTTCAACTGTAATATCAAGAGTTAAGAATTTACAGACACGTCAATGTTTTAAACCCCCGCATAACAAGTTAACGAAAGGATTCAGGTGCTGAACAGGAATTTGATCCAAATGACCACTGAAGTTGGTTTCAGCTTTGAAGATCCTTTGAAAATAAGAAAATTAGAGTGGGATTAATATTTCTAGAATAATCAATATCCATTCTCTAGAAGCACATTAATCTCCATTTATTGAAATGAAATTCATTTCCCTAGAAGTGGCTAAGTTCTCTGGAGAATGGATATACTGTAGATGTGACCTTGGAAGCAAACTGCTCAAAACGAAACTGTATTTTCTAGGTGTTCTTCTTGAAAGACAACACTCTATACCTCTAAGAAACGGGAAGGGGATTGCGAGGCATGGCTTTGGAGCAGACAGCTCAGAGAATGGATGCTAAGGTGTTCCAATCGAGGTCAAAGCCTACGATTTGGTGTAGCTAAATGGACAAAATAAATGTGAGGTCAGGTTCATGCACAGCAGGGATGAGTACAGTATAGAGGCAGAAATGAATGGATATTCCTGTTAGGGAATACTGACTCTAAATCTTTATACATTTTGCTGGTACTTATCACTTCTAACACTCTAAGGAACTCATAGAAGCTTGAAGATTTTCCTGGCATTTTCTGTAGTCATTCATTTTGAAAATAATATGAACAAAAATATCTACGTTCAAAAAGAGATCCTTTGCATTCAATTCTGTTCTTTTATTATTTCTTTCACATTAAAAAAAATGAAGGTTGCAGAATGCAATTGTTTGTTTGTGCAAGCTACTTTTGCATAACGCCAAGCAAACACTTACAAAAGAATCAGTTGTACAAATAAAATGAGCTAAGAGAAATGATGATAAGAATTATCTTGTTGCAGCTAGTGATTCAAGTAGAATAAAAACAGTCTGTGGCACTGGGAAATTGAGGGCATAGCCATGAAGGAAATCAGCTGAAAAAAAGGTGACCTGGATTTGGGGTTTACTTAACTCCTGTAAATGGGATATTAACAGATAAATCGAAGATTTGGAGCAATGACACAATATCTAACATTTAAAAGATTTTTTTTCCTTCATTTTGATCCTATGTTAAGCTTCTCAAGAAATATTTACAACACCTGCTGCAGCATCTATGGTGAATGTACAATTGTATTGCATATTTTAAAACAACTTTAGTTTCTTTTGATTGACAACATTAGAGAAGAAAAAGAATATTATTTCAGAGTGTCTGGTCCTTTAAATTTTGGCAGATAAAGAAAACTTCCATGAAATAGAAGACATTTTTCCTCTTGGGTTTAAACCTCTAGTAAAATGTTGCTGACAGGCTAATTATAAATGTTTTATATATTTCGTGCATATGTGTTCCTCTCTAAACCAATTTAATTCCCATTAACGCTAATCTTGTTAATACCCACTCAGAGAGGAAAGGAATACTCTTAATAAACTATTGATTTATTTGAGTGATTTAAATAGAGGATGGGCAGAAACAGACGGGAGAAGAGGAAGAGCCACCATTTTCCCACAAATGAATTTCCTAGAATATTTCTCCAAATATTACCGAACATTAGGTTATAAATGGTATAAATAGGAAGGGGGGGGGGATAAAGTGACGAAGTGATCATCTTCCATCCATGAAAAATAAAAAAGTTAAAACGTTGAAAACGAATTGCTAATTAACTCTTTTAGAGTACTAGCTCCAAAGTTAGAAGCGAGATACTACAAAGAAAGGTAGGTTTTCTCTCTTTAAAAAGAGGTAAACCAAAAACACACACGAGACTCATACTTGTAAGCGCTAATTGAAATCTGTTTTTCTTTTTTTTTAAAAGTCAATTAAACCAACAAATGGGTAAGGTACGTTCCTAACACATCTTGTGCTACCCCTAGCATGGCTGGCCACCTTGTCCTCCGTGCAAGAATCCAATAATTCCTCTCCAATTCAATCAAGCATCCATCAGTCAAGATTTCTGTATCTCAGGCTATTTTTAGTAGCCAAGAGGCAAGACTGCTCTTAAGAGAGATTGTGTCCGGGTCTGAGTAGTTTTCTTGAACAGAACTATGTAATGAGATTGGGTGCCATGGAACTTAGAAAACAAGGAAACACCCTTTCTGGCCCTTTTCAGATCATCTGAAAACTAGCTAACCATTTCTAAAGGTGCAGATGCCTTCCTTCCCATTCTCCCTGGAAAAAGTGGCATAAAATACGGAACAAGTGGAAGATGGAATTTTGTCCAGGGTCCACCATTTAGCCTTTAGATACATCATTTCGCCTCCCAGCGACTCAGTTTTCCTTTCTGTAAAATGGGATAATAATCGTTACCTCCTGTGCTCTTATACGACAGAGCAAGATTTTTTTTAAAGTATTTTAATGATCAAAAACGTGTATTTGAAAGCACTATGAAAACTGTGAAATGGGGTACAAACATGATAATACTAACTGGGAAATAATTTAAGAAAAAGTGGCACAGGAAAAAGGGAGAAAAATATAAGGATAGATATCAATTTTATCAGGGTCTTGTATTAAAAAGAGAGAGATGTTTATCCTCAAGATTTTCTGAAAACTTTTAATGACAACTGATGCTTATACTTTATGACTGGGTACATAGAACATCAAATAAAACGGAACATTGAAAGACTTTAGATGAGTGAACTTTTCCTTTCCTGTTGATCCACGTGTTTGGCGTTGGTTATCCATTAAGATGGGGCTGGAGTGAGAACAATCTCTTAACATTCATTGAAAAAAATACCGAAACATATTTTCAGCACAAATATTAAACTGCCTCTTCTCTACCGAGTGGTAAAAAAATATATTATATTTTGATTTTTTTTTTTTTCTTTTTAAATTATATGGTTATCCATCCCAGCCAAAGTCGTGCCCGGTCATCTGGTAGAACTTGAGGTTGAAAGGCCGGTAGAACTCGCGCAGCCTGCGCACCACCTCGCGGTCGATCTCAGGGTGGGTCCTGCCCTTGGTCTTGCCCAGGCAGTGGGGCCGGCTGCTGCCCTCCGCCTTCTTCAGGCAGGGGAAGCCCTTGGTCTTGTTGAAGTAGAAGTGCTTGTCCGTGATGATCCGCTTGAGGCCCAGGAAGTCCTGCACGCGGCCCAGCTCGCCCGCCGGGTCGCTGATGAGCCGCTCGCCGCTCACGAAGAGCATCTGGCGGATGGGGAAGTGGCGCAGCCAATGCTCCAGGTGCTTGGCGTAGATGCCGATCTGGATGGCGCTCCACGACGTGTCGATGAGGCCCGTCGTCCTGTTTTTGAACGTCAAGCTCTCGAAGGTGGGGATGTCGGGCCGCTTGGACAGCGTCTGTGTGTAGTCCGAGATGGCCCTGGTCACCGGGTCCCGCACCACCACGATGAGCTTGGTGTCCTTGGACATGGCCGAGATGCGCGCGGGCGCCTCCCGCGTGACGAAGTAACTGGGCGTCTTCTCCATGGTGATCTGCCCGTCCAGGGTTCTGGGCATCAGGTCCCTGAGAAAAGCAAAAAGACACGTCAGAGATGTGCATAGAGAGCTCAGTCCCAGGAGAGACGGTCAAGTACACACTGGAGCCAGGCAGCAATTCCAGCTCCCCATCCCCCGCCCACTTGCTAGATGTCTGATGATGGCACAACGAGTTCCGCACCTCAGATTCCTCGTGTATTGAGCAGAGAATAATAGTATTACCCATCGCGTACAGTTTTGTGATGATTAAACGAGTTAATATACCTCAACAGCTTAGAAAAGTGCCTGGCACCGAATAAATGCCATGTTAAGTTTCTGTGTTTTATTATTGTTTATCCACAGTGCTGTAAGAAAATAACCTTGGTCAAAATCTTCAGGTGAATTAGAATATTGTCATCAACACAATTATACTGTTATGAGATAGTATTAAAATATCCTGAGTCCTTCCTGTAGTTTTCTTATAAACAAAGCAATTATATTCAACATCGCGTAGCATATTACACAAAATACTTATGTTTGTAATTCCTGAGTTTTGCAGCCACAAACAAGACTTATTAAAGAATCCATCTTTTGCCTAATGATTTGAAATGCCATCATTATCATATTCTAAATATGTTGATTCCTTTCTACATTGGCCCAATTATAAGTGATTATCGTGTGATAGTATATTTTCATGTACACCAGAGTACATTCCGACTTTCTATTGTTCAACTTGCCCTTGATGATTCTTGTCTGTTTATTCCTCCTGACAAATGAGATATCACCTTGTCACATTAAAAACAAAAACCCAGTTGGAGCCTTGATAAAGCAGATAGTGCTTCTCTATTCAAGAAGGCTTTCTACTGACCTCGCCAGTCAAAACATATGAACAGGAGAGATTACATCTATTGGTTCTTCCAACTTAAGTATACTGCAATTAAATGCACTATTTGTTGAGATAGATACAGACAGATGGATAGTCAGAGATCTTTAGTTATTTCATTTTGTAGTTTTGATTTCTCTTTTAATGTAGGCATTATCTAGGCTTGTATTATATCTTTAATTCCGATGATAGATTTGTTACTTTTGTTCATGGAATTTGTGGTTCGTTTTTATTTTGCATCTGCAGGGAAAGGATACACTTTGTGTCATGGGAGCTTGCAGTTATTAATTCCCTGTGATTTTTGTCCCAGCTACACCATCTGGGCTAACTACATTTTGTGAGACACGTCAAACATACACAAAAGCAGAGAAAATTGTCAAATCAATCTCATACACCTCACATCCAGTTTCAGAACTTCAGGATGGCCAATTTTATTTCTAAATCCCTTCATTTCTGCTTCCCCAACAGGCCAGCTGGATTATTTTAAAGTCATTCACAAACATCCTATCAATGGATTAATAAGTATTCCTGCTCCCCTCTGCATTATTTCTGGCACAAATTCCTCAATCTCTCAGGCAATCGGATGGCCCTGATACTCCCTTAGTTTTAATGATGCAGGTACTGGGACTCAGAAAACTATACTCCAAAATGAAGGCCTCAAAAGCAGCCTCAGAAGCAGAAGTTTTTCTCTGAACTTCTCCTGCCCTTCTGTCTTTCAGTCCTACTCTTACGCAAGACTCACCATAGAAACTAAAATCCCTCTCCCCCAAGGCAGGTCATAGAAACCGGAACTCCTTTTCCCCAAAGCCAGCCATAATCCTAAAAACATTACCCTAACTTTCCTTCCACTTTTCTGTATAAAAATTGGCCATAAAGAAATTATCTGACCTATCCTGTTTGACTGTAGGTCATAAGACCTTCATTCCTGAGAGGGTCCTGCCCCACACCTAACAGGAAGGAAGGCGTGCTCAGAGAGGCCAAGAAGAATCTAGACAGAGAGGCCTTGCGGGCTTCCCCCACTGGGTCTATTTGGGTTAGATCATACCCTTTTTGTCCAATCAGATTTCTATACAACTGTTCATATTTAGCTAAGCCCAAGCATAAAAATGGACAATTTCCTCTGTATCTTTAAGTCTTCCCTCTGAAGGCTCTTGCATATACAGTAATAAACGTGTATGCCTTTTCTCCTATGAATCTGTCTCTCATCAGTGATTTTCAGCAAACCTTCAGGAGTTGAAGGGGAAGTTTTCCCTTAGCCCATACTCAGGTTTCCTCCCATTTTTTTTGGCGGGGTGGGGCGGTTATTTTTGTCATTTCAGTCGGGTTAGCTTTACTTTTTATAGGCATTTGCTTTCTGTTTCTGAGCTTTTAATTTTTGAAATAAATGTGAACTTCCTTTTTCAAAATAACTCTTAAGGTACCTCATTACCCATCTCCTAGACAGACCTTAAGGTCTGGGTAAGAGTAAGCGAAGACCAGATAGTTTGGTGTTGACACAAAGGAGACACACATTGGCATAACCATCTATGCAGATTCCGTGGTGTGAATGCATATAACTCATTGCTCTGTGACTCCTTTTATGGAACTGAAAAGTTGGCTAGGCCAACCTAATATAAAAGCTTACGTTACTCTTGTCTAAGGTGAGCCAGGAGATTTATCCAGAGATGGTTGGAATTTCTCAGTGAAGGAAATTTAAACAAATGTGTGAAAAAGTTTTGGGCTTGAAAAGCAACCATCAACTACATAGAAGTGATAAGAAAGAGTATTTATAGATTTTTTTTGAAAGAGCCAGCCTTGCTGTCTCTTTTTTTTTCTATATATCTCTGACGTTTAACTACTTTATTTCAAATTTTGACCAGTAAAATAGAGAGAGCATAATACTTCACTTGGGAGCTCCTGGTTGGCCTACTGGGGAAGGGGTTGGGTGTATGGGTGTGGTTGGGGTGGGCAAGAGCTGCAGGAGACTTTGCAGAGATTGAGGCTATAGATTGCGCTGGGCCAGAGGAAACACTGCTAAAACCACTAAAAAAAGGAACCATAGTTTAAATAATCTCAATAGAGTAGGGAAAAGAGCTATCCAACATACGAGGAGTTTGAAGAGGAAACAGCTAAAATCGGATTGCAAAAGAAAAACACATTCATTACTGTCACTGGCAGGGTGAGGAAAACTGACTGATTTAGCATGGGGTGGGTGTGGAGAGTTGGGCTTAACTATAAGCTACCTGCAAGCTTCTTTCTGCAAAAATAAAGAAACGATAGTCTAAATAAATCCTAATCAAGCTTACATTGTAGAAAATGGTTGCTTTGTGACAGGACTCACAACAGAATTCTTTAAATTGCAATCTTTAAATCTTTTTTTTCAAAAAATTCAATAAAAGGGATAAACATTTTTTTTGAAAAAAGTCAATGAAGGGGATACTTTTTTTCATACATTTTCTTATTGCAAATTTTACTGCATTTTAATGTTCAACACAGCACCATACTAGCATATAAAACAAAAGGCTTATGTATGTTGGAATACTGCATTTCAAAGTGTCTAGAACTTGGAAATCATTCTTCTTTACCACAGTAAGGTACATATTAGGTTGGTGCAAAAATAATTGTGGCTTTTGCAATTATTGGCAAAACCACAATTACGTTTGCACCAACCTAATACTTTTAATGGCAACACCTACAATTACTTTTGCACCAACCTAATACTATGACTGTGCTTTGTGTAAAAGCTGGGGCCCGGGATGGGTAGTGAAAGATCTATTACAGTATTACAAAAGGTCTATAGAAATACCAGGCAGGCTATGGGAGCACGAAGGTGTGTGCACTGAGAAATCACATGAGGTTTGCCTGAAGACAGAACAGGTGAGGAAGGATGGGAGAAATTCAACTGGATGATGGGAGGCATAGGTCCTAGGAGAACTTACTTTCCAAGCTACGTAGTGTAGACCATTCCAACCTCCCCTCTAAATAGTGAGTAGAATTTGGAAACATTTACAGTAGGTATAAGGATGAGGAAATGGGTTGAGACCAACACTGTAAGGAAAAAAAATATAGAAGTGTATTTGTTTTGTCCTGAGGGAGGCAAAGATAAGCAGAAATTTCACAAGCAAATTAAGAATTATTGCAAGGTAGATTATACACAGTTGCTCTTCTTCCCATAGAACTCAAAGAGAATTCACAATAGCCAAAGGGCGGAAGCAACCCGAGTGTCTATTGACAGATGAGTTAATAAACAAAATGTGGTTTATGCATACAATGGAATATTATTCAGAAATTCTGACACACACTCCAACCTGGATGAACCTTGGGGACATTATGCCAAGTGAAATAATCCAGTCACAAAAAAACAAATGCTGCATGAGTTCACTTATATGATATATCTGGGGTACTCAAATTCATTGAGACAGCAAGTAGAATGGTGGTTTCCAGAGGCTGTAGGGAAGAGGAACAGAGAGTTATTGTTCAGTAGGTATGAAGTTTCGGTGTTATAAGATTAAAAGAGTTCTCGAGGTTGATCACATAGCAACATGTATGTACTTAACACTACTGAACCTAAGGATGGTTAAAATGGTAAATTTTATGTTATGTGTATTTTACTATAATTTTTTAGAAAAGAACTTAAGGGAGAACAAACATTTCAGTGGCATTGATAGAAATTAGTTAGACAAAAGAGTCTTTTTGTTTTATGGTTAATTAAACATTAGAACAATGTACCGCTGAAGGAGATTGTGGTTTTGCTAAAAGGGAAATACAATTTATGAGATTTTTGTGCAGCTGATCTCGAATCAAAAAATGAGGTTTGTGGTCCATGCCCACTGCCTGCTGCATGATTATGAGATAGTAATTTAGCATCTCTATGCTCAGTTTATTCACCTTACCAGAAAAATCAAGTCAAAGTTTCAAAATTCCTGGACTGTAATGAAGTGTCAACATGACCATTATTACTGTAGGGAATAGAGGGAAGCAATCTTTTTAAGAATGTGACACCCAGTGTTCTGAATTCCCAACTTCCGGGAGAACTCCACTTAGTCCAGCTAACAAAGGGTTCAGAGAGTTAGAGCTCTTTGCCATGTTCCTGACACACCTGCCCATTTGTCATTCAGACAATGAGGATGCCTGGTTTGAAGGCCGTGAGCTGGCTACATTATTTGGAAGGGCAGAGCCTGGCTTATTATCTTATTATGGTGTGAGAGAGATGAGTTCAGTTTTTAAGGGGATTTCATATCCTTCCATGGCATGGGTGCAGTTGTGCCAGGAAGGCAACTGCTGGGCAATGTTAAATCTGGCTCACACATCATGCCACTCCACTGTGCTGGGGAATTCCATTCTGGATCTGATCTGTCACCCTGGGTAAGGCTCTCGGGGCCTAGGGTTGTTAGAGCTGCTGTGCGTCTGTGGTGCAGGAAGTGTTATGGTCAAGCAGGAACCATGATAGACACGCTAAGTTGTCTTCTGTTTTCTATCCCAGCCTTCAACCAGGTCAGCAGTTAATGGTGGGAGTACTAAAATGACCCAGAGGACTTTCCCACTGCCATACTACTGAGGGGACAGACCTGCCTCCATGGTTGTGCCTTAACGATGGTCCAAGAGGCAAGCGTAGAACTCTAGCACTGGCTGCATCACTGCCACCTCTATGATCTGGGAACCACCTGAGAGAGCCCTCCATGACACTCAACAACACATATGCATGGTGCATCCAATATGTGCAGGAAAAAATAAAAAGAACTACCCTCATGTGCCTCACTCTTCTTATCCATTTGGGCCATTTGCCCTGAATTCTCATTGCCGTCATGTTGTCTTTTGCTCCTTCACCCTCCCTCTGGAAGTACTACTGGCCGTCTCTGAAAGTACTTCTTCCAAAAAACAATTACCCTGTTACCCTTCCCCATTTTATTTTTAATCAATGACGTTTGGTCAATTTTCTATTTATATGGAAAAATAAATCTTGGCATTTGCCTCCAGCTATCTAGGAAAAATTAATTCCAGGTCGTCTGCTGATACAAATATAAGTGGTGAAACAATCAACTTTTGGAAGGAAACCTAGAACATCTTGATGATTTTGAAGGAGGTAAAGTTTTGTTAGTTTCTTAAAGGAGCAACTATAATGCGAAATAAATAAATAAATAAATACATAGGGCTGGGGGCGGTGGCTCACGCCTGTAATCCCAGCACTTTGGGAGGTGAAGGCAGGCTGATTATGAGGTCAAGAGAGCGAGACCATCCTGGCCAACACGGTGAAATCACGTCTCTACGAAAAATACAAAATTAGCTGGGCGTGGTGGCGTGTGCCTGTAGTCCCAGCTACTCGAGAGGCTGAGGCAGGAGAATCGCTTGAACCTGGGGGGTAGAGGTTGCAGTGAGTTGAGATCAGGCCACTGCACTCCAGCCTGGCAAGAGAGCAAGATCCACCACAAAAAACAAACAAACAAAAAACTCCTATAAATCAATAATTAAAATAACTACACAGCATAGAAGAAAAACAGGCAAAAAGCTGGAATAAGCACTTTTGAAGGAAGCAAAGTTTTGTTAACAGAATACCATATCCACAAAATTACAGCTAGATAGGAGGAATAAGTTCTGGTGTTCTGAAGCACTGTAGGGTGAATATGGTTAACAACAATTTCGTGTATATTTTCAACAAGCTGGAAGGGAAGATTTTTGAAAGTTCACAACACTAAAAAGTAATAAATGTTTGAGGTGATGGATATGCTAACTACCCTGATCTGATTATTACATTGTATACATGTATTGAAATATCACTCTGTGTCCCGTAAGTATGTACAATTATTAGGTGCCAACTAACAATGAAATTGAAAATTAAAAAAAAAAAAAAAGTAAATAATCAATAAACACACGAGGAAGGCACTGAACTTCATCGGTCATCAGGAAAATGTAAAGTAAAACACAATAGCATACACACCCACTGGTCATCTAGAATAAAAGCTCACAGAGAATTCTGAGTTTGGGTGAGAATGTGGAACTGGCACTTTAGTGGTTAAAGAGTAAACTGGCACAGTGACTTTAGAAAACTCTTTGGCACTATCTGCCAAACATGTGCATTCACTGTGACCCAGCCATTTCATGGCCAGGGCTATACTCAATGGAAATGATACATATGTTCACCAAAAGACAGGTTCACAAATGTTCACAGACAATCCTAATAGTCCCCATTTCAAGCTCTCCAAATGTCCACCCAAAATAGACGCACGTAGATCTTAAACAGTGAGATCTTAAACAGCACACAGAATGAATGACTTAAAACCTGTGGGTGGGCCAGGTATGGTGGTTCCCACCTGTAATCCCAGGCCTTTGGGAGGCCAAGGTGGGTGGATCATGAGGTCAGGAGTTTGAAACCAGCCTGACCAACTGGTGAAACCCCGTCTCTACTAAAAATACAAAAATTAGCCGGGTGTGGCGGCAGGCACCTGTTACAAGTCCCAGCTACTTGGGAGACTGAGGCAGAAGAGTGACTTGAACCCAGAAGGCGGAGGTTGCAGTAAGCTGAGATTACACCACTGCACTCCAGCCTGGGTGACAGAGCGAGACTCCATCTCAAACAAACCACAAGATCTGTGGGTGAACATCACAGTGTTAACAAACAAAGCCAGTCACAAAAAAGGAAACACTGTATGATTTCCTTTATAAAAAATGTTCTTAAACAGGCCAAACTCATCTATCCCCTTCAATGTCAAAATGGAGGTTACCCTTAGCGGGGATCACTGTCTAGAAGAGGGCATGAGAGGGACTTCCAGGCCAAAGGAAAAGTACCAATTCACGACCTGGTGCTGGTCACAGAAGCATATCCATTTTGTGAAAATTTATGGAGCTCTATCCCATGATTTGTGTCCTTTTTTATATTTATGTTGTACTTGAATTAAGATTTTACTACTCTTATAAAAAATAAATGGACCGATATCCCATAATGCTCCAAGAAAAGCATGATTTTTTTTTAAAGGGTATTTGCGAAGCCCACTATGTCTCCAATTTGTGTAAATTTAGATCACAAAGGAGAAGGAATGGAGATCATATACCTAGGAGTCAGGCGTCCTCTCCAAGACCACTTCTCCCTCACCCCAGGTAAATGATAAGGACGGCATCTGCCCCTCACATGGACCCCTATGAGCACAGTGGTGTGCAGTGTAACCTGGAGGATGTGTTTCAAGAGTGTGAACTCAGAAAAGAGAGAACTGAAGAATAAGTTACACTTGCAAAACATTTGGGCGACGACTTTCTCAGCTAATCCTTACGCAGCCAAAAAAGAGATAAGGTAAGTAATTACATTCCCTAATTTTTCTGACGAGGAAGCTGAGGTCCAGAGAGGCTGAGCAGTATGCTGACGTCTTCATACTCACTGTATGGAAGGTGATGGATGGTCCTCCCAATGCCTAGTGCAAGAGTATTTCTATTGCAGCGGGTAAGAGAAAGTCAGCAGCCAAAGGGGATTACAAAAATCATATACAGACAATGGCGCCAATGGAGCAAATTCAACAGATGGAAAACATGGGAACCTGAGAGAGTTATCCAGAAGGTAGCTGTGAAGATCCTGAAAGAACTAAATCCTGAATTGAATACAGATGAGATGAAGAAATTTGTCTGCTTGAATTGGGGAGCTGTACGAAATTAGACCAAAAAAGATGATGGTTTGATTAATGTCAGTGATATATTAAATCTGAAGCAGTGTGCAGGTTTGGAGCAGGAAAGGACTGCAGGTGGTTAAATACTTTAGGGGGCTCTTCCAACAGAATCCAAGCTCGAGGAGTTAAAGACCTGGATTAGGGTGCTGACAGTGGGAAAGACAGGGTGGGTGAGGACAAAAGAAATATTTAGAGTATAATCGGTGAGGCTAGATAGCTGATTTATGACTGAAACAATGTAGACATTTGCAAAAAAGAAAGGTGGAAAATAATACAAATTTTATTAAAGTGAACAATTATTTTGAAGAAGGAAGTGGTCCCCTCTCCCCATCAAAAAAGAAAATTTGGGCCGGGTGTGGTGGTTTACGCCTATAATTCCAGCACTTTGGGAGACAGCGGTGGACAGATCACCAGGTCAGGAGTTCGAGACCAGCCTGACTACCATGGTGAAACCCCGTCTCTACTAAAAATACAAAAATTAGCCAGGTGTGGTGGCATGTGCCTGTAATCCCAGCACTCAGGAGGCTGAAACAGGAGAATTGCTTGAACCCGGGAGGCGGAGGTTGCAGCGAGCCGAGATCTCGCCACTGCACTCCAGCCTGGGCAACAGAGTGAGACTTCACCTCAAAAAATAAATAAATAAATAAATAAATAAATAAATAAATAAATTGGATTTCTGTTTCAGTAGAGTCAGAGTTACTTTTTTTTTTTTAAAGTTAGGATTTCTACATGAGGATTCTAGTGGAGACAAAATAGTATTCGTTTTATTTTAAACTATGACACAGATGGATCATGTATCTCCATGAAGACAACATAGTTTTATAGGAAACTCAAAAGCAGGAATAGTAATAAGGATTTCAGCCTTGATTTTGCTATTAATAAGCTGTGTGATCTTGGGCAAATCACTTTCGTTCCCCTGGCCTCGATTTCTTCACAAACAAAAAAAGCGTATTGTCCTCAATGTCGGTAGGACTTCCCATCTCTAAGATTTCATGTAGGGAGTGAGACTTTAATTCCTTTTTAACTTGTATTTAAAGCTCTGTGCAGCATTATGCTGCTGTGTTCTGAAGTATGGCTCCACCAATCACATCAAGAGATTTGTATAAATAATGACACAGGGCAATTCTGCATCAACAGAATTGATTTCAAAATCAATGAGATCTGAAAGAATGCAGTTCAAATAACTGATGCCAAGAGAAAGTGCTGAGGTTAGTTAAAATGAAAGTGAACTTGATATATCCCTAGGGCTTGGGAGCAGCAGAAAGACCAGGAAATCTATGAGCAGAGAGGTCTCACTATATTCCACAAGGCAAGTGATGAAGGAGACCCACGTCTATCCTGTGCTTCTTCTGTGCCTGACACGTTGAAATGAGATGTCAAAGTCAGGAGGCCGGGTGCGGTGGCTCATGTCTGTAATCCCAGCACTTTGGGAGGCCAAGGCGGGCGGATCGCCCGAGCTCAGGAGTTCGAGGCCAGCCTGGGCAACACGGTGTAACCCCGTCTCTACTAAAATACAAAAAAAAAAAAAAAAAAAAAAAAATAGCCAGGCCTGGGGATGGAGGCCTGTAATCCCAGCTTCTCAGGCGGCTGAAGAGGGAGAAATGCTTGAACCCGGGAGGCGGAGGTTGCGGTGAGCCAAGATTGTGCCACCACACTCCAGCCGGGGTGACAGAGCGAGACTCCATCTCAAAAAAAAAAAAAAAAAAAAGAAAGAAAAATGTCAACGTCAGAAGATGAAATTCATGGATAGGACTACATTAAAAATAATAGATCCAGGGCAGCCAGAAATTTAAGTTCAGGGTCCTTAGGAAGAGATAATGAAGACAGAAGAAAATGAGCACTTACCGAGCATTTACTGTAGAACAAGGTCTGATGTATTATTTCTTCAGTCTCACAACTAAAATGAAAAGCTAGAATTATTCCCCTCATTTTACAGATGGGGAAATAGGCTCACAGAGATAATGTGACTTATCCAAGCACGCATGGTTGCTAATAGGGCAAGAATGAAAACCCAGGTCCATCCAGCTCTAAAGTGCATATTCTTTCAACCTTCGGAAACAGTCAGGGAACATCAGAGTGACTTTTGGTTGACATTCCTGGCCATCTCTGACATTCTGCCAAAACATATGAGTGTTAAATGCATTCTTTACATATCCATCTCTGAATGCAAATCACCCTTCCTGAAATCTTGCGAACAGGTAATATACATCATATGTTTTCCGAAGGCTATCTTCTGCAAGGGACATCCTGCAAAGGGAAGTCCCTGAGTTGTAATGCAAAGGTAATGTGCCTTGAGGAATAAATAAATCTGGCCCATGAACATGTACTTTTTTTAAGTCTGTACAACCAAACAGAACTGTGTGTCTGTTTTTGGAAGCCTCCGGCAGCAGAACATGCTAGAAAAACATGCTCTTTTCATGGCCACGGCGAGAAGGTAGTTCCTGTGGGTCCTCGATGGTGTATGTCTGGGAGCAGGGGAAACTGCTGGAAACTCTCCATGCTGTCAGCTCGCCATCCCTTGGGCCGAGTCCCACTCACATTAATATTTCTTTTCCTGCTGTTGTTACGTGGGACCCCTCCGAAAACGTGACTTAGAAGGATGGAAAGAAAACTCCCTTTACTTGTTGTTTGAATTGGCTTCTGTGGGTAGGAAGACTTATGTCTTTGAACCAGCTCCCACACTAACTGAATCTGGATATGCAATTCTAAGAACCAAATCATCATCAAGATAAGCTGAACATCAGGGTGAGAGGTTGGGACACTGACCGGCGTCACTGATAGCAGGCTCCTTTTAAAACTTTTAATGACCAGGTAAAGAAGAAAGAGAGAGAGAAAAAAAAACTGGATACTTATTCTCACTAGTCTTTATGACACAATATGTACCAAAGCTTACTTCAAGAAAACAGCACAGCGTTCCCTGGACTCTAGGGGAGGAGAGAAAAGTCAAGGACTCTTGATCGTTAATTTGGGGGAGCCTCATGAAAAGATAACGAATCCTTCTGTAGTCAGGTCAGATCAAACAATCTTCCTGGAAGACAAGGGGCAAGAGTGTTTTGGGCTCCTAAATTCAAGTAAGAACGCTTTATGTTTCTGTTGGATCTTAGAGTTTCCCAAGCAATTCCACACATTTTCTCTTTCATTGACTCTTAGAAACAGTAAAAATAAACCAGTAACTTCCAAGGCTCATTGCTTCAACCCCTGATCCCCCTTTCTATGTTAACTTCGTTGGGGGAACTCATGTAATTCATAAGATGTGAAATACCATTTCTAACACGGTATGCATTGTCCCAAATTCTGTTTTAAAGTGGTTTCTGTCTCCTAGGAGCTGGTGTGTTTCTATCAATGTCCTATCAAAGTATCAGATAATATCCAGAGAAATAACCTTACAACACTGAAAACTAAAATTCACAAACAACCGAATTATGTCAGAATCTGTAAGACGATCAGAGCCTAAGAAACCACCTGGGAAAGGTAGGAATACGTCGTTCTTCCCCACCGTGGGGCCATCGCTGGACTTCTGACATTCCTTGTGTACCAAGCAAAAAGTAACATTTCCTACTCTGAGAGTAAGCATCTCTTTAATTTTTTTTTTTTTTTTTTTTTTTAGCCTAGGTGCCACTCTTGCCTGACCCTGGTCCTGGCCCTGGCAGAGGCACATACTTTGAAAATACTAGCAAGTTTTTAGAGTTTGAGAAAAAAGAAAGTACTTCCTTGCATTTAAACAGAAAGAGAAACAAATAACACAACACCTAGGCTACTGACAAATGAAGGAGGAGACGGGGGAGTTGGGCCTTAGCCTTCAGTAATAAGTGCCAAAAGTGGAGAAGAGCTTAAAAGAAAAAGACCTTTATGCTCAGCTAAGTTTTATTTCATTTGATGACATATCAAAATGACATTTTCAGATATGCAATGGTTTAAAAAACTTAACACCCATGTAACCCTGGGAAACAAACAAACTTGAAAGTTCATGTCAACTGAGCAATAGATAGAGAAAAATTAAAAGCACAAGAATGAAAAAGTTAGTGTATTTCAGTAAAATATGGGGCCATCTAAAATCAGTCAGAATAGAAATGTCTTAAAGAATTATTCTTAATGTATGCGTAAAAATGATGACAAATACATAGCAGAAATAAAATGTAATTAAGTTAGTTAGGAGCTGAAGCCTGAACAATAATTACAAGCCCTTAGAAGTGTGTGTGTATTTGGGTGCGAGAGAGAGAGAGAAAGAGAGAGAGAGAGAGACAGAGAGAGATTGATAGGTTACAAGGAGACAGAAAAGAGACTAAGAAGATAGGAGAAAAAAGAGAAGAATCTAGAATCTACCAGAGATAGGAAAGTGCAAGGACCGTATTCTTCCAAGCAGTACCACTAAAAATTAGAACTGGAAAAAACCTTAGAAATCCCCTAATCCAGCTGCTTCATTTCACGGATATTGAAAGGTTTGAGAAGGAGCTTCTCCTAAGTCATTCAGCCAAAAGAACACAAAAAGCCAGGCTTAGATTCTGAGTCTTCTGACGCTTGGCTCACTGTTCTTTCTAAGTTACATTATTCTGCCTTAATTCTAGAAATATAATGTGCCCAGGGCTTGATTACTTGAAAAACAAAATCCATCTTGGGGGCGTGGGTGGAATTCCCTTGTAGTGCTTCTGAACTGTGAAAGTTATATTAAATGTTGAATCCTGATTAAAGGAAGAATTGGCTTTTCTTCAGCCTACCTGGTTCTCATAACCATGATATGAGGTCAGCATCTAGAAGGGGAGAATGGAATTCTTATTCAAAGTGGGGAGAGTCTGGGCCAAGGGCAGGCCCCTCTCCTGGCTCTGTGGTGGCTGCCGCAGCAAACCCAACATCTAGGCTGATCTGGGCTCTTGACAGGAGTTTTATAAATGATTAGTTTGAGAGCTGTGCTATCGGCTTTTGTGCAACTGCGGGCAGCTGCTTCGGAACAGAGCTCTCATCAGCCTGGAATTATCGGGTCTTTGCATATGTGTGGCTGGAGATAAGGGGGAATATGTGCTTTTCCTTGTTTGGAAATCAACAATCTAAGGAGAGTGGGGAAGCTGAGAGAGAAACATGATGAGGATAAATCTAAAATTTTAGAAAGGTTCTTTGTTACATTTTGGCAATGGTGGTATTTTTTGTTGTTTGCTTGTTCATTCCTTATTTTTCTGTCAGTTTATTTTATTCTACTTGTTAGGTTCTGGACACAGACTAGGTGCTAAATCAATACGTCTTGCAAGTTTGAACCAGGAAAAGTGACTTGCAGCTACGATTTTGGCAGGAGTCTGGGGTCTTGAACTGCTAGGATATTCTTTCTAAAATTTGCCATCCTCGCCCTGTGTGAATATCTCAGTGTCCTTGATTTTTTTTTTTTTTTTTTTTAGACGAAGTCTTGCTCTGTGTGACTCACGCCGGAGTGAAGTGGCGCGATCTTGGCTCACTGCAACCTCCACCTCCCCCGTTCAAGTAATTCTCCTGCCTCAGCTTCCTGCATAGCTGGGATTACAGGCACCCGCTACCACGTGCTTGATTTTGAACAGTAGAAAAGGAGAAACATTTTGTCTCATACAGATCAAAACAAACTTCCAAAATAATCTCTTATTAATCACTCTTATGATATAAAACCTTAATAATGTCATCATGAAATGAGGCATGCAGACAAAACAAACTTTAGGAAATCCATCCCTGAGTGCGCATTTTACACAGCCTCTTGGTGCAGCTGTACCATACACCACTAAGAAGTAAAACCATCCATCCAATAGGGACACAGGCAAGAAGGGCTCTGGCTTTAAGTCCCACAATTTGGAAGTTCCCACAAATTGCACACACACACAAATTTATTACAGAAACTGTCACTCCAGCATCAGCATAGTGCAACCAGAAACCCTAAATACCCACCCTCCTATTTAAATCCCAGGGAAATGCTTCGGCAAACCTCTTGCCCTGTGTCTTTAAAACAAAAGGTCCAAATGCTGAGAACATACAGGGGTTGTGTTGCAGCCTACAGACACTGCTTCCAGTCTGGGGAAGGATTTGGGTGAGGGAAGTAGTTAGCTCAGAGAAAAAAACAAATCAAATTAAGTAACTTATCCAGGGCTTCCTATCACAGAGCATGAAATAGCGTCTTGAAGTAAAAGTATCATGTCCTAGCATTACTGAGTGCTCATTTCTCTGCTTCTCCTCCTAATCCAGTTCACGGTCCTGAAGATATTAACACATTATAGAAGTACTCACAACATTTGCACTTGGAGGTGGAGGGGCATATTTCATAATGGAGCAAATGATGCCACTCTGACATGTATAAACATGTAGGTCCAGATGAAACAGCTGAAGTATGGTACTGACGCTAGTGGCAACTAGATGGATGTTAAAAGCTAGAACAGAGAACAGTTCTAATTTTATAAATATGTTTGAGATTTAATTACAATTTAAAAATTAATAAGAAGTCAATTTAAAATAATTTTTATTTCAAAATTTTGTATTTATTAATTAGAATCTACATTTTGTCTTTGAATTTTGATAGATAACTTGGAATATTTTAGAAATAAAGACAACTTTTAAATACACATGGAAATAACTTTCATTTCTTAAATTTTACATTTACTTTTTTTGATCAAAATATGTTCAAATTTGTATACTTGCACTTCAAAAATTCTTTAGAGCAGAGGTCATCCAACTATGGCCCACAGGTCAACCCCAGCTAGTTTCTTTAAACTGCATGATTCCATTTATATGACACATTCAGAACACGCAAATCTATAGTGACAGAAAGCAGATTAGTTGTTGCCAAGGGCTGAGGGGAGTGGCGAATGGGAGTGAGTGTTTAATAGGTATGACGTTTCCTTTTGACGAGATGAAAGTGCTCTGGGATTGGATAGCAGTGGTGGTCAGCTATTTTTGTCAGTAAAGTTTTATTGAAACATAGCCACGTCCATTTGCAAATGTATCCTCTCTGGCTGCTTTTGAACCACAAACACGGGACTGGGTACGTGTGACAGAGATCACGTGGCCTGAAAAATATTCATTATCTGGACCTTTTCATAAAACATTTTTCACTTCCTGCTTTAGACCATTGCTGTCAGTAGAATAAAATTAGTATTCAACACTTTGGGAGGCTGAGGCGGGTGGATCTCAAGGTTAGGAGACGGAGACCATCCCGGCTAACACGGTGAAATCCCGTCTCTACTAAAAATGCAAAAAAAACTAGCCGGGCGAGGTGGCGGGCGCCTGTAGTCCCAGCTACTCGGGAGGCTGAGGCAGGAGAATGGCGTGAACCCGGGAGGCGAAGCTTGCAGTGAGCCAAGATCGCGCCACTGCACTCCAGCCTGGGCGACAGAGTGAGACTCTGCCTCAAAAAAAAAAAAAAAAAAAAAAAAAAATTAGTATTCAAAATCTTGATGGTAGCATAATTAGCATTTTGTTGAAATTAAGAGATAAAAAACAAATTGTACGCGTGAGTATGTAGTAGTTCGTGATCTGCGTATGTCTTTGTTTTATTACTCATCCCAACATTGCTGGCCCATCAACAAAATGCCCAAATGAGCAATAATAATTAAATTGAGTCATTTCTGGTAATTTGCCAACTTTCAGGCATAGAAAAATAATAGATTTATGTGTATTTTTCTGTTTTGTTGTTAGGAAGGAATATTTGTCAAAATAGGAGAATAGGATGTATTTCATTTAACAGTTTATTAGCTTGATTTATAACTTTTTAAATGTTCAGACAAACGGTATGTGGGCCTTCGTTTGTGCTCTTGTCCAGGGACCTGAAATGTAAAGGGTGGGCCAGAAGAAAACACACTGGGACTTAGACTAAGTCATGGTGAAGAAAAGCAAGGCCGGCAGACAGGCTGTCCATTCCAAAAAAGCCTGGGGCTGTCAGGGGTTGAACTTTCCAGATGAGGCACTTCACGCGGGCGAGGTGGTTCCACCGCAGCAGAAACGCTGCAGACGCCTCACATCTGTGTGACCGAACAGAAATCCCTCTTCTTTCAGCACAGGAAAACGAAACAGGCTAGGCTCTGGGGGGAGCAGCAGAAAATAGCGGCTGTCCAAATGGGCTTTTAAAAAAATTAAACTTCAACAACATTTAAAAAATTCTACATGCCAAAAAGGTTCATTATAGAAAACTTAGAAAATTCAGAGAAGCACAAAATTCTAGAAAGTAAAACTACTCACCCACCGCTCAGATACAGCATTTAAAAATACATCCATGCAGATCTCATTCTATGCAGAGCTGTAGGTTAATACTTTATTTATAAAATTAAATCATATTGTGCACACACTATTCTAAACTGCCTGTTGCACTTTGGAATAAATAGAAACACCATTCTTGTCATTAATTGCACATCTACTTCGTTTTAAATTGCTGCGCAGTATCCTATTTTATGAAATGCCATAAAGTGTTCAGTGAATCCCTTATTATTGGATACCTGAGTTGTTTCTAAAGTCAAACATTTTGACTCACATGTTTAATTATTTCCTTGAAGTAGAAATGAAGGCATGAGTATTTTAAAAGCTTTTGAGCCATACCGTAAAACTTCTATGAAGGTATTTATATTTTGTCTTTGAATCTTAATATATTAAAATATTTTGGTTCTATTTCAGTATATTAAAGTATATATTTTCTCATACAGTCCTTAACACTTTGTATTATATTTCAATTGCTTCCAGTAAGCATAGGGAAATGATTATTTTTTTTAATATTTTCGTACGTATGCTTTAAATTAGAGCATTTCCCAGATGTTTATCAAGATTATGATTTTCAAAGACATTTTCTGGTTATGTTTGTTTTGTCTATATTTTTCTAATGGGATTTTTTTTTCTTAGATTTCAAACGTTTTCTTTATATTAATGATATTTATCCCTTGTCTTTTATGGAGCGAACATTCCCGTCTATCTTTTCTTGTTTCTTTTTTGTTCATAGTGTTTTTAAAAAATATTTTAAAAACCATCAATGTTTTTCTTTATGACTTTTGCTTTTCCTCTATAATGTTTCCTAAGAAAGGTCTTTCTAATCTTAATATTAAATAAATATCCATCTTTGATTTGTATTTTATTTTTTAATTCACTTTAAATTATGTAAAGTCAAATTTGAAATATATATACTTTAAAATTATGAACAAGTACCTGTCCTTTTATCCAGTATTGATATGCCACCTACATCATATACTAAGTTGCTATGTATCCTTCATTTTGTGTTCGGAGTTTTGATACTGTTCTATGTTTACCTTGGCATTAGTAGAGCAGCACTCTTTTAATTATTGCAATTTGGCTGGGCGTGATGGCCCATGCCTGTAATCCCAGCACTTTGAGAGGCCAAGGAGGGTGGATCACGTGAGGTCACGTGTTTCTAGGTATGGCTTTTCCTTTAGAGGAAACGTTGCCAGAGATGAGGAGAGGGTAAGACTACAAAGTGATAGCATGAGATTAAAGTGATGAAACTGTTTTATATTCGGATGGTGGTGTTGGTTATGCAAATCAGTACACATGTTGGACTTCATAGAGTTGTCCTCCAGAAATGTCAGTTTTGCTAAATATTAATTTAAATATAAAACAAAATAAAAATGTTACTGAGGAACATAAAAGAAAATTTGTGGAAATGAAAGTCATATAATTTTCCTAGATTAATGAACTAAAGGTAGTAAAAAGTCATCTCTTCCCAAACTAGTACTTGCATTTTATGAAATGCCAATTCAAATGGAAATGAAGAGGGAAATAGGATTTAATTCAAATATTGTGTAATTCTTCAATGTATTTGGAAGAAAATGCATTCAATGAAAAATGTTCAAGAGTAGAACAGGAAATTTCACATTCGATTTGAGACATATAAAATTGCAATAACATTTATTTTTTGAAACGAGTCTCCCTCTCTTGCCCAGGCTGGAGTGCAGGGCGCTATCTTGGCTCACTGCAACCTCCACCTCTTGGGTTCAAGCGATTCTCCCACCTCAGCCTCCCAAGTAGCTGGCATAACAGGTATGTGCCACCATACCTGGCTAATTTTTGTATTTTTAGTAGAGATGGGGTTTCACCATGTTGGTCAGGCTGGTCTTGAACTCCTGGCCTCAGGTGATCTGCCCACCTCCGCCTCCCAAAGTGCTGGGATTACAGGCATGAGCCACTGTGGGCAACCAGTTTGCTTCGTTTTGGTTTTTTTTGTTTGTTTGTTTTGTTTTTGCTGAATAGTATTCTATTGCCTACATGCACCACAGTTAGCTTATCCATTCACCTGCTGGAGGACATCATGGTCAGTTCCAGTTTTCAATAATTATGACTAGCACTGTTATTAACATTTTGCAGAGGTTGTATGTGAATACAAACTTTTTCTCTAGGCTAAACAGTAAGGGGCAAAATTACTGGGTCATTTAACAAGTATATGTTTAACTTTATAAGTAACTGCCAAATTGTTTTAAAGAGTATCCGCCAGGTGCGGTGGCTCATGCCTGTAATCCCAGCACTCTGGGAGGCCGAGGCGGGCAGATCACGAGATCAGGAGATCGAGACCATCCTGGCTAACACGGTGAAACCCCGTCTCTACTAAAAATACAAATATTTAGCCGGGTGTGGTGGTGGGTGCCTGTAGTCCCAGCTACTTGGGAGGCTGAGGCAGGAGAATGGCGTGAACCCAGGAGGTGGAGCTTGCAGTGAGCCGAGATCCCGCCACTGCACTTCAGCCTGGGTGACAGAGCCAGACTCCGTCTCAAAAAAAAAAAAAAAAAAAAAAAAAGAGTGTCTACCATTTCTCATTTCCCAAAAGCAATGTATGAGGGTTTCATTTGCTTCACATCCTTGTCAGCACTTAATGTTGTCACTTTTTAAAAATAATTTTAGCCATTCTAATAGTTGTGTGGTGGTATCACATGGTGGTTTCAATTTACCTTTTCCTATTGATGAATGATGTTGAACATCTTTTTATGTGTTTAATTGCCTCCTTGTTGAAATGTTTATTACAGTTTTTTTGCCCATTTTTACATGGGGCTGTTTATTTTCTTACTGCTGAGTTTTAAAAGTTCTTTATATCTTCACCGGCCGGGCATGTTGGCTCACACCTATAATCCCAGCACTTTGGAAGGCCGAGACGGGTGAATCACGAGGTCAGGAGTTCGAGACCACCCTGGCCAACATGGAGAAACTCCATTTCTACTAAAAATACAAACAGTGAGCCGGGCACAGTGGCACGCACCTATAATCCCAGCTTCTCGGGAGGCTGAGGCAGGAGAATCACTTGAACCCAGGAGGCAGAGGTTGCGGTGAGCAGAGATTGCACAATTGCACTCCAGCCTGGGTGACAGAGCAAGACTCTGTCTCAAAAAAAATAAAATAAAATAAAATAAATAAATAAATAAATAAAAGTTCTTTATATATTCAAAATAAAAGTCCTTTGATGGATAGGAGGTTTTTCCAAGTATTTTCCCAGTTTGTAGTTTGACTTTGCATTTTTTTTAACAGTGTCTTTGACTGAGTAAAAGATTTTTAATTTTGATGAAGTCCAATTTATAGATTTATTTTATGGATTATGCTTTTATCACATGTGTAAGAACTCTTTGCCTAGACCCAAGTCGTGAAGCCTCAGTAAAGCTTTTTACAGGCAAGTTGTACACAATTCTTATTGAGATGTTTTTCAAAATATTTTAATTTTTGCTATTATTTTGGATGAGATCTTGATGTTTTATTTGATCTAAATATACCTTAAGCTACTTTTTTTTTTTAATGCAGAAGTCATATTTTCAATCCAGTGATTTTTTGGAAACTTTTTCTTTCTCCCACTAAATCAAACTGATCAATGTATTTACATAGAATTATGGTAGAAACGTCAAACAAGTGATGAGACAACTTTGTGGTTTCCCTATCTTTGTAGCTATCTCATTATCAATGACCCGAAATATTATGAGTCTCAAGCGTATTTTAGGAGGTAGGCAAGATAGCCAAAATGTAGATGAAGATATAGATATGACAGAATCTCTATTCTGGCCACGTGTACACTTCTTATAAGAATGAAGGACTATAATGCGTAGGTTATGACAGATGGTCTAACCTCAAGTTCACAAAATCTGTTCTTAGCATAGCTAAGTCTGACATTAGGCTATGTTCTTATTCACCTAAGGCCAAGGTTCTTAGCTTGAGTTCCAAGAATGAGTATCAGGAAACAGTGAACTTAAAATAAGTGTATGTAAAAGTGTGGAAATGAGTATATATGCATTTTTCTGAGGGAAAAATTTGAAATTTCATCATATGCTCTAAAAAGATCATCCTTTTTCAATTAGGCACATTCACATTCTACCCACACTCTCATTTCAAACATATCTAAATCACTGAACAAATTTAATAAATATTTAGTGAATGAATGTTATTAATAGATGACTAACATTAGGTTTGACCTAAAGTGCAAAATTTTTGTTTAGTAAACATTTATTGAATGTCTATCTTGGCCAAGCATCCTGTTGGCTACATGAATAAAAAGATAATGTCCCTGAGACAAACAGCATCTATCTAGAGGGCAGGTAGACACAATAACAAATGTATTTCAATGGGAAAATTACTATAAGGGAATGTTTATGTTCACAGAAGGAGTACTGAATCTGCCTAAGGAATTTAGAAAAAGCTTCACAAACACGGAAGTGCTTGAGTGAAGACAAGAATGATGATAAAAGTAGAGTCACAAGTGACCTCCCAATAATTTGCATAATCTGTAAACTTGCGATGTTGCAGAGTGAGTCAGATATAGAGAACAGGAGCTAATGATCAATTATATGGAAATTTATTTTATTATTGTATTTTATTTTTTTGAGAGGGAGTCTCACTCTGTCACCCAGGTTGGAGTGCAGTGTCATGATCTTGGCTCACTGCAACCTCTGCCTCCCGGGTTCAAGCAATTCTCCTGCCTCAGCCTCCCAAGTAGCTGGGACTACAGGCGCCCACTACTATCTCTGGCTAATTTTTGTATTGTTAGTAGAGATGGGGTTTTGCCACATTGGC
This sequence comes from Macaca nemestrina, assembly GCF_043159975.1. Taxonomy (NCBI): domain Eukaryota; kingdom Metazoa; phylum Chordata; class Mammalia; order Primates; family Cercopithecidae; genus Macaca; species Macaca nemestrina. The sequence goes on from NC_092141.1 coordinate 13,744,629, forward strand.
TAGGCTGATCTCGAACTCCTGACCACAGGTGATCTGCCTGCCTCGGCCTCCCAAAGTGTTGGGATTATAGGCATGAACCACCGTGCCTGGCCGTAAATTTATTTTCTAATAAAGTTTTATTTTAGTTTATCAGGGTCCACTGGGAGAAGAAGGATTCTAGAAGAAAAGTGCTTGAAAAAATGGAGGCATAAGAGATTAGTGCTTGAGAAAATGGAGGCATATTCAGAGAAGTATAAGTGGCTGAGTCTTGCTGGAGGGTGAAGTAGGAAGGATCCTACAGTCTGACTTATATGAATTTAATTTACAGAAATTACAGTGGAAACACAAATATTTATGCAAGATGGTGTCTACTGCAGCACGGTTAACAAACTTCTCAAAACAGGAAGTAACTTAATGATTATTAGCTTATCCATCATTAGAGGACTGCTGAAAAATCTCTAATTTATTCATATAATGTAACATTTCCCAGTGTTAAAAAGATTGAGTTACATCTGTTTCCAATGACTTAGAAAGATCCCCAAAATAGTATTAGGTTACAAAACAAGTCATAAAACGATAAGATACTATCTCATGTTTGAAAAAACAGGCAATAAAAAAAATGTTTTGAGTTAGAATGTGTTTTAGTATTAGGTTGAGTGTGTTGACGGCTCCAATTCTTCATTCCTCTCTTTATCCTTGCCGTTTGCCATGGAATTTCTAGTTTTTGTGTCAGGAGTGGAATCTGTTTTCCCATTTCATGATATTTAGTTTATCCACGTGACTTGCTTTGGCCAATGAAACATTAGCACTTGTGCTATAAGAAGAGACTTGAAAATTCTTCATCACTGTGAGGACATGTCTGGGCTAGCCTTCTGAAGGATGAAAGGCAGATGGAACAAAGTAAAGCCACCTCAGTTATCCCAGGAAAGCCTTCCCTAGGTCAGCCTTCAGCCAGCTAATTCCTCTGCTCAGGCTCAGCCAAGATCAGCAGAGCCATCTGGTCGACCCACAGCTGACCACAGACACATAAGCAAGGCCAGCTGAGATTCCAAGTTAGTCTGGATCAGCTAAAACCTGCAGACTTACAAAATAAATAACTGTTATTGTATGTCTCTGAGGTTTTGTGGTAATGTTATGAAGCATTATTTTAGCCCTAGATAACTGATAGGCTATATTTGTATATAATATAAGCTTACCAAAAATCTGGACAGATACATAACAAATTATTAACAGTGGGTTACCTCTAGGAAATGGAATGGTTGGTTAACATTGTACTTCCACACACTGAAAGTATTGATGTACCCTCTAAGAAATTGAATTGCTGTTTTTGCTTTGATCCATTTTCTCTCCTTAATGTGTTCTTGAAACACCAAAAATAGATAAGAAAATAGGACTTGATCCTGGCGGCTGCCTAGGGCCTTAAGATTAAGTCTGAATGGTTACAGAACTAACATTCTAAAAAGTTTGAGAATAGTTGGCTTTTGTTCTTATCTATCACGCTGATAGGCTGAACATCAGTGAATGAGACACTTAACCTCTATTTTAGCCCATTTTTCCTTATTTATAAAGCTGCAAACGGCTGATGCTGGGGGTGAGATCATTGAGATAATGATTATGTCTATTTTGAAGAGGAACAGCCATAGAAGAAACTGTTAAGAGTATCCAAAGTTCTGTATAAAAGTATTGTAAGCTGAAAGTGCTTAGAATAGCAATGATGACGACGACGACGATGATGATGATGATAATTTGCTAATTTTAACCCACACTAAGAACCAACTGCCATATGATCTATTAATCTTCTTGAGATTGACCTAATTTGGCCTTTCAGATTATTAAAATAGCTGAGTGATTTTATAAGTAAGTGGATTCTGATGTATGGTTATTTTATTCACTCATGCCAATTCTCTGGGAGAAAATTTAATTATTGTTTTAATCTTTCCCAAGTCTAGAAAAAAAAAAAAAAAAAGGAACTCCAAGCTATGGTTTGATTTGGTTGCTCACCCCACATTAAGCTTCGACCAATAGTTTTAACAAATGACAAGCATTTAAAATAACTGTAGACATCCAAAATATCAGAGAGTCATCTCCTGTGTGAAGCATAGAACTTATTAGAGGTAGCAGGATGGGAAAATAGCATGAAAATATGTCAGGTTTGAGGGTTAAAAGTACCTGGTTCCATCTCCTGATAACTATCTGACCCTAAGTTTCTTAATTTCTGTGTATTAGTTTCCTCATCCATTGAAAATAAATAATGAATAGAAAATTCATGTTATGGAAATTAAATTCAGTTACTTGCCGCCACCTCCCTACATCTACCCTCTAATTAATAAAAAGGCTGGTAAAGGATCAATAAAGAATGGATATGCTATTGCTATTGATACTCTTCATGTCTCTTATGCTATTGCTTTGACTCATTAATTTTCCTTTTCCCAGTATGCTATTATTTTCTAATGTCTGCTTAAATAGTGATACAAAACAAAACCTGATATACTTTAGGACAGTTTCATTATCATTCAATCCTCTTAAATCTACAGTATGTTTGAGGGGAGACAAGCCTTTGAAAATTGTATCAGTCCTACTGTACATTCAGATATTATAAGATCCTGGTCAGAAGACATAGAGTCACTTGCCCAATGTTATATCAACAGAATAAGAACAAAAATCTAGGACCCTATTCTCCTAGCCAGAGCAACATCTGAAATATTTCCCAACCAGTCTATGTCTGTAGAACAATCCTCGATGCCGAAGAATATGCAAATATTTTCATTCAGTTTTTTTTTTTTTTTTCTTTTTGAGATAGAGTCTCATTGTGTCACCCAGGCTGGAGTGCCATGGCACAATCTCCACTCACTGCAGCCTATACCTCCTGGGTTCAAGCGATTCTCCTGCCTCAGCTTCCCAAATAGCTGGGATTATAGGCACCCGCCACCAGGCCTGGCTAATTTTTGTATTTTTAGTAGGATGGGATTTCACCAAGTTGGCCAGGCTGGTTTCTAACTCCTAACCTCAGGTGATCCACCCACCTCGACCTCCCAAAGTGGTGGGATCATTTCGATTTTTAAAGCGCTTATTCATTGGAAAACTAGAACAATATCCCTGTATGTTGAGTTTGCTGAGAGTTTGCTCTGACAACCTCAAACCTTCCAACCAAAAGCAACTTCATGGGCTTCTTTCCAAATTCTCTATGGTTTCCAAGCATTCTGTTGGGCTTCCCCAGGCCCACTGACACCCTTTCGTCTACATGGCAGCAGCTGTCTATGGTGGCAGCACTCCCAAACTCTTGCTTCTGAGTTTGAGTGACCATTTGCCTCTTGGCCGGGTTGGTTTACAGACTCCATCAGAAGTCCCCGTGCTTTGTGTTCTGCTTTCAGATCCTTTGCTAATTGCTTCTTTCTTTTGAGGGGCACAAAAACTGCCTGAGCTTCCCTGCCCCAGTAGGCAGGATGTTCTCTGCTTTCAGATGTGTCAGCCCTTCCAAAATGTACTCTTGATCTTGGGAAAAGAAGTAATTAGCCTGATGGGGAATACACTGCTGTTTCAGCAGTTTTCTCACTGCTGGGTTTTGAAGTAATAGAGGGCCAGGCAGGTCAGAAAGAAGTTGAGTGCTGTTGAGTTTCAATGCCCCACTAAGCTCACATAGCAACTACTGGCACTCAAAGCTCATTAGTTCTAACCCAACACTGCTAATCGCCCCGAGTGATGAATCCGCTTTCATGGACACTTAGAGAGGTATTTGCTAACATTTAACCTCAGCGTGCCCTGCATGGCCTTCAAGGTCTCACAAGTTGATATAAACTTGAAGAAAGAGTACATCAAGCATTATCATAGGAAAGATGGGCCTACGTTGTGGGGTCCTCATATAGACAAAAATCGCTCTAATGATTCCTCTTTGAAGAACTTTATCATATTGTTACAGGCAATGTTCCTCTCTTCTTGGTAACCCTAGGATTGAAGGAAGTGTGTTTGGATCTGTGGCTACAACTCTTTAGATATGGGTTTCTCAACCCCAACACTATTGATATTCCAGGATGGATAATTCTTTGTTTGGGGGCTGTTCTATGCATTGTAGAATTTGGGCAGCATCTCTGGACTGCATAGATAGATGCCAGTAGCAACCTCCCTTTCCTCCACTCTCTCTCCAGGGTGTGATAACAACTACTAGTGTCTCCAGACGTGGCCAAATGTCTCCTGGGGGCAAAATTGTCCTCTGATGAAAACCACTGCTTTAGAAAATTGCCACCGACATTGAATTTAAAAAGTGGAATACAGTAAAATAGAATCAGAAAAAAAAAATCAGACAACATAGCGTAAGAGAAAGTACTGTTTCATAAACATGTATTTCATATTCATCTGTGTATATGTATATGCCTATAAATAACATGGATTATGGTTAAAAAAAAGTTAACAATACTGAGAGACTTGACCCTCAGAAAGTCTATTGTTTATCTGTGCTATTACTAAGAGATGAATTACAGGCTCCCATTTAGAAATCTACTTCTCTTCAATATTGTATTGTATGCTTTTGTTTGATTGTTTTTAATTTAGTATGGTTTTCTTTCAACAACTAATGGGCACTTTGTTTTCTACCTTGTTGAAACAAGGTTAGTGATTTCTGTCTACCTTAGATAATATAAAAGTATCAAAACAAAATATCATAGGTCATCCAGGAGATTAGGGAGTCTATATACTGAGGGAAATAGCAAAATATGTGCAAAGCTGCCCAATCTCGCCATCTCCGGGCTTATTTATATATTTCAGGAGACAATTATTAAGCAATGTGTATTTAAATCTCACTTTATAGACAGATGACACAGGTTAGATGGTTAATACCAAGTTAAATTAGACAAGAAAATGGCCATTTGCTGTCAGTTGGGGACATATGAATGAACACATAAAAACTGAAACAATAAAAAATGGCAAAATAATATTTAATGATACCAAAGCTGTTTCAAGTCAAGTCAAGCTTCCTAGACCAAAAAAACCTAAAAAACAAAAACAAAAAAAGCAAGTACAAAAGATAACCTTTTCAGTTTTGGCCATAAGTTTGTGGTAACCCCAGAACACAAGTGAAGTTTTATTGAGAGTGATAAAGCACATATTCAAGCTACAACAGACAGCTAGGGTGAGTGAGAAATGCTGAATGCTTAGAAAAAAATAGAAGTGGGTCAAGATAGGAACCAAAGGCAGAAGTGAGAAGTTACACAAGCTAGGAGTTTCACAAAAAAGAGAGGATGAACTAGGTCTCAAGAGTCCAGCATCTGAGACTCTAGGATCAAACTAAAGAAGAAGTGAAGCTTTCTCTATTTTCTTCTTAAATATTTCCTTTCTAGAAAAAAATAAATAAATAAATAAATAAACCCAATCTGTATTTGAAGATCTGGCCACGTAGTTGTATGGAAAGTGGGTGAAATAACAAGGAAAAGACGAAGAATATGGCCTGTCTAGTTAATTTCTTGAGCAGGAAACTGGATCAGGTAACTGAAACAAAAAATGTAATCATGGGTAAGACAAAGCCTGGATATTTGACAGCCCACATTTGGGGTAAAATTAGGAAGACAGAGGGTGGTGTCATATAGAAGAGGAAACCAAAAGGATGCAGGAAATCATTTGTAAATGTGCCTGTGATCTATAGTGTTGAATATCAAATGCTGCAAAGATGTTGAGAAATGGCAGCTCTGACAATGGTGGATTGCTCTTGCTCCTGGAAAGAAGTTTCCATAGAATGCGTGCCCTCCACCCTAAGAGAGGTTTTCTGGGTGCTACAGAAAATAGGTAAGAGTTAGTTTTACACGGAGAAATCTCCAATAGTTTTCTCTCGGTAAGTTTTTGCCTGTTTTCAATCAGTTGTTTTCAATTTGAATTGCCTTTCAATAACAGATGCCTGCTTTGTTTCCCACAGAGAGTTTTAGTAACTTGTGTCTTTCAATAGAGAATTCATTTCAGATATATTTTAAATTCATTATTGCAGAGTTATGTAATGTATATTTTATAATTTCTTGGCCATATCTAGTCTCATTGTTTTATTACTTTTTGCTCTTTTTCAAGTTCGAGGGCATGAATGCTTATTTATCCATTTTCATTCTATCTTAATACTAAAATACATAAAAATGTGAATTCATTCTACTTACATCACTGACTGTAAAAATATGACAGGCATATAGTATTATCATTTGGCTCTTACATAAATGGCCTTTAACTGCTTGTTTGATTTCCTCTTTGAAGGTGTTTATAAAGTAGTTTTTAACCTGATATTGATTTTATTAATTTTATTTTTCCTTTGTTATTACTTGTCACTTACAGAGTATGAGTTTGTGGCCAAGTATACACACATTTTACAAATATTTCACAGACTTTTGAAAAGACTATTTTCTGTTTGTAGATAAGTAGCCTTCTGACAGCTATTAATCAGATCAAAATTAAGCCTATATATTTGAGACAGGGTCTCACTCTGTCACCCAGGCCAGAGCACAGTGACATGATCTCAACTCACTGAAGCCTCAAGCGCCAGGGCTCAAGCAATCCTCCTGAGTCAGCCTCCTGAGTAGCTGGGACTACAGGCACACACTACCACACCCGGCTAATTTTTGTGTTTTTTTGTAGATATGAGGTTTCACCATGTTGCCTAGGCTGAGGACTCTGGTGAACTGTTCACCTCAGCTTCCCAAAGTGTTGGCATTACAGGTGTGCACCACTGAGCTGGGCTTAAGCACATTTTTGATATTTCTATATTTATTCTCGTTTTTCCAATTGCTCTGGCAAAAGTTCAAATGAATGTATTAGAATATTCCACCAGTACTGTGATATTTTTAAAAAATTTCTACATGTTCTATGGATTCTATCAATATCAATTTCCTGGTTTTGGGATGGTACAATAACTATAGAAGGTGATAACATTGGGAGAGGCTGGGTGAAGGGTACATAAGAACTTTTTGCAAAATGTATTCACATTCCTACAAATCTATAATAGTTTCCAATTAAAAGTAAAAATAAATTAAAAAATTCACTGCTTGCATTTCTAACAGCTTTCAGGTCATATATTTTGATGTTAGTGGTTATGTCATCTACTACATAAATGTTCATAAATCTCAAGCTGTAAATTATACCCTTGATTATTAAAAATAGATACTTTTATTTTATTTAACATGTTTTACCTTGAATTTTACTTTGCCTGATGCTAATTTTGTGACCCCAGCTTGCTTTCTTTTATTTCCTTTCTTTTCTGTCTTGCAGTGTGTATGTGTGAGTGTGTCTGCATACTCCCAAGTCTGGTAAGTCAGCTTTGACTATCCTATATTTTTAAACTTATTTCATTTTGTTTTAGTGTGTCTGTTACAAATAAGAAATAACAATCACAGATTTTTACTCCTATTATGATATAATTTTAGTTCATTCATTTTTATTGGATGCCTTAACTTTCTTTATACCTTAACCATATCAGGTAATTTGGACAGTTAAAAATTATTGTCCTAAATGTTTTTTTCCTTAAAACTGTAATATGAGGCTAACGCTTTCTGAAACGTAATATTTCAAGGGAGACATCTAATGCCAGCATTATATATTTTTTTCCTCTTAGGCAATCTGTTTTTGTCATCTAGATAATTGTAGGGTTTTTGTTTGTTGATGTTGTTGTTTTCCCTTGATTAAACTTTTCTCCTTGGAATCAGGATGCATTTAGGCCACTTTCATGACTTTTGCATGATACTCAGTTAACCTTTTCAAATTACAGACTGAAATCTGGAGAAAACAAATTAAGAGATTTTCTCCAGTTTTCTCCCATTTCATACTGAAACTCTGTATCATAGAGGGTCAGGAAGGGAGGACATTCATTCTGATGCCTCCAATTGACTCTGTTTTTCTAAAAGACCGAGTTTTATGTTTGATCATGTTTCTTCCTGTTGACCTTACAGGGCCCCAGAGGTGGATCTGTGTTTGTCCATATTTGTGACTGAAAGGGCTTCCGTTTTTCTGAGTGCCTGTTGAAATCTGTTCAGGGCCAGAGCAAGGGAGAAGAGAAATGTTACCTTTTTTTTTTTTTCTGTGATTTACTTTATCAAAATAAAAGTCAAATAAATATCCCAAGAGGAGGAGGCAGGGAGAGAGCACAGGAACTAGTACGCCAAGGCTGAGACCTGAGGCTGGCTGCACTAAGCCCCCAGCTGTACTTGACATGATATCCTAGGAAACCAGGATATCAGTGCTCCAGGCACCCACCTTGCCATCTGCAGGCCTGAATCCTGCTTGTTCAGTCCTGGCCCTTGCTGTCTCTACAGGGCAGTCTTAGAATCTGCCCTCTGTCACTGCATTGCAGTGCACCCTCCCTGGGGCCCAGCATCTGAGTTCCAGGGTTTGCAGATGGTCCCTTCTGCTTCCTTCTGAGAACAAGCTTTCCTTCAGTGGCTCCTGTCCCAACTTCCCAATTGCTGTCGCCTCAATCCAGACTTCCCCGCATTGTATCTGAGATAATTTATGAGCTCTTTGCTGGTAGATGGTGATTGTCCTTTTTCCATTACTGACAGTGCTTTTTCCTTATTCCTACTATTTCTTTGGCCATGTCACTGGGAATTTGGGGAAAGGAAACACTTAAAGCACAAGTTTTTATTACCAAATTGAACTTGGATGCAACTTTAATTTTTTTAATATACATATTATTGGGTTGGGCTGTGATTAATTTTCATTTCCTCAAGGTTAAAAAAATATATATTCTCCTCACCTGAGGATACCAGGCAGATCAGAGTAAAGTAAAAGCCATTCACAGTGGTTATTTTCTTTTTTTTTTCTTTTTTATTTTTTTGAGACAGAGCTTCACTCTTGTTGCCCAGGCTGGAGTGCAGTGGTGTGGTCTCAGCTCACCACAACCTCCGTCTCCCAGGTTCAAGCGATTCTCCTGCCTCAGCCTCCCGAGTAGTTGGGATTACAGGCACCCACCACCACGCCCGGCTAATTTTTTTTTTTATTTTTAGCACAGACGGGTTTCTCCATGTTGGTCAGCCTGGTCTCGAACTCCCGACCTCAGGTGATCCACCCGCCTTGGCCTCCCAAAGCGCTGGGATTACAGGTGTGAGCCATTGCACCTGGTCCATGGAGGTCGTTTTCTATGGGGGCTACCACATACTTTGCTGCTGGCTGGGCACTATTCTGGGGACTGAGAACCCCATTTCCAGAGACTTCTTGCATGACGGACTGTTCCAGCCCCAAATAACCTACCTACTTTGCCTTCCTCAAGCCCCGAGAGCTGAGGCTGCTATACGTGGGAAACAGCAGGTCCCAGGACTGAACCCAGACGGTCTGGGTGTGCGCTTACCTTCCGTTCCTTTCCTTCATTCCTTTAAACCGATTTTTTTTTTCTCTCTCTCTCCTGGACTAAAGACATTGAACTATGTTCCTATCTGCTATGCCCACAAAATGATCCTTTAGAAAAAGGGGAGGGAGGGCATGGAGCATGAAAAAGAAAAAGGGACAGAATACCCAAGGGACACAGAGTTGATTCTTGTCTAATTATACTTTTTAAATTCCCCTAATTGCTCTGTTAAATTATTGATGTGGAAACTGTTTCCTTTTAGGGAGGGAGTTAAGTAATCAAGAGCCCTGAGGACCAAGAAGACAGACATCACCTGCTCTGGGTTTGGTAATTAAGGCATTATCCATCACCCCGGGAGCGGAGTGGACCCTGGTGGGAGAGTGAAGCCCCCCTGCTCCCCACAGCACAAAGATTGCCCACCACAAAGTGCCAAGAGCTCAGGGTCTTTGGAAATGCATCTAAGGTAACCTCACAGCCCAGCAGCTTCTAGGAAGACT